>NW_020837947.1:12666723-13074774 GCF_003676395.1 Aethalodelphis obliquidens
CTTCTTTATCCATTCATCTGTTGATGGACATTTAGGTTGCTTCCATGCCCTGGGTATTGTAAATAGTGCTGCAATGAACATTGTGGTGCATGTATCTTTTCGAATTATGGTTTTCTCTGGGCATATGCTCAGAAGTGAGATTGCAGGATCATACGTAGCTTGTTTTGATGGTTTGTTCATAGTAATGTCCTTATTATATTTACTTTACTTAGGATTCAGGCAGAGTTTTGTGGATTTGAAAGCATGGAAATCTTTGGTATGTTTCTCATCAGGTTGAGATGCAATTTTTTTTGTAATTTAGCAGTAGAAGCACTGTGATGTCTTTACTTCTTACACTTATTTTCAAAATATCTGGTTCTGGGGTAAGGCATTTATTTTTAAATAACTTGAAAATGTTGTATGTGTTCATTATACAAAATTAGAAAATAAACAAAATGAAAAAAATGTCACCTGTAATACCAACCCTAGAGATAGCTATTGTTATCATTTTGGTGTATTTTAATAAGTGGATTGTGGTATATTCACCTTTTACTCGCTTAACATATTTTGTAAATATATTTATAAGTTGCTAAACACACTTCTACATTATGACATTAAGGCTGAATTACATCCATTGTATGGATATTTCATCATCATTTTAACCAATCCCTATTGTTGTACATACATCTTTGCATAAACTCTTATGATTTCTTTAGAGCAATTTCCAAGAAATAAGAAGGCCTTTTTAAAGCTTTGTGTAACAAATTCTAAATCACCTATATAACTCTTTCACGTTTTTCCTTTTCATTATACATATAACATCTTACAATAAAAAGTTTTTAAAAGCTTATAATTATAGTCATTAATTATTTGATATATGTAGCATACTAATAATTACTACTGCAGAAAAACTAAACAAAACTCCACGAAGGCAGAAACTATATGTGACCACTTTGTGACCTAAGTACTTAGCCCAAGTCCAAAGATTGGTAGGTCTACATTTTTGTTTAATGAATGATTGAACATGAATAAAGGATACCTTAAGTTTGGGAAAATAATTTGAAATCAGGATTTCTAAGTCACTGTTTCTATATTTAATATAAAGGTTAATACAAGGAAAATTATCAGGAACATTTATTGAAAAGGATATTTATTTGAGATAGGTCCTTTTTTCCCTAATTGACTTCTTAGTGAGGAATATAAGCAGTGTTGAAAATTATCTTCTGCTATTTTCTCATAATGAGGATAAAAGAGAAATGAGTGAACTGATGAGGATGATTATAATTTTTGTGACTTTCTGTTTGAATAAAAAAAAAATCCCACAAGCACTCAGAGGCAAAAAATATACAAATCAATTTTCACTGCAAAGTAAAGGAGCTGTTACAGTGGAGGATTCCTGGACTGAATGTCAATATTATGACGTAGTATGAGTGTGTTTCGTGTTTGGTAATTGCAATCATTGTTGCTTTTGTTGTGATCATCCAGTTACAATGCTTGGTGTCAGTTGATTTATCTCTTGTAAAAATAAAATACAGTGTGTGTGTGTGTGTGTGTGAAAAAAGAAAAAAAAGAAGTTTCAGCTCATTGTCATTCTGAGGAGACACTTCCTAATTCTCCTCCATAACCATCTTAAAAAGTCAAACATGGGGAATATAGCCAATATTTTATAATAACTATAAATGTAGTATAACCTTTAAAATTGTGAACCACAATATTGTATACCTGTAACTTATATAATACTGCACAGCAACTACACTTCAAATTTTAAAAAAGTCAAATCCACAATTGGAAGGGGATGCAATTTCTAATGTGTCTAATACCAATTTGGGGAAATTATTGAATAGCAATTACAAATTAGCCAGTAGGTATTTTTTTAAAAAATACAACATGTTTTTTACTTTCCTTTACGAAAGTAACATTGAAGACATTACATCACATAACAAATTGCTTCAAATTTCCAATTTCTTTCCTAAGATATTTATATAGAGGGGATACAATATCATTTTGTATCTCTAAATGGATTTATAAAAGATAACTTATATTTGGAAGATAATTTTCACAGTTACTATTTCTTTTCCCTTTAGGTAATAGTGATGTCAGAGACATTTGTCTTATTACAAAAGTCAGTGTATTTTCATTGGAAAATATAATGAAATAAATAATTGCCAATGAATTTGACATAATCAATATATGTCCTCTCATCATAGACAAATGGGGCACAAGCATGCATTGTTTGGTTGAATATTGTGTTTCCCTCTAGGGAAGATAGATGGGTAGAGAAGCAGGAATGCTTCTTGCACAGAAGAGAGAGCCTATGTCTGAACAGAAACATGAAACAGAAAGTGATGTTTTTCACTCTCTGAAAGTATGAAGTTATGTAAAGAACCCAGTGTCAAGTCTGTGTTCCCAAAACAAGGGTTTGTTCCCAAGAGTTCACCCAAATATTATTTGTAGGGATATCTATCTCTACTATCTTTACTTACTCTATTTCTCCCAGACATTGCAAAGTTCTCAGTCTGTTTAGCACTTGACAGGACCTGTAGAGCCTAATGAAAGGTCTCTAGTGATAACTCTACTGCTTCTCTATTTCTTCAGGAACTTGTCAGTTAGTTGAGTGAAGTTATTGAACTTGCAGATTTTTGAAGCTCCTGAACAACGACATCAGAAAGTGAGACCTGTAGTGACAATTTTAGATCCAGCAGGAGTTATCACATGACAGCTGGAGAAACTATGGTGACACTTCATGCCTAGGACTTGAGAACTTTGGAAACGCTTTGAAGGGTTAACCTCAACTGATGTGTGCAAATTGAGATTGAGTCTAAAACAAACTGGCGCAAATCCTTGTGGAGGATAATGCCCGTTACTTTTGTAACACATTCTTGGTTCCACATTAAATTTTTTTCTTTAAAGAAGAAAGGAGTCAATTTGCACCTAGTTGTTTTCTCTTATTAATTGCTGTTTCTGAAAAGTGCATTAGCAGAATATGTTTCTGATCTTTATTAATTTGACACAGTGTTAATCTCCAAGTCATAGGAATTTCTGCAGACTAAACAGCTTCGGAAAAGAATGCAAAGCTTAAAGGGGAAAAAGTCAATATTGTATTGTACTGTACTCCACATACATGGGTATTAAATGTAGGATATTATCACTTCAAGTGATTCTGTTCCAGTCAGAGATCTGGACATTGATACACTGATTTACATATGACATGGGAGACAGGGATAGCAAAGGAGAGGAGGAATTTTAGATGCATCTGAGGAGTTCGTCTATTGCTATGGAAACAGATACATCCTAGCAACAGCTGCTTTGTAGTAGCAGACATGCAGAGCTTAAGCCCTTAGACAAGAGCAAAATGAGCCATGAAGAAATCTTTGGTATATATAGCATTTATACGTGTAAAGGTTTGAAATGGAGAGTGGAAAATTCATACGTAAATATGTCAAAAGAATAGAAAGTTACAGAAATCGAACTTTATTTCCCTTCCATCATAGAACCCATAATATTACTTGATATATTGTAATAGATACTATTACCCTGATTGCAAGACAAAATGCCACTTATCAAATGGCCAGTACTACTTGAACATCTTTTGCTAAGTCTGGAAGATAGTATTCAACCACACTTTAATATGCATTTTTTGTTCTCAACAATTCTTAGAATCTTATCAGTGTAAAATATTTCAAACACCCCTCTGTAAAAGGAGGAAATTCAGACAATGACTTAGCGTTTTTCTTAATGCTCAAAAATGTTGTAATTGTATCGCTCTTATTTTAGTGAATAGAATAGTTTTCTTATGCTTTAAAATTTCTGGGTAAGTGCTTCAATTGTTCATATCACTTGTTTAAATAAATTTTATTTGTATAAAATGAAAAACCAAGTATATTTATCATAATTTCATATCACTTTTTATAAGCGGTGTGTGTGTGTGCCTCCATAGCAAATAGTTTTCAGGAAGCAGAGAATATTTTTGTGTAACTTTCAATCATGATATAAAAGATACTGAAATTAACAGTAATTAAAGGACTTTTAAAGCTGTACTATCAAATTTGCTGGATCACAAGTTACATCTGGAGTGGGTCAAATCCTTATTCTAAAGGAAATTAATCCTCAAGAGGGGAGTGGGGAACATGTTTAATGCATAGCTAACACTTTTTGCTGTATTTTTTTCTTTTCCAAAGGAAATATATTTCCTCCCTGCCTAGACATTGGACTGTATGTTCAAGGGTTCTTATACCAAAATCTCACCAAATGTAATTACAAAGCAAAGAATCCCATTAGGATTAATCACTTGTTAAAGTCAACACCTCAAAAAGAATGGGAGAAAGATACTTTATACATAATAAACTGTAAGAAAAAGGAAGTTTTGAGGACTTCCCATTAAGATAGGTTTATAACTTTTAAAACATCTCAATTAAGGGTGAAATAACTGGGAGCATGAGTCATTTTAGGTACCTGGCCATGAGTCCTGGAAGTAAATGTCTTTGATTTGCACTGTGTCATTTAATCAAGAATATTTTCACCTTTTAATTAAAGAATTAAAAGAATATTCTTTTAATCAAGAATATTGTCTATAACAGAGAACCAGAGGGGTGTCAAATATTTTTTGCTGTCTGCAAAAATTCTCCTCCATGTAATAGATACCAATGGAGAGAAAGTGGACCTTACTGCAGGGTTTATATTACATATACCTCTAAGTAAAATTGAATATCAATTAGTTCATTAAACTAACTTTAAAGATCCAGATTAATCCACAACTTTGAACAGCATTGACCCCCAAGAAGCGGATGCAGCTCACTCTGTGGCAATGTAATTTTCACATCTCATACGCTTGTTGTCACGTGCACTGTGGTTGTTCACAAGCTATGACACCTTGGTTGGAAACTACTTAACGAGAGTGCCAGTTCTCTACCTCCTTGGATTTAATGAATTGAGGTGAACAGGTTCTTTGAACTTGAAGACCTTCCCTGGTGATCAACAGCAGAATCAAATGTTAGCTGGGTTTTAGCTTCTTTCATTTACCGTCAGTTCCTAACACCACTACACATAAATATCTGCTCAGATATAAGCATTACACTTTATATCTGAATGTAACTTTAAGATATGTCCTCTGGACTTCCACTTCTTTTACTTCTGGAGCCATTCAAGTTAGAGACCCAGTGGTGGAACCAATCACATTGCTATAGATTCTTTCAGGAACTCATGCTGCTTTACTGTTTCACCTATCTCATAACTTCCAGAATCATAATTTTAATATTTAAAATATACTTTCATACCATCCTCAAAGGAACAGACCAGAAAAGAGCTATTAAAAACCCTATCTTTTATAGAGAGCAACTCAGAAAATTGTAGTAAGTGGGTGAAATAGAATTTTTTGTAAATACAGAAAAACTTAAACTTTTTTTGCATGTCTTACTAAGTGATTGGGAAGCAAATATTCTTATCTGCACTGTGAGGATTGCAACATGGTGGCTCAGACATTTAAATGTCTATTTACCATCATGTAGAGAATCATTTGCGTGATTCAAAGAACCATGTTATGTGACTGTAAGTTTTCATATTCAGTGGACGCTTGTGTCAGAATTGCCTCTTAGTTGTGATTTGCAGCTCTTGTTTTGTAGTACCCAGGCATATCATTAGCTCAAGGTACATTAGGAGTCTCCAGAACCCTGAAAAAGTAATTATATTTTATTTTTAATAAATTTATTTATGTATGTATTTTTGGATGCATTGGGTCTTCATTGCTGCACAGGGACTTTCTCTAATTGCGGTGAGCGGGGGCTGCTCTTCGTTGTGGTGTGCGGGCTTGTTGCAGTGGCTTCTCTTGATGCGGAGCACGGGCTCTAGGCTCACGGGCTTCAGTAATTGTGGCTCGCGGGCTCAGTAGTTGTGGTGAACAGGCTTAGTTGCTCCGTGGCATGTGGGATCTTCCCGGACCAGGGATCGAACCTGTGTCCCTGCATTGGCAGTTGGATTCCTTTTTTTTTTCTGAAAATGTCTTTATTTTGCTTTCATATTAAGGATATTTTCACTGTTTATATAATTCTAGTATGGTAGGTGTTTCTTCTATTTTTCAGCATTTTATTTTATTATTAATTAATTAATTAATTTTGAACTTTATTTTATTTATTTTTTTAAACAGCAGGTTCTTATTAGTTAATCATTTTATACATGTTAGTGTATATACGTCAATCCTAATCTCCCAGTTCATCCCCCCCACCCCCCCGCCAGGCGGGTTCTTAATGGTGGTGCAGTGGCACCACCAGGGAAGTCCAGTTATATTTTATTTTAATTTAATTATATTCCCATCATACAGGTCACAAAACCAAATATCTAGGAGTCATCCTAGACTTTTTCTTTATTTCTGATCTATTACATCCAACGACTAAGTTCCTGTCAATTTTATCTCCATTAAAAAATGTTTTTTCCTGAATTACAGTAATAGCCTTCTCTGCTACTGTCTATTCTCACTTCAATCAGTCCTCCTCGCGGGTGCTACCTGCAGTTTCTAAATCCAGTTCCAGTGATGCTGTATCCTGCTCAAAAAATTTTCATGGTTCCCTATGCTCCTCACAATAAAATACAGCTTTTTTCATAAGACAGAAAATCCTCCAAGACCTGACCTCTGCCTACCATCTCAACCTTATATTCCCTCTGCTGTTTAAACTCAAAGCAGCAACTGTACATATGATGTCTGTTTCTTGAATTGGACTTGCTTACACCGCTACAGTTTATTATTCTCACTAAGAATCCTTTTCTTAACCTCTAATTAAGTTTCATTTGTACTTCAAGAGCACCATATTCCTTTTTTTTTTTAGTGGAAAATTGTGAACATATATAAAAGTAGACAGAAGAGTATAATGAAATCCCATGTAACAATTCCTCATCTTCAACTATTAATTCATGGTCAATATTTTTCACACGTACTTCTTCATCCCTCCTTCATTATCTTGAAGCAATTCCATTAGTCATATTATTTCTTCTGTCAATGCTTCAGTATACACCTCTTAATGATAACTGTTTTTAGCCAAATCACTCTATCATTATCTAGAATAATTACTAACAATTCCTTAATACCACAAAATATCCAGTAAGTGTTCGATTTCCAACTATTGCACATGTGTTATCATTCTTAGAAATTTTCTTTTTTTTTTTGCGATACGCGGGCCTCTCACTGTTGTGGCCTCTCCCGTTGCGGAGCACAGGCTCCGGACGCGCAGGCTCAGCGGCCATGGATCACGGACCCAGCCGCTCCGCGGCATGTGGGATCTTCCCGGACCGGGGCAGGCACCCGCGTCCCCTGCCTCGGCAGGCGGACTCTCAACCACTGTGCCACCAGGGAAGCCCAGAAATTTTCTAATTTTTATATGTTCTATGGTTTGCTATTTGGACCTGGCTTGAAATAAGGTGCAAGCAGTGCAAATGGTCTCTTATCTACAGGTTCTCCCTCCAACCTTTTTCCCCTTACAACTTATTTGTGGAAGAAATTAGGTTATTTACCCAGGGGAGTTTCCAACTATCAGGATTTTGCAGATTGTGTCAATGTTCTCCAATGTTCTGAAATCTCTTCTGTCTGTATTGATAGTTGGGTCTAGAGACTTAATAGTATTCAGGTTCAAATTTTTTGGCAAGGCTACTTTAAAGGTAGCTCTTGCAGCAGAGCAGTTACTGTCTGCTTACCTCTTTTTTTTTTATGATGCAAGGAGTTGTTTACACTCTTGATTCATTAATCCATTAGGGGCTTCCAGATGGTGGTATCACAACTTTATCAATTCCTCATTTGATAGATTACTTTGATAAATAGAAACATCTCCTCATCTATTAACACTATTTGGCTATCAGTGAGATAGAGCTTAAGTACCTTTATTACAAGTTTTAATTATTTACCAGTTTTCAAAACAGTAATTGACCAAAAATTTAAACATTTTTATTTGGAATCTTTATGAACTGATTGACACATACTTCATCATTTCAATCCACTTTAATTATTTTTCTTATTGATGTTCATATTGGTCAGTGAGAGTCTCCTTAAGTTGGGTCATGAGTTCTTTTGAGGACCATACAAGTCTTTTCTCTTCTTTCTCTTAAGGACTTTTCAAGTCTCTTCTCTGGTATAACAAAATGTTTTAGGCTCCACTTCATTAATTTCCTGCCCAGAGCTGCTGAATGAGCTATTTTATTTCTTTGAATAAAATATAAGGAATATCTTTATTTAATTTACCTCATAACATAGATACAATGTTGTCAGAATTACAATATAAGCACTACTACCAACAATATGATTTCTCAAAATAGCTCAATTTATTTTGCCAGTTCTTTTTGTTTTTGTTTTTTGTCCTTAGGTTATATGTATTGATTGTAAATCTCTAATGTATTTTAAAGCCGCTTAGTTCAGTTCTTTCTGTGTGAATATATCATCACCAACTAGACGTTTAATTAGCTTCATTTGTTTCATTTTCTTAAGTTTTCTTAAGATATTTTGAGAATGTAATTTTTTTAATTATAAAAATGTTCACAATCTAATAATCAAAGCAAGGTATATTTAAAGATATCTAGTGTCCACCAGTATAAATGTTGATTTTCTTTCATTTTTTAGTGTTAAGCATACACATGCACATATAATTACATCAGGTTTTTTTTATTTTTTGTAAGATAAATTGTAGCATTCTCTACCAACTTTTGATCACCTTGCTTTTTTTCAATGAAAAATATTTCCCTGAGATCTATCCCTAGTAGTATATGATATTTCACATTCATTTTTATAGCTATATGGTAATCCATTGAGTCGATGTAGCATGCAATTCAATCAGATCTCCAATGATGTACATTTAGATTGCTCTAACAGATATTTCTGCAATACATCGTCTACTACAGAAGACCTTTTTTTGCCAGTATATCTGTGAGCAGTGAGATTCAAACAAGTGAGATATTGCTGGGTCAAAATATAATTTCTATGTAATTTTGCCAGATATTTCCCATTATTTTCCAAAGAGATTGCTCCATGTTGCATTCTCTCTAAAGAGAAATGAAAGTGCCTCTTTTTCTGCAGTTTTGCTAACAGAATATGTACCAAAGGAATAAATGAAAAATGCTCTCTTAGTGTCATTTTTTTTAACATCTTTATTGGAGTATAATTGCTTTACAATGGTGTGTTAGTTTCTGCTTTATAACAAAGTGAATCAGCTATACATATACATATATCCCCATATCTCTTCCCTCTTGCGTCTCCCTCCCACCCCTCTAGGTGGTCACAAAGCACTGAGCTGATCTCCCTGTGCTATGTGGCTGCTTCCCACTAGCTATCTATTTTACATTTGGTAGTGTATATATGTCCATGCCACTCTCTCACTTCATCCCAGCTTACCATTCCCCTTCCCCGTGTCCTCAAGTCCATTCTCTATGTCTGTATCTTTATTCCTGTCTTGCCCCTAGGTTCTTCAAAACCTTTTTTTTTTTTTTTTGAGCTTCCATATATATTTGTCAGCATACGGTATTTGTTTTTCTCTTTCTGACTTACTTCACTCCATATGACAGTCTCTAGTTCTACCCACCTCACTACAAATAACTCAATTTTGTTCCTTTTTATGGCTGAGTAATATTCCATTGTATATATGTGCCACATCTTCTTTATCCATTCATCTGTCAGTGGACACTTGTGTTGCTTCCATGTCCTGGCTATTGTAAATAGTGCTTCAATGAACATTGTGGTACATGTCTCTTTCTGAATTATGGTTTTCTCAGGGTATATGCCCACTAGTGGGATTGCTGGGTTGCATGGTAGTTCTATTTTTAGTTTTTAAAGGAACCTCCATACTGTTCTCCATAGTGGCTGTATCAATTTACATTCCTACCAACAGTGCAAGAGGGTTCCCTTTTCTCCATACCCTCTCCAGCATTTATTGTTTCTAGATTTTTTGATGATGGCCATTCTGACCGGTGTGAGGTGATACCTCGTGGTTTTGATTTGCATTTTTCTATTGATTAGTGATGTTGAGCATCCTTTCATGTGTTTGGTGGCAATCTGTACATCTTCTTTGGAGAAATGTCTATTTGGGTCTTCTGCCCATTTTTGGATTGAGCTGTTTGTTTTTTTGTTATTGAGCTGCATGAGCTGCTTGTATATTTTGGAGATTAACCCTTTGTTGGTTGCTTCATTTGCAAATATTTTCTCCCATTCTGAGGGTTTTCTTTTCGTCTTGTTTATGGTTTCCTTTGCTATGCAAAAGCTTTGAAGTTTCATTAGGTCCCATTTGTTTATTTTTGTTTTTATTTCCATCACTCTAAGAGGTGGGTCAAAAGGATCTTGCTGTGATTTATGTCATAGAGTGTTCTGCCTATGTTTTCCTCTAAGAGTTTTATAGTGTCTGGCCTTACTTTTAGGTCTTTAATCCATTTTGAGTTTATTATTGTGTATGGTGTTAGAGAATGTTCTAATTTTATTCTTTTACATGTAGCTGTCCAGTTTTCCCAGCACCAGTTATTGAAGAGGCTCTCTTTTCTCCATTGTGTATTCTTGCCTCCGTTATCAAAAATAAGGTGACCATATGTGCGTGGTATACTTTTAATTTGCATATTTTCTTATTGTGAGCAAGGTTGAATACCTATTCACATGGTTAAAGCCATCTGAATTTCTTATTTCTGTGAATTGACTATTAATTTCAATAGCCCATCTTCATAGGGCCGTTGTCCATTTTCTATTGTAGAAGTACTTAATATATTAGAGATATTAATTATTTCTCTGTGGTTTAAGTTGCAGATTAGTAACTTATCTTATTGTTTTGCTTATAGTGTTTTTAACAATTAAAAAATATTTAAATCTGATCAAAATTTTGTATTTTTCTTTTTTTCTTTGCCTCTGCATTTTGAATCTTAGATGGTTAAGTTATTTTCATTGCCAATTATAGAGTAATTCATCCAATTTTCTTCTAGTACTTGTATGATTTCACTTTTTGTTTAAATCTCTGATCCATTTGAAGCTTATCCTATTGTATGGTTTGAGTAATGGAAAATTTTACTGTATACACTATCCAGTTATCCCAACATCACATATTAAAAAAAGCAACATCCACAAATTTAAAAGAGTTCTTTTATCATATACTATTTGTGTATGTATTTCAGAATACTTATTTTTTTTCATGGTTCTGTATGAACCATGTGCAAATCCCACAGTGTTTAAAAACAGAGGCTTTATAGATTGGATTATTTTAGTATCTGGTGGGGCTAGCTAGCCCTCCTCTTCCCTCTTCTTGATTTCATCAGGATTCTCTTGGGATTTATGGTTCACTGGTGGAGATCTTTAACATGACCATCTAGACAGGTGTCAGTCATTTACCTTCTGCCAAATTCTAAGCATGGAGCTATGAAGATGCAGATCTGTCTTGAAGTTCTGAGTCTTTTTGTTTTTATTTTTTTAATTTAATACCAAAAATTAAGTTTGTAAATCAGGAATTCTGCTAATTTCTAGTTTCATCCATTGACCTTTGAAGTAGACAGCATGCTCTTGCAAATGCCTTATTTCCTGGATAGTTAATCTGGTGCAGAGAAATAGGTTTATATTTTTCTGCTATGAAAACATATCAACAACCTATTTTTGTTCTTAATACGTTTTTATAGGGATCAAGCATATTTTGACTTAAATTTCATGCCATTGCTTAACATAAGAATAAGTTTGTTCTTGGTCAGATTTCAAATATACATCTAGGTGTCAGAATCTTGACTGATAAAATATAATCTACAGTTATATCATGGAAGTAGTCCCCAAATTCTTCAACAGACAATGACAGACCACGTTCCAGATAGATAATCTGGATAATCAGCCTTTCTATTGATTTAAAAAAAAAAGGTCTCTGGAAAATACTGCAAATTAGTAAAGTGTAAAAAAATTAAATCCCTAAAATTTTCAAAAGTGATGGTGCAGATATTATCTCTATCACCTGTACTATTTTAACTTAGAAATTACTTAATAACTATTTGGAATGTCTGTATACCAATTCAAGTTATGCTAGTATAGATCTGACTTTGCATCTTATAGCTATAGCCAACTGACTTTTTTTTGCAGTCAAAATAACAATGTAAAAAGATAAACTGCTTTATACTATGGGTTGAGGGATTCTACAATCTTCCCTAGCCCCAAAATATCTGCCTTTGCTACCTGAAATAAGGGTAAAAGTTTTCAGAAGACATACTTCTTAACATGAGGCCATAAAAGATGTAGTTAAAATTTAATATTTGGGGGAAATTCCATGGTGGTCCAGTGGTTAGGACTCCGTGCTTTGACAGCTGAGGGCCCAGGTTCGATCCTGGGTTGGGGAGAAAAGATCGGCACGGCAAAAAAAAAAAAGATTAATAGTTTTAAAATGGTAAAATACAGATATTCATTATATTGAATAACATATTAGCTTGGGAATCCATCTATCTTGTGCAGTCGGAAATATGGCTCTCAAGATAAGTAAGTTATAATCAGACAGAAAATCAATCTAACTAATGAAATGAAGTACAAATGAAGTACCTATCTTTTAAATGTTTAGTCATGGTTTACCCACAAAAATTTTGGCCCAAGAGGAGGGAAAAAAAGAATACTGTGGAGAAAGGAGAAAAATAGAAAGATAGGCAGAATAAAGTCAAGAAAGACTGAACATGATTTCAGACAAAATAAAAATGCATGAATACAGAAAGTATGTCTAAAACACACAAAAGAAAAACTTGATGCAATTATTTATATAATTACGTATTTACAGAAGCCCTGAAAAATGAGTATACTTAATATATCCTAATAATTGAGGATATTTTCTGGGGAAAAAAAAAACATATTTCAAGCCTTCACCTTGCTCTGTATGCAGCCTAGCCTCAAATTCACTTAACTGGTTCTCAGTTAAAACTTTCCACTTTCTGAGGTTGTAAATTCATTAGTTTGGCACTGGCTACTCTAAGATTAGACTGTGTGGCAGTAAGCCATTGCCAGATCCTTTAGCAGATACAGGGATAAAAATACAGCCCAGAACGCATTAGAGAGAGCACTGCTGGACTTACGAATGACATCGGACTTTTTCTGGCCTGCACTTCTGGATCATGACCAGAGATGGCGCTGAGTGTACAGGGAACCTAGGGCCTACCCGAATCGGAAATTGGAAAGAAATAGGGCTAAAGTCTGTGAGCATGAATCCATATTTAACCTCGGCAGCACATCTAAGACAGTGACCCTGGAGGAAGGGAAAGAAAAGCGTGAAGAACAAATAAAGACCTTGTGTTAGGGGAGTCGCACATTAGAAACGAGATAGGAAAGAAATTCCTGACAGGTTGCTATGGGTAGAAGCACGAGCCCTGTGATGCGTCAGGAATACAGATCAAAACGCTCAGAGAACTGGGGCATCAGTTCTATTTTATTAGGTTAAATAACCCTTTAGAGAAGTTTTTCTAATTTAATACGTTTTTATTTAGCGGAAGGACTACGGGAATTTTCATGCTTTTATGTTATGTTCTAAAGGCAAGTGGACTGGTTGTACTTTTTCTGTCTTTAACAAATAAGAATCCAAAAGCAGTTTGATGTTGTCATAGAGTACTACCCCCCGAGTCCAACTTAATGTATTTTAAATTTCCTCTTGGTTTACAGATATTTGGTAAACGATGATAGCCACCTTAAGTGAGAAAGGCCTAAACTGCTTACTTTTAGCAGCAGGATGAACTGCTGTGTATGTCCCTTGACTTGTATTTGAAAAAACAGAATTGAAGACTCCATATAAAAGTGAAGAGAAGGGGCTTCCCTGGTGGTGCAGTGGTTGAGAGACCGCCTGCCGATGCAGGGGACACGGGTGCGTGCCCCGGTCCGGGAAGATCCCACATGCCGCGGAGCGGCTGGGCCCGTGAGCCAGTGAAGAGAAAAAATTAGTCGAAGTCCTGATAAGTACAGCAATCTTTTAAATGTATTTTTAGGTTTCTGTGTTGCTTAACCCTCTGTGTTCTTTTTAAATTTTTAGTGAAAGTAAAAACAAAACATTTTTAACTCATACAAAAGGATTTTAAATAGAAAAGTGTCCTTTCCTGCCTTGTCTGTGTGCCTCCCTCTCCCATCTTTCCTTGGAATTAGTTACTAGAGCACACACAGCTCTGGTCAATGAGTTGCGAGGCACTCTATCCCTGCTGTGTGAGGCATGGTCTGTGAACCAGCAGCCTCAGGATCACCGGGGAGCTCGTTAGAAATGCAGACTCTCAGGCCTCATCACAGGTTTAATGGATCAGGATACGTATTTTAACAACATCCTCCAGGGATATATATGCACACTGATGTCTGAGAAGCCCTGCTCCGGATTCCAAAGATAGAACCACTGAGGGCAAGTCTTTCTCTTGCACTTCACAAGAGGCTGCAGAAATGGTCCAACTATAGTCTATGCCCCTACCCTTAGACCATATAGAGGACAAGAGAGGAGGGTGGGTCTAAGTCGGTCATCATTAGAGACACTGAGAAATAGTGTTCACAGTGAGAGACTTTCTCTGTTCCAAGGAAGTGAGAGGAGCTCCAAGGGAATCAGTAATAGATAGAAGATGCTGACAGAAATGAACACCTGCAACTCAATCCAAAGCTGAATAGGTGTTAACTTGCCTGCTCTACATGGCCACCCTGGTCCTTCCCTTGGAGTACAAGGGAGCACGTGAGTTCTTGGATGAGTTTGTCAATCTTCCCCCTAGAGTTTAGGGATGTATGTAAATATAGAGACTACGCCCATTTACGGCCTTGTGACTTTTTAATATGGGAGGCTTCTCAGAGTAGCCTGTGATAATAGTGTGAGATGGGATCATGGTGAGCTATGGAAAGAAGACGAGGGCAACCAGTTCCCCAAATCATCTCAGTTCTCTGTGATCTTGGGAGGGGTACAAAACAGGATGTATGGAGTTCCTGTGGCTTCATAAGCAGGACATAGAGATTTGATGAGGCAGTATGAGCCCAGGTGACTGATAAGCCTAGTAAGGTTTTGTCCCTTCCAGAGAAGTGGTTCTAGGCATGAACCACTGTCATAGCTAACAGGAGACATACTGCTGTCTCTGAATGTGGTATCTACGACAGAGAAAACTGGGTAAATATTAGGTGAACACTACTCTAAGAAAAACACTCACACCACCCTATGTGGACTGTCACCACCATGAGGTCAGCAGCAGCAAGGACAGTCAGCTCAAACCAGAGCACGACCAAGTCTAGTGGCCACTATCACCGTTAGGTAAGTATCTTAGATGAACCTCACCGCTACTCTCTCTCTTTTTGCAAGTCTTCCTCTAAGAAGATTTAAACAGAAAAAAGGGAGAGAAGGAAGTCCGAGAAGATTCCATTTTTCTCCATTACTCCAGGTAACTAAGGGTGCAACTCAAATATAGTCTCGAAAATGGACATGGAATAGGAAAGAAAGAGCTAAGGTTTAAATTGAGTTTAGGATTGGTGCTTTAAATTAGACTAGACTTTAATAACTCAAAGTGATCAGAAAGTTGCAGAATCCTCCCAAGATGCAGTTCAGGGACAAGAAAGAAGGATTCAGTGTAGCAGGGCTGGAAGCAATGGTAGGAAACATAAAACCTCTGACCGCCATCCATCCAGCCACTTTTCTTTAAAGAAACAGTTCAAATGTAAATCATAAACATCGATTTCTATTTCATGGTAAATCTTCTTCCTCTGTTTTCTCCATGGTGAGCAAGGTGAGGGAAGCGCAACTTTACCACCTCCCATCTTCCCACATTCATGTCTCTTGATTTGGGGGAGTTAGATTATTGCTTTTTTTTTTTTTTTTTTTAAATTCAGTGGATACGTTTTTTTTTGTTTGTTTGTTTTTTGCGGTACGCAGGCCTCTCACTGCTGTGGCCTCTCCCGTTGCGGAGCACAGGCTCCGGACGCGCAGACTCAGCGGCCATGGCTCACGGGCCCAGCCGTTCCGCGGCACGCGGGATCCTCCCGGACCGGGGCACGAACCCGTGTCCCCTGCATTGGCAGGCAGACTCTCAACCACTGCGCCACCAGGGAAGCCCCGTGAATACGTTTTTTAACTTTACTAAAAGCAAAGTAATATTTACTTTTTGTTTAGGAAAAAAAGTATAACCGACTCACTACAAACAAATTGAAAAAGAAAATAGTGAGTGCCTTTAGCCTCTCTCCACATTTTCTCTTAGCATCCATACATGTGGGTTATTTAGCAGGGGGCCTTTATGCCCTGTCCTGATCTCCTAAGAGCTCACTTTCTGGTACCTGCAGATGAAGTCCTGCTGCAAGCACCCTACTCTGCCTGTGGGGAAGGCTGAAAGAGTTGGGGAGATGACGCTCCCAGGACAGTCCTCAGCCAATGATTGACAGGAACCAGAGGATAAATTCCCAGCTTCCCTATCCTTGTTTCTTGAGGAAGGGACACATCTGAGGTATATTCCACACCATTTCCCAGAGGTTTCTAGTGAGAAAATTGGAAATTATAAAAAATAAAGCTACTGTGATAGAATATGTCTAACACATTCATTCCTACATGAAGCTTGATGGGCAGACTGTGAGTCTAAAAGTCATAACAGTTAATTTGCATAATGGAAAGAGGGCCTTTTCTCTGACTTGAGAAATGGGATAAACAAAAAGTATAAAAGGATTTGGGGAAGTTCACAATGATCATGAAATTGGGTTATGAAATACTAGGAATAGAATCATTTCAAGTACAGGAATTTTTCGAGTCTATTTAGAGATTTTTGTAGGAATTGTTTTTCCAGTTTATGTTTTTGGCATCTTTTATTTTTCCTCTTCTTTCCTGCAACCTGCCTTTAAAGACATGTTATTGCATTTTTTTTTAAGCTTTAAATAAGTTACACAGGAGACATAAGAGATGAAACTCAAAAGCAGTTTACTCATTTTTTTTTTTTTTCAGTACGCGGGCCTCTCACTGCTGCGGCCTCTCCCACTGCGGAGCACAGGCTCCGGATGCGCAGGTTCAGCAGCCATGGCTCACGGGCCCAGCCGCTCCACGGTATGTGGGATCCTCCCGGACCGGGGCACGAACCCGTGTCCCCTGCATCAGCAGGCGGACTCTCAACCACTGCGCCACCAGGGAGGCCCAGCAGTTTACTCTTTTTAAAGCAGTTTTGCAGAAAGGCAAGAAGGAAAGGCACTTATCTAAAATATGTCTCAGGCCACCTATGGATTTTAATTTTTTCAGGTAGTTTTAGTGTTTCAGGTGTGCCACAGATTGGCAGGAAGAGACATCCCACACATGCACTAACACTCACATCTTCCCGTCCATTGTTAAGATTAGATGACGTTCACGATTTAACGCACCAGGCTACAAAAACGTTACCAAGAGGAATATGACCATGCAGAAAAAAACACATTGGCCAAGGGATCCAAAAAGTATATGCAGTTGCTGGTGAGACTGCCAGCAATTTCAGTAAAAGGTCAATTCTTTGTGCTCTGCAGAGCTTTAATTGGGGGCCATAAATGACTACTCAGGTAGAGTTTATAATAATTATCTGTATGCTTCCACTAAAGGCAGTGTTTCTCAGCCTCGGAACTGCTGACGTGGACCAGATAATTCTTTGCTGTGGGGAGGTTCCCTATGAATTGCAGGGTGCTGTAACAACTGAAAGTAGCTCCAGACATTGCCAAATATACCCTGGGGGATACATCGTTGAATTAAGGTGTTGTTACAAAGAATTGTCTCTCCTGGTTCTTGCTCTAGACTCAGCATCATTAAGGTGACATCATCGTGTAGGGGGACAAATGGAATCACTGCGCAGGAGCTCCTGAGCTATAGCTGCCTGCAGCTCCTTATATCCCCTGAAAGGTAACTTCTGCAATACCTCTCCCCTCACTACCAAAACTAATCACCCTGATAGTGCTTTACATTGTGAATTGTATGAAATTAAATATTTAAGTGCTTGTTTATACCATTTATAAATCACACGTTATAATCCTCTTTGTCTCTTTTTCTACCTTCTCCTTTTGTATCCTTTTTTCTGCTTCCCATGTTTTTCTCACTTCTCACTTTCCTGTTTATTGTGCATGGTGGTTTTTGTAAGTGGGTAGATACTGCAATTGTAAATTTAAGTTTAATTGGTAGATCTGTTCATATTTTATCCACTCCACTTTTGTTACAGTTTCTCTTAGTAAATATGGGCAATTTTACAGGGAAATAACAGTGTGTCTGCCACCAGAAAGATAAATAGATGTGACAGTCATTTGAAGAGCAGTAATAATGCATTTGGTATTCTCCAATGATAATTGCAAGTTACAGGTCTAAGATATAAAAGTTTCAAAGGAAAAGAATAATCATAGTAAGATGTCTCCTCTAGGGTAAAGGCAGGGGCAGAGCAACTCTTACTGAGCTTATTTCCTTGTATTTTTCTTAATAACACCTTAATAGTAGTAGCACCTTACCAGTGCAGTATAAAAATAAATGAGAAGTCACTTCTTACTCACTAAAATGGCTATAGTAAAAATGGCAGATAATAACAAATGTTGAGAAGGACATATAACAACTGAAACCCTCATACTTTGTTAGTAGGACTGTAAAATGCTACAACAACTTTGGAAAACAGCTTTACAGTTTCTTAAAAAGTTAAATTTATCATAAAACCTGACAAGTCCATTCCTAGATGTCTACCCAAGAAACATTTAAACATATCCACATAAATATTTGCTCATAGTAGCGACATTATTCATAAATGCAAGAAGTGAAAACAGGGACTTCCCTGGCGGTCCAGTGGTTAAGACTCCACGCTGTCAATGCAGGGGACACGGGTTTGATCCCTGGTAGGGGAACTAAAATCCCACATGCCGCACAGCCAAAAAAAAGTGAAAACAATCCAAAGGGCCATCAGCTGGTGAATGAATAAGCAAAATGTGGTATATCCGTACAGTGGAATACAATAGTATCTCAATAATCTCAGCAATAAAAAAGACTAAGCTGATTCTCATGGAGTGCTTTTGTGAGACATTTGGAGTCCCTCCCAATGTCAGGCCTCACTCCCTGTGCAATTACTTTGACAAGACTGAATGTACTCCTTCCTCAGCGCCTGGTCAACTAGTGATACCTCTAGACAACTTCACGTTACTGGACTCTGTTGACTCCCCCAGATGGTCTCATTGAAAAAAGATGTAAAACAAGCCCTCCTTTACATGTGGCCTAAATTTGATTGTAGGAAATATTTATTTCATTGTCTCAACAAGATCTAAAAGTTCAGGATGCTCATTGCAGCAACCTCTATTTATTCTAACATTAAAACACCTAACCACCCTCTTAGATTTTCCAGATAAATCAGAATGTGGACTTCCTCCATGTTATCTCCGAAGGAGTAAGTTGCAAAGGAATGAAATCAAGCTCCAAATGACCTTAATAAAGTCTTTAGACTATATTAAAGAAGGAAGTATCCCACGCCTGAAGCTTCCTGGAAAGAAATTCTCTTCAAAAATCCTCCTCTGTTACAATAGCCAGGACGTGGAAGCAACCTAAATGTCCATTCCATCAACAGAAGAATGGATAAAGAAGATGTGGTACATATATACAATGGAATATTATTCAGCTATAAAAAGGAATGAAATTGTGCCTTTTGCAGAGACATGGATGGACCTAGAGACTGTCATACAGAGTGAAGTAAGTCAGAAAGAGAAAAACAAATATCATATAATATCTCTTGTATGTGGAATCTAGAAAAATGATACAAATGAACTTATTTGCAAAGCAGAAATAGACACACAGATGTAGAGAACAAACGTATGGACACCAAGTGGGTAAGAGAGGATGGGATGAATTGGGAGATTGTGATTGATGCATAGACACTACTATGTATAAAACAGATAACTAATGAGAACCTGCTGTATAGCACAGGGGACTCTACTCAGTGCTCTGTGGTGACTGAAATGGGAAGGAAATCCAAAAAAGAGGGCATACCTGTATACATAGCGCTGATTCACTTGGCTGTGCAGCAGAAATGAACACAACATTGTAAAGCAACGATACTCCAATAAAAATTAATAAAAAACAAAACAAAAAACCCCCCAAAACTCCTCCTCTGATCTCCGATCCCTGATTCTGTTTTACCTTCAAGGGGTGTGGAGGCTTTAAGAGTCTCAGAACCAGATGTCTAATCATTGACCATACATTTTGCACCTTGCTTTAGAATATAGTGTCTATTTTCTTGGATTGTCAGTTTAAAATGTCCTTTTAAATATTTTATGATATACACATAAATCCTCCACCCTCATAATTGTTTTTAAATATTAGCACATTATTACCACAAAGTCGTTTTTTAATGATGAGTGAGAAAACAGGTGGTTGACCCTGTGGACTTTGCCTCACTCAAGTGGACTTGGCTCATGATGTTTGGAGACACTACCTAGGACTGAAGTTTGGCAGGTATTTAATGGCTGTGAATTGTCTGAAATTATAGAATATGTCCTGTGTGTGTGCGTGTGTGTGTGTGTGTGAGACTGAAGTATTGATTTGTATACACACATATTTTCTGAGGGTGCATAAAGGGGATCTCAGTTTGAACCACAATAAATAGACCAAGAAACAACCAGGAGTGAGGCCAATTCCAGAAAGTTCTGGTGAGAATTTTTACAGTATTTCATAGGGAACTAACTGTTGTCTTTTATGAAAATGTTCTAGGATTTTCTTTGTACCCACATATGGTGCTTGGTGACACAAATATAAATATCATAATAGTGACATTTTAAAATGTCACTTGTTTATTCATTTATTTACTTTCGGTTGTTGCTCAATAGATGAATTTGATACATATCAGTTAAACATTTCAAGATAAACAAATATAATTATTAAATAATTATGCAATGTAACAAAAACAACAACAATAAAAATGACAAAACACTTTCTAGGCTACAGTAGCAGACTGTTGGTGCCCTGCCCATATCCCCTTGGCACTCACTATCCCTGTGTGCAAAGATGGCATCTCATTGCAGGTATGTGCAACCCTCTGCTTCGTGCTCCTTCCAATGGCTATAATCAGCTGGGCCCACTTTAGGCTGCAAAGAATCCTGAAGCGCCACAAAGTTAATAACGCTGGAAGCAGTCCTCAGTTGATGACAGATGGGAGTTGCTGGATAAAGGATAGTCTCTTCACTCTCAGGGGAGACACCGCTACACTGTCTCCCATAGGAGCCCAATGAAATGGAGCCCCCTTTGCTTAGAGCCCTAATCCACTAAATAGCACACCTTATACTGACTTCCTTTCTCTGTTTCACTTCCCTGCTTCCCTGGATCATCTCTCAAACTACCTGCACTAAAAAACAAAAAGAACAACTAGCCAACCAACCAGACGAACAAGCAAACAAACAAAGACACTTTTTTAAGAATATAGCAATTGGGATATTTAAGAAAACAAATTAGAAATTCCAAACCCTAAAATAAGTTCACTGCTAAAAACAAATGAGATTTAGAATCCTCATCATATATTTAGCACATTACACGAACATGTAATCACTTGAACAGTATTTATCCTCTTAAGTAAGTTTGAATCTGCTGTTGTATCTCTGCATGAGAAAAAAAATGAAAGCATTTGGGTTTTGGTTTCTGTGGAAACCTGTACTTTGATTACTGATGGATTTCAAGTGTATCATTTCTAGTCCCACTGGTACAATGTTTGAAAAAAAAAGAGTGAAAGAAGAAGACTGCAAAATTATCAGGAATATTTCCTCAGATGGTAACATTTTCAGAACCATAGATTTGAGAGATGCTGGAAGACACTTCAAATTAATTTTTAGCTTTAATCAATAAATAGTTATTGAATTCCTACTAGGTACCAAGCACTGTCCCAGTGGCTGCAGCAGTTAATAAAAATGATGAAATTTAATAAAAAAGCTTTAGATATAACTTTGCTAAGAAACTTGAACTATAATTAGATGTTTGAGTTTTGAGTTTTTTGAATTTTGTTATTTTCTTACCTGAATTCATGGAATGTCTTTATAAATGGATTCTTGAAATAGTTTTTGAAAAGTATGTGTTTTCTTGGAGAATAATTTTCAAAAAGTCATTTACCTTTAATTAATCAAGTGGAGAATCTGTTTCCGTTTTCATCCTTTGTTGAAAAGAATCCTTTCTTCTTTTTTGTTGGTCTCTAGACAAAGGCTTTAGGACATCAGCGAAGTCCTCAGTGGTTTCAGCAGCGGTACTTGCAGTGTGACATGTTGACCCAGTGTTTCTACGAAGGAATGACACAACAAAACGATATTCTTATGGTTCGTTTACTAATTTCTAATCAGCATAAAATGTCTGATGGTTTCTATGGAAAACACAAACCAAGACCAATATTAACACAAGAACTGGTATGAATAGCACACGATAGCTGAAACTACTACTTATTGGTAGTGCAAAATTTGTGTTTATTTAAATTTAAATCCAAATACTATTTTAAAGTTAGGTGATAGAATATTTCAATTATCTAAAACAGCCAAAGCAATAATTATAGGCTTATAGTATTTTTTTTTTTTTTTACTGATAGTTTTCAATTTTGTTGTTTAATTCTTATGCATTCTTTAGTTTTCAGTTCAGTTGACACTTTCTTGGGAAGTATTCCCTAACCTTGATGACTAGGCTAAACGTCCTTTTATCTGCACAAAGCAACTATCATTTGTAGCCATTTTACATTTACTTGTAAACTTTTTGTATCTGATTTTTGCATCATATTGAATGAATGAATTAATGAATAAATGAATGAATGACCAGCTGCTTAACATAAAGCATTAATCTCTTTCTCTTCCTTTATTCCAGCTTATTAAACAAAAGTCACAATGATACTAGAGAATTTCTTCTACTTTATTCTGCTCATTTTTCCATTATATGGTTGAAAAACTTCACTCATGAGTTTTCTCAGATCAAGGGAATGTCAACAGGAGTCTTAGGTACATATCAGAAAGAGTTCTTAGCTAAAGGATGGGATCGATGGCAATGAATTATTTTAATACAGTATTTTCCCTAGTAGCAGCTGAGCTTTCTGAGTACACGGGATAAGCCTTCCTACCTCCATCCCTGCGCTGTACTCCTAGCATTCTTCTTAGTGCCTAGCTCTTAACAGGATGCATCAGTTAGCATGTTTTCATTTGCAGTAATAGAAAACTAATAGTTCAAATGCTTGGAACATGAATAGGAATTTGTTGGATAATGTAATTATAAATACCCAGATATAGGGCAAGCTTGAGTCTCAGTTTGAACAAGTCTCTTGGTCCATTTCTTGGTCATTCTCTGAGCTATGATCTCATCTTTGTATTGGTATCACCCTCATCCTCTCTCATGTTAGTGAAATGTCTGCAGTGGACCCGGGCTTTACATCTGAACACCATGTGATTTTAAAAGAATATAAAGCTACTGAACAAAAGTCGTGGGCTTCACTCTAATTGAGGAAAAATAAAAATATCAAGTGTGTATTTCATAATTGCTTTGAGTCAGAAGAATTGTCATTCATCCACTGATTGACTTAGGTCCCTGTTATGTGTCCTATCCTTATCCAATAACGGTGGGGTAATTTTAGGCCAACCAGAGCTTTGTCCTAGAGCTAAGGATGGCAAATCCTGCTCAAACTAAATGGCTGACTGTCAATAGCAAAAGTGTGAATTCTGTGGAAAGGCAGCAAAAAGTGCTCACTATTCATTTGGAAGTAGGAAAGATAAGACATTAAATAGGTTCAAGATATCTTTTCTGATCTAGTGTTCACAATGAAGCCAAGTTGTTCTCAGGAAGCTGAATAGCAGGTTGAAGGATAAAACTTGCTTATGTACGTTTTTGTTTATGATGCTCATGGATATTTGTGGATATTGAGTTGAGTAAAAGTTTCTATTTTCTTGCATGTTTCCGGCAAAAGGTAAACATGGAAGATTATACAATCATAGGTACTTCAGAGATTCTAGCTCCATTGACTATGACTCTGTAACAAAGTAGAGGTAAATACTACTTCAAATGATTGTAGGTTATAAAAAGAAACTAAGCTGAAGCTAAGTATTCCTGTAGAAATGTAGGCGGCAAATTAAAATATATACTTAACTGTGTACATTTCACTAGGTTGCAATAAATTGTTCTAAAAAATGGCACCTTTAGAAAATAGTAATACCTGTCACATTTACGGTAAATGACAAGAAGAGTGCCAATAATTATTTGATCACACACACAAAATGATCCTTTAGCTAAGAGATAAGGGGAAACAGGACACTCAGGAATAGGTTGGCGGGAAGTATTTTGGAGGGTCTGGTGTTGAGTTAGGCATAGGAGGTTTTGACAGTGAAAAAATAGGAGAGGGGGAAGGATAAGGAATCAAAATATTGGAGAAGCCGGAGCTCCTAAAGCAACACACTTACTTAGGTGACCTGGTTAGTGAAGTTGCACCTGGTCCAGCAATAGTGGAAGATTAGAAACAGACAAATAATATGGACTTTTGAGAGAGACCTGACAAAGAAGTCTAAGTTGGAAATAGATGGAGATCACATGGCTAGACAGAAGTATTCAAGTGATGAGCAACCCCCCCCCCCAAAAAAAACCTGTTGTTTTGTCACGGGTAAGTCCTAAATTGCTCCGTAATCTATGCACCTGCACCTGCCAACTGTATGTGTTGTGCATCCTTGTTTATCCTCACCATCTTTAGTAAAGTGGTTTTGGTTTCATCAAGGATTGCTCAACTACTCTGCATATAGAGATTTATATAGAGAGAAAGTGGATGATCTGTTCCTAAAACCTCAGGATTGAGCTCTAATCCCTCAAAGGTAGCAGCAAAAGAAGGGAGTCAGCCTGCAAGACGATAACTTTAGTTCCGGGAGATTTAAAAAGAAACAGGAATTTCAGGACTTCCCTGGTGGTCCAGCCGTTAAGACCCCACTCTTCCACTGCAGTGGGTTCATGTTCAGTCCCTGGTGGGGGAACTGAGATCTTGCCAGCCTCATGGCCAAAAAAAAGTAAGAAAAGAAAAAAGAAATGGGAATTTCTTACCTCCAAATCGAAGTGTCTTAATGAAGTCCAAAGAGACCACCAAATATAAAAGCACAATGCCAAATAAAATTCTGGCAAATCCTATTAATACATAGTGGAGTAGACAAAGGTCAGAGGCTGCAGTGTTGGCTGTGGGTAAACTGGTTTTATATCTAAAACATTTTGGGCAAGGTTCCCAAATGCCCTATGCTTTGCTCTCCTCACTGTAAATTGAGGATAAGGATACCTCCTTATTAAGCCAGTCCTGAGGTTTGACATCAGGTACACAGTGTACCTAACACAGAGAAAGGGCTTAAAACTTAAAGTTATTTATTGTAATACTACAAAAGTAGAGACTTAAGAATTAATCACTAATCCATTCATGAGTTTGGAAAGTATTAAATTGATGGTATCAAAAGAATTCTGTCATTTCCTGTAGATCTTAGTGAAAAAAATTTCCTTTTTTCATTCTATAAATTACAGTCATGGTCATTTACTCTTCCATTCCATGATCACATTTAATTATGTGATTTAAAAAATTAGTCCTAGAACATAGTTCTTGTTCTGCCATTGATTTGCTGTGTGAACTAGAGAAAGTTATTTAAAATTTATACATTCCTTTCCTTATTCATAGAGTAATGGGTCAAACTAAGTGATTGCCAATATCCCTTCCAGCGGAAACATTCTGTGTGCCTGGTTTTTTCCCACTTACTTTTTCCCCATTACTAAACTAAGAGAAATTACATAGGTATCTGAAACAGACATACATTAGTTTATGTCTGATAGATTCCCATTAAAAGAAAGTTGATGGATTGATTAAAAACTGTCAGCATACATTTTCATTCTCTTTAGATCTGGGCTACTTTCTCATGTCTGGGCAATTGATTGGAGGTGATTTTCATGGCTGACTGAATGGTAATAAGGTTACCGACGGCTCCTGGGGTAAATGATTTCCATTCCTATGACTTTAAGACGTGTGCCTATATAGGAAATGGCTAACTCTGCGGTGTCTGAATATCAAGTAAATGAATGAATTCTTGTCGAATTCTTAATAAAAAGTGCCTGGAAACCCATGACTTTAAGGCAAGGCAAAAAACGATTTAGCAGGGCTAGAGTTCAGAGAAAACCTCAGAGAGCCATCTTAGAAAATGTTGTACACTCTGGATATTTTTTTTTTCTCCGAATGCCCAGGGCTTACAAAACTTATCTTCTTTACTGATGGCAAAAGACATCTAAATACATGGATGATGAAATTCCTGAAGAGGTTAAAAAAAAAATAGCAAGGCTGATTTGTTCAAGGAAGTGCAAGTATTATGACTAAAGCCAGACATTAGGTTGATTGGGTGTCGACCTATGTACATATGAATTTCTGACCTGGTGGTCTACCCTGAAACAAAGCACAGTGAATTGTCACCCTTGGGAGGGAGAAGCAGTCACGGTGTTGGCTGAAAGTGGCTTTGCCAGTTATTAGATCTATGATGTTAAGAAAGTTTCTCAATCCCTTAACCTCAGTTTTCTCATCTGCTTCATTGGTTTGATGTGTGTATAATGTGAAATATCGTATAGAATTTGACATAGAGGCTTGAAGACGATCAGATCAGACTTCCAGCAATCGTGTCCTCCCACCTCTTCTGAGTTTAGTATCTACCTGATCAGAGAAGCCATCCTGGTCTTTAACCTCCCAGCGCTGGTCCCGCTCATATTCTCTGCCTATGAGCCAACTGTGAGGTGACAGTCACAATCCAAGGAACCACCTTACTTTGTCACCTTGTTCAACTTCGTAAAATGTTTAAAAACTATTGGAAAAGTCAGTGTATTGATGAAGAAGAATCATTGCTTTCATGTAAACATTCATTATTTCCTAATTGTGATTGGAGTTGCCGCTCCCATGGATATTCCCCTCACTCCTCCCCTCTCCTCCTCTCCCTCCAGGGTTCTCAACTCCTACTGCAATTGTAAACCTGGGATCTTATAAGAATTATTATAATTACTGTTTAAATCTTTTTGATTTGTACTACATTGCCTCCTAATATACATTTTATTGACTAATTCATAATATAATATATATTTTAAATCTTGAAAATGTTTTTTTCTTCATAGTCATTTTTTAAATCGTTTAATAGACTTCTCAGAAATGAAATAAAAGTGTATTTCCGAATATCCCAACTCTCTTTTACTTGTCCGGACAAAGAAAGACAGAATCACATTCATTTCGATATCAACAGACTGGGTTTCATTAACTTGTTATGAAGATATCGCAAAAAACAGCATGATAGCACACATGTGGGTGACTTGTCATGAAGAATGTGCGACTCTTTAGTTTCAGTGTGCTCTAGTTGGGATAAGTTACCAAATTGGAGGACTACCAAGTGAGTATTCAACTTGAGCCATATTATATACAGACATTTTATTAGGACCACATTCTTCATTGTCTGCCAAGTGAAGAGCCTGTGAGAATGGATTCAGTCTCAGTAGTCTGGGAATTATAAGAGATGAGACTACTGGATGAAAATATTTTGTCGTTATAATTAAACTATTAATAATTTCCTTTTTGATATTTTGAGTCTGATCTTAGCAGTGCCGAGATATGCGAGGCAGAGCCATCTTTCCTCTCAAACTTAGGGAAACACGTTGCCAGAAGTGAAACATTATTTTGTACTCCGGTCATTGGAAGGGGTTAATCAAAAACTAAACTCATCTAAAGTTTATTTCACATCATTTGAAATAATTGCTAGCTTTATCTTTTGGATGTTATTTACGTCTATCTTCTCTCCACAAAGAACTGGGACACCTAATAACTGGGATCTGCCTGACATCTTTCTCTAATTAAATTAGGCTTATGCATTTGGGGGAGGAAGTGTCACTCTCATATTATATCAGGGGTGTACACTATCAATATGACTTATTTTTGTTGATGTTGACCTTGACCACCTAGCTGAGCTGGAGTTTCTCAGGTTTCTCCACTGTGAAGTTATTATTCTCCTTTCACCACCACCCCTTTTCCATACTGTATTCTTTGCAAGGAAGCTCCCATTTAAGGAGTGAGTTACTCCACCTGAACATGGGGTAACTACCTAAATTATTTGGAATTTTTCTGCATGGAAGATTTATCTTTATTCCCTCCCTCCCCCCCTTTCTCCCTCTCTCCCTTCCTTCCTTCCTTCCTTTTCTCTCTCCCTCTGTCTTTCTCCAATCATTTATTTATATCAGTATGGACTCACGGATATTGATTTTATACTTTAGGTTATAATCTAATACTACTTCATTTATTGTGTTGCCCAAATTGTTCCAGTTTTGGCCATTGGAGCGCTTTCATTTGGTGACTCTGTTCATTCGATATACTTCCAGAATTGCTATCCTTTTCTTTCCTTTCTTTTTTTTTTTTCAGTACTTCCTTATTTTCTGGCATGACAAAATGCTCCAGGTTTATTTTGCATATTCCATGACCTGGTTGGATTTATCCATTTCTCCAAGGAATTCTTATTCTTCTTTTTGAGGAATTGTGTTAGAAACTATGATCTGAGCACTAGCTGGACTGATTGCTTTTAAGTTATCTCAGCAGGAAAGGCAAGGAAATATGATTGTATACCAACCCCTGTATATGTATGTATCTATAAATATTTCTGTATGTTATCAATCCGTAACTATATTAAACTACACATGAGTCTATGCTGATGTGTCTGAATCTAATCCACTGCCACATGGATCATTCTAGCCTCTTCCCTTGCTTGTCTGTAACCTCCCAACCCAATAGTGCGAAACCTTGATTCCACAGTCTGTCATCCAATTACCTAAATGTTCAGTTACAGTGCATATGCCTAGTGATTTCAGCTGTTCAACCTTCCCCTTTTCCAAACTCCTGGAAACCACTGATCTTTCCATCATCTCTACAATTTTACCTTTTCCATAATGTCATATAAATGCAATGAGAGTGGATACAGCCTTTCCCGACTGGCTTTTTTCACATATAAATAGGCATTAAGACTCATCTATGTTTGTGTGGCTTGCTGGCTCGTTTCCATTTTATCACTGAATAGTATTCCATTATGTGGATGTACCACAGTTTATCAGTTCATCAGATGAAGGACATCTTGGTTGCTTCCTGGTTTTGGCTATATTTTTTCTCTGTCTGTGGCTTGTCTTTTCGTTCTCTTAACAATACCTTTCACAGAGCAGAAGTCCAGAATCTATTTTTCTATGAGTTGTGCTTTTGGTTTTATCTAAAAACTCCAGCATGAGTCCTCCAACTTTGTTCTTCTTTTTCACCGAAATTTTAGAATCATTTTGTTAATATCTTTAAAATATCTTTTTTTTTTTTTTTGCGGTATGCGGGCCTCTCACTGTTGTGGCCTCTCCCGTTGCGGAGCACAGGCTCCGGATGCGCAGGCTCAGCGGCCATGGCTCACGGGCCCAGCCGCTCCGCGGCATGTGGGATCTTCCCGGACCGGGGCACGAACCTGTGTCCCCTGCATCGGCAGGCAGACTCTCAACCACTGCGCCACCAGGGCAGCCCCATTTTCAAATGTAAGAGTTCTTTTTACCATTTTCAAAGGCCCTCGTTGACCTGGACTGGCACACAATAGGAAATAGCTTGCTTTCTGCAACTCTGGCTGCTCCTCTGTCACCTATACTGTGTGTTCTTTACCTCCTCAACATCTATAATTAAAGTGCTCCAGAGTTAGTTCTCATATCTCTTACTTAGTAGAGTTCTCTTATGGTCTGCCTGACTTCCTTACGTCCGATTTCAGCCATGACTGTGCCAAAGAGTTCCATATGTGGGAATTTACTAGCTTCGTGCAGCTGCGATTACCTCATCTTTACTTTCTGCCCTGAGACTTCTCTTACCTTTGGTGGGGGACTGACCCATCAAGCACTGCAGTTCAACCTGGACGTTTCTGTGAATTAAGAAACATCCTCACACTTCCCATGACACCTTAACCACAGGGAGACAGGAGCTTGATGGATAAATTTTTCTCCCAGTTAACCCTCGGGTGGGACAACACTGAAGCCTTTTAAATGATTTTCAGAAGGTTCCAGTGGACCTTCTGATTGCCTAAGCCATTGACTAACCTGATAATTTAGGATTTTATCGGCTTTTCTTCCTGCCTTCTTTTGTTCTCCATGGGCTTTCATCCTGCTCCCAGGTTCCACCTCTTGAATAAACCACTTGCCCATAAATCCTAGTTTCAGGCTCTTTTCAGGGGAACTCAGACTCAGAGAGTGATTTCATCCAATCTCATGAATTAAGTACCAATTAAATGGTGATGAATCCTGAACTTGTATTTGTACTCAAAACTTTCCCCTTAAATGCACCTTTGTGTATCAAACTTCTTACTGGACATTTCCACTTGGATATCTAACTGTTCTGCTCAGGCTTATGACTACCAGAGAAAGGATACTTTTGCATGCACAGTACACACCAGTACAAAGTAATAAGTAAAGTTACTGAAACCACTATGATAGCAAGAGGGCTGATAGCATGATACAAACCTTTGCAACATCAAAAGGAATTTTTCACCTGGGACAGACTTGAGCAAAGACTTTGACTTTTATGAATTTGCCAGACGAGGTTGAAGAATACAGATGCCTCCAAACAAATGGCCCTCTGTTTCCTGGCAACCAGATTTGACAGAAAGATTGGGTTCATAAAAATACCAAGGAACACCATGTTTCAATTCTGCTTCTAGTCAACTTCATGGCTACAGATACAATTTTTTAAAATTCTGTTTATTTATACATTCAATTGTTTAAATATAAAAAGTATAGAGTGAAAAATCCCTCTCTCCATCAGTTTAGTTCCCACTTCTTCAAAAACAAAAATAAACAAAACAAGCAGCCCCCATCTCCTCCAATACTTCACCTAATCTAACCATTTATTAATTTCTTATGTATTTTTCAACGATTTACTTATACATACACATGCAAGTACAAATTTTTTTAAAATTCTTTTTATGGAAAAGACATATACAGTGTATATAATAATAGATTTTTCCACATTAGTACAAAAAAAGCTTCTTCCTCCGTTTTTAGAGCTGTACCATATCCCATTGTGTAGATGTGCTATAATTTATTTCATTGACCTTGTACTGGTGATCGTTAGGGTGTTTATGCTATTAAAGTTCTGTGGCAAAGATGGCCTTCTGCAGGTCCTCTTGCTTGTGTGCAAGCAGACAGTTGTATAAACATCCAAAAAGGGCTAGGTCAAAGGGAACGCCCTTTTGTAATTTTGATAGATATGGCCAAACCACACTCCACAAAAATTATATCAATTTATTTTTCCATGATCAATGTCTGAAAAATGCCTGTTTCTTCGCACTTTACCATGTTTATTAAAACCTTATTTGGCCAGCACAGTGTGTGAAAAACGGTATCTCAGCCTAGTTTTAATTTATTTTTCTCTTATTAGGAGGGAGGATGGGCATCTTTTCATGTTTTACAGGTCATTGTATATTACTTTATTGAACGTCTGTTAACAATATGCTCATTATGAGATAACTAAGCTCATCAAGTGTAGAGCATGCGCATCAGGAACTTTCTTCTAAGTTTACTTGTCTGTTTCAGTTCTGTGTTTTTGAGTATATATCAGGTCCTATAGTAACTGCATTTCAACCAAGCCATCTTAAGGCACCCATCCCTGGGTCAGTGAGAGACACTGTGCATGCTCAGTGGTACTTTCCTCAAGCTGCACCCAGTTCAGTGTTGCTGCTACTGTCGTTCACGCTACCGGTGATCTTAGCTGACAGATCACAGCACTCACTTCGATTTTCTTTAGGCAGGGCAGTTGTTGACAAGCATGAGTAATTTATGTTTGCCTTGTCTAATCATTTTCAAGGTCTGTGTGTGTCCCAGCACATATTTTCCACTTTTTATTTTCAGCTAGAGTCTAGAGTTCAGAGCCCAGGACTTTTTTTCTGCAGGACACACGCAATCTCTACTTCATTTCTTATGGCAGCAGCTGCAGGAATGACTATGCCCAGTCCTGCACTTGGAGGTCGGTCTTCCGCTCCTACCACATACTGGGAAAGAAATCATGTCAGTTGGGGCTGGGTGAAGAAGTTGAGAAACGCATGAGTAGCCTCTGTCCATGGGCCCCAAGAGTTCTTGGAGGTTTCCATTTTTTGTGTGTCTAATTAAAAAAAGTTTTTTTTTTGAAAGAAGATAAGATATAACTTGATGTTGAGTAAATATGAATGTACGCCATTCTCATTTGTGGACTACTGTGACCCTTTATCTCATTTATTGACACTTTGTAAATGCCTTATAGTTAGTTGCAAATATGGTGGTATGTGTGATTCATATTTAACTCATATCTCATTCCTGCTTGAACAGGTACTTAAAAGAAGTGGCTGTGTTTTATTCACCTCTAGCCACCATCACTCCAACCTCCTGCCTTGGCGGAAACTTGGTGCATATCCCAACCCTAATGAATGTTGGTCAGTAACACAAGCAAGAGCTGACCATGACTATATAGTTATCAGTTTATCAATATATAATTCATAATTGTGGCTGTAATAACATAGTTAAAGAGTTGTTTTATATCTTAGTAGCTAATTAAGGAATGTGGCAAGGGAAGTGTTGCATTATTCAAAAATAAATAGTGGCTAAATAGCAACACAAGTATCCGGCCTTCAGAGGGTGTAATGAAGACCTAATGAAACTTAGGTCATTAAATAACCCGAGAGGTTCTCCCCTACAAAAATATTGTAATGAAACAATTCCAACAAAATTTAACTCAGATGGAGCATATCAATAGATCTGTGACATTGCAGAAAAAAGTTTAAATCTCTAGCTTTCTAGATGTATAGAGAGAATATAAAATATTTTTTCCCAATGCAGTTAAATTTTCCTTAATGTGTAAGAATATCTAAAACTAAGTAATATTAAAATTCTACCATTAGGAGTTGTTTGTCTAATTTATGATTTCAGTCACCCCATAAAAACAATAATACAAATTAAAAATCAAGGCTATTTTTCATTTTATATTATGAAACTATTGATTTTGATGTTCCCAAATATTAACTCTGTATGCTTTTACACACATACATACACACACACTAACAAGTATAATTTTATCCTTCCTGTGTTAGAAGAAGGAATGAGAGCAACTACTACTTTGGACTTAATTTTCATCAGCAATGATGAACCAGTTAGTGAGGTTAAAGTAATGGAAAATGTAAGAAAAGTCATGTTGCCATGGTAGAGTTTTTGAAATAAAAAATAAGATTTCACACAATTAGGAAGATACCCTAATTGTGCAGATGTCCTAGGCAGATATCCTAGTTTTACACAAGAATCTTTTAGAAAATTCAGAGAAAAAAGAGATTTGGTTAAAGACCCTAAAAGAAAACATGGCATGAGAAGTAAGGGAAGTTTAAGAAAACACTTTGATAACACAAATAATACCAATAAGAATGAAAATGGGGCTTCCCTGGTGGCGCGGTGGTTGAGAGTCCACCTGCCCATGCAGGGGACGTGGGTTCATGCCCCGGTTCGGGAAGATCCCACATGCCGCAGAGCGGCTGGGCCCATGAGCCATGGCCGCTGAGCCTGCGCGTCCGGAGCCTGTGCTCCGCAACGGGAGAGGCCAAAACAGTGAGAGGCCCGCGTACCGAAAAAAAAAAAAAAAAAAGAATGAAAATGGGAGAATTACAAATGTGTGTATTCAAATGACAATTCAGAAAGGTACAAATAATAGCATATATGAAAATGAGCAAAAATAGTATGTACAAGTCAGAAAGAATCGAAACTTGTGAAAATTTCTAGGAAAAGAAAATAATTCGACTATAGGCAACAAGACTAAACTTGTTTGGAGTTGGACGCAATAATAAAAATTGGGCAATTCTATTGAATTTAAGCTTTCCTTAATAGAAAATTATCCTCAAAGTAGAAGACAATGATTAAAAGAGAATGCAAATCCAAGTTGCCTTAAATAACTCCAGGTCTGTATTAAACTCATCAGAGGAAACCAGAGAGTTTGCTGATTGGATTCTTTAACATTGAAATATCTTGGTTGGTGGACATTGTGACGTGGAGAGGCAGGTGGCACCTGACATTTGCCACAGAATCTTGAACTCTGGGACAACGTAAAAAGAGCCTCATGCTCTCAGGACCTGGGCTAATTTCAGTGTTATAATCAGGCTGATTTGACTAAACATTCATCATGTTCCAGGGTAAGTATTATCTTCTTTTCTTTCTGGCAGGAAAGTCTTGACTTGTTGAACCCTTTCTCAAACCTATTGAAATGTGGTAGGATCAGAATGATCATTCATGAAAACATTTCTGAAATATTTCTGAAAGTTCAGAAAAATCTTTTAATAAAATGCAATGTTTTTTAAAAAACACCAACAGCAGTCATCTCTCCACCTGTTTTCAATATCTATAAATAACACCCCTTGGTTTGAAAATTAGCTTCATCTCAATGAGCTAGAGAACATACTCTACCTTTATAACATTGTGTCTTTGGAAAAGTTGAAGTATTTTTGCCAAATAAAGGGACTAATTGAATGTGAAATGATAATATAGAAGAATGGTAGTTCTTTTTTAGAAGGCAATATGTTTTTAAATTTTTTTCTTACTTAAAAGTTTGGAATCCTAGGCAGATGTAATGGATCTCAAAAATAAACATTAATAATTGTCAACAACCATCTCAGAAGACTGTGGCCTGACACGGACATATATCTGAACAAACACTCTTAAGGGTCAAACAAGGAAGGGTAAAACAAGTAAGACTGACTGCTAGAGAAGGAAGGAAGTCTTATCTTCTAATGAGCTCAAGCTTTCCTGTTTTCCTTCTTTTTTTGTTTTTTAATTTGTTTTGTTTTGTTTGCGGTACATGGGCCTCTCACTGTTGTGGCCTCTCCCGTTCCGGAGCACAGGCTCCGGATGCTCAGGCTCAGCGGCCATGGCTCACGGGCCCAGCCACTCTGCGGCATGTGGGATCTTCCCGGACCGGGGCACGAACCCACGTCCCCTGCATCGGCAGGCGGACTCTCAAACACTGCGCCACCAGGGAAGCCCAGCTTTCCTGTTTTTCAAGAAATTCCACTTTTGTGTCCTCCTTCTCATCAGGGATGAAGAATCTGGATGAAGTTTCTTTCTTTCTCTTTTTCTTTCCTTTTTTCATTCTCCCTCTCCTCTCCCTACTGCTTCCCCCTCCCTCCACCTTTCACTTCTCCTCCTCTTCAATATCCTCCTTTCCTCCTCCTCTTTCTTTTTCTTTTTTTAGTAAATCTGTTGAATGACACTCTTTCATTTGGATGAGACCTACTTTTGCACTCCCACTGCCTCTCAGGGACTTTGCTCCCTCCTTACCACATCCTGGAAGTGAAAGTAGGCAAGGTCCACTCCCCCCATCTTCAATTTTTAAGTGACGCTTAAGGAATTCCTAACCATGCTTCTCTCTGCCACATGGAAAAGCCATTCAGGATAACTTGAATTTTTCTAGGCTCTGGTCTTATTACATCCTCAGTGTCGTTATGCTGGTTAGGAAACATTTTTTTCTGCCTTGCCTTTGAATGGTTGTCTCAGCATAATTACTACTACATAATTCTTCTTAGGAAAGAGAACAACATCTTTGGGAGTATATCTGATAGCCTCTGACATCACAGTCAAGAACTTCTGACAACTACCCATATTCTCTGCAGAGGTAATTGTATACAGTACCTGAGGATTATCCTGCTTCCTCCAGAGCAGGGCTGCCTGGGCTACTGTCTAAACGGAAATGACAATGACATCCCAGCCCTGAGAATCTAACAACTGGCTTCATGTCTGAAAAGTCCTGTGTGCAATTCCCTTTCTTATTCTCACAATATGTTTGTTTTGCTGTTGTTGTTAATCTCTTAGGAATACTTTCAGTTGCAGAGTAATAGAGAACAGCATCTATCTCCCTTTCTTTACTGCCGGCTACTTTCTTTTTGAGTAAATACATCTCTCCAAATAAAGGCCAGTTTTATTCTGGCCAGGGAATGTTAGTTCTGCTCAGAAAAAAACAAAACAGAGACTGAGAATACCTTCCATCTCAGCTGCAGAGTTGATAAAACACTTGGGGTGCCTGATGCTTGGCTACTGCCCTTTCCTCAAGCCTCCTGTTGATTAATTTAGCTCCGTCATATTCTTCCAATAAACTTTGCTTAAGCCAGAATCATACTTTGTTGCTCAAAACTAAGTAATCTTTTTTTTTAAAAAAATAAATTTATTTATTTATTTATTTTTGTCTGTGTTGGGTCTTCGTTTCTGTGCGAGGGCTTTCACCAGTTGCGGCGAGCGGGGGCCACTCTTCATCGCAGTGCGCGGGCCTCTCACTGTCGTGGCCTCTCTCCTTGCGGAGCACAGGCTCCAGACACGTAGGCTCAGTAGTTGTGGCTCACGGGCTTAGTTGCTCCGCGGCACGTGGGATCCTCCCAAACCAGGGCTTGAACCCGTGTCCTCTGCATCCGCAGGCAGATTCCTAACCACTGCGCCACCAGGGAAGCCCAAAACTAAGTAATCTTGATAGAAACAACTCTTCAATTGGGAGTTTGCAATGAATTGCATTAATTTATATGAACTGCTTACCATCCACACCAAGTTTTTATCACATGAATATAAATTATATATGTCATTAAATATCTAAGATTATGCTCTCTGCAAATTTTACTGCATTCAAAATCATTCTTTTGATAGCTTGGTCATCTGCTAATAACTTTACATAAATACAGAGGATACATTTAGGCACTAATATCTGGGATGAAGTTGAGCAGGGGAAAATCAGGTCCTTTTTTTTTTTTAGTGGCTTCAAGTGTAGGAGAAAGATTGCATTGTTGGGCAGAGAACAATTATTTTGGACTTTATTTAGGTCTTCAATCTCTTCTCATTATAGTTAGTTAAGTAAATGTATTGCCAGGTTATAAAATTTGGGACAAATAACTGACATAGAAATTACTTATTTAAGTTTACAAAGCTAATCATAATTATCCTCTGTGATATTTTAGGCATGTAACATTTAATTCCTTTGCTTAATAATCTAATATTCCTTGCTCAATGACAGCATTTTGATATGTTCTGTGGAACTATCCTAAGGGCACTATTGAATGAAATAAAATTAAAATGGAAATTCAATGCCTTCTCAACATTACACAGCTCTTCAGTCCTGATGTATCTTGGGGCTTCAATGTGATACAGACATTGGCTGATAGATTTCAGTGAATAGATGCTGTGTGTATAAATGGACACTGAGATGAAACTATTAAAGATGCTCTCCCATCCTGATGACTAACCTTTGAAAGAAATTGCCTTAAAAAAGGAAGATGTGACTCCTTAAAATGTTTCTAGATTTTGAGTAGTCTAAAATACATGATTTTCTCTGGTGTGCCAATGTGGATATATGATGGAGAATCAAAATGTTCTGTCCCTTGAAGCATTTCCTAGGGACATAGTCATATAATGTATTGTTCTAGTTTCAGTTAAGTTTTACTTAAATGATTGGTATAATTAGGCAGTTGTTTTGGGTTATGAAAGGGCTCTGATAATTGGTTTTAAATCTTAAATTGTTTGTATTTATTCTAAACCATTTCTTTGGCAATTAAGCTCAATTCAATTTTATTCTTACTAACTACTATATTTCTGACAATACTCTAGTCACTACAGTATGTGTGTATGGGTTGAAGGAAGGAGGGGTTCAAAAATATATACCTTCTTGCTTCAGTATGAAAGCTATTTTAATTCTATTTCTTCTGTCTTGGATTTCATACAGTTTTAAATTTCTCAAACGCAAATTTTTTTAAAATTAATTAATTTATTTTTGGCTGCATCAGGTCTTTACTGCTGCACGCAGGCTTTCTCTAGCTGCGGCGAGCAAGGGCTACTCTTCTTTAACTAAGAAGAAAAGACATCTATTCTTTTTAGGTTCTGTATAATTTTGCAAAAGATGCAAATTCCAGGGAGACAGCTTCTGATTGACTTAGCTTGGTTTAAGGGCACCACCTACCCCTCTGCAGGGGAGAGTTGGGTCTGTCTGCCAAGACTGATTCAAATTAGGAGTAAAGCTGAGCATCAAAGCAAAATCAGGATGCTATTACCAGAACAGGGAATTGATGCTGGGTAGGCAAAATAACAGATGCTGACTACATACATAAACCCCTTGGAGTCCTGGGCTTACTTAATTAATCACTCAACATGCATTCTCAGAACTAGAACTGTGCTTGATTTGCACTGTGTAAATCAACAGTCACTGAACAAGGTTGCCCTAATTTGTAGTCATGCACTATCTTACTGCACTTTGCCTTAGTCCTGTTTCCTGCTATTATCTCACCCCTTGTATAACAGGTCAAAGTTCTTGGACTGTTAAGCAACTTTCAACTAAGATTTTAACTATGTTTTCCCATTTATCTTTAAGATAGTGACAGACTAAATGATGTAGTAAAGTAGCTCATGAAGTAAAATTTCAGTAATTAAGATGATTTGTGGAAAGGTCAGTCTACATTAGAGATGTCTGTCTTATGGACTATTTTCATTCTAAATATCTGTTGTAATTAGAAGGAACACTGGTAAGAAACTCTTGCTAAATAGAATCTTTTAAGGTCAGTTTTAATTGAAGATGCTTTTGTAATTAGCATATTCTAAATAGAGCTGCTAAAGTTCCAAAGACATTTAGCCACTTTATTCTTTTAAGGAAATTATGTACCTTATAATATTACTTTTAATTTGCTTTTAAAATGCTTTTTCTCCCTAGAGTTCAGGCATAAATTTCAGTCTATGTGAGGTTGAATTATCATGAATTTAATTGATACTTGTCGACTACATGAATTTTTACAGTACTTAAACAGGAATTATCCACAGCATAGATAAATAAATGAAATAATGTAACAAATACATAATGAACACCTACTGTGTGCCAGACACTCTTCGAGATGTTGAGGATGCAGTAGTTAATATGATGACATAACCTGACTTCATGGAGGTTAGAGTTTAAGGGGAAACTATTTCCCTACAGAACTAATTTTCTGCTTGCATTTAGAGTTTGATGATACTAAACAAACTCTTTTTATATTTTTAGAAACTATTCTATTACATAAAAGGAAGTCTACATATTATCAAGAAAATAAAATATTAAACTATCTCTACCAACCACTGTTATCCAATATAACTTTCTGCATTGATGGAAATGTTCTTTACATGTGTTGTCCAATAATGTAGTCACTAGCCAAATGTGGCCATTGAACATAAAAAATGTAGTGAATGCAAGAGGACCTGAATTTTAAAGTTAACTTAATTTATTGGTTTAAATTTAAATAGTCACATGTGAGTTGTGACCACCTTATTGGACAGAACAGCTTCATGTATTTACTATCACCTGGTCCTTGACAATACATTCACAAAATCCAAATCAAATGCATTTGCTTGTTTCAACTTTGTCACATATGCTTGTAAAGCTGGGACTGATACACACATTTTTAATTTTCAGAGACCCACCCATACTGCTGAAAGATGTCGGATAAGTACTTTCCCTTGAACTAATTGACTCAAGTTGTTTACTGTGATAGAGCCAGTGCTGTGATGATGAGAAAATGTATTTTCACAAGTTAATTCGTCTCTCAGATCCTGTGATCTTCACAGTGAATACAATGCTTCATGTGCTAGCTTTCCGTTATGAAGAGATGAACTTCAGTGGGACCAATATTTACGCATCATTCAGACTGAGATATGTATGAAATTAACTTTTAAATTTCTTCTTTACATAGAGAGTATATTACAGTGTGTCTCATTATTAGGTTGAGGATGATATAGCTAACATCTTGCTCATCTGTAACAGTACAACTCATACATACACTCCTTATGATGTGCTCTTTGCTTACTATTTCTTTGAAAAAATCTTGAATGGGTTGAAAGAAAATCATCACACAATTCAGTTTAAATAAAATTTTACCTTAAAATGCACTTGAGTTCAATACCAGAGTTTCTTAGAAACTTTGGATCATGCTTGATCATGTTTTTCTAAGAATATAGGAATGTTTAGTGATGGTTAACCACTTATTACCAAACAATCCCACTCTTAGTATTTGAAGTACTAATTCTAATTCTGTTGCTTAAATTTTAACAGTGTCACATCACTTGGTTTCCACAAATGGGAAAAGAAAATATGTCACAACATACAGATATTACCTGAACTTTATGTTGCTTTCCACTTATTATTTCTTTTTTTCTTGGTAAATATATAGGAAAGATTACCTATATATACGAAAGGAGATTTAAAATTTTTCTATTCATACATTTTCTATTTGCTCTTTCCTTCTCTCTGTCTCCCTTTCTGCCTCTCTTGGTGTCTCTCTCTGCTCACCCACATGTGCATATACATGCTTGGTAAAAGGCTTTATAGATCTAGATTTTAGTAAAACAAAAGTAATTCATGCCCTCTGTAACAGAAAGATTTAGCATCAAATATAATGTGTCATGAAACAAAGCAAATTAATGAAACATAACTTGAGATGTTTAGAATTATTGAGATTAGATCTAAGTAATATATAATGCAAAATAATTTTGGTCCTTTAATTTATAATTTCTTTTCAGTAAAAAATATTCTAGAGAAATTTAATTTATTTTTATAAGCTCTACTTCTACTGTTTTCAATTTTATTATGTATTCGGTAGATATGGAAATGATCAAATTTCTTGGAATTATAAGCTATAGAGCTAACAAAGCTCTAAGCGTCATCTCATTCTACATAAGAAAACTGAGATGTAGGGAGATTAAGTAGCTTGCTCGAAATCTTGTATTAAGTAAAAGACAGGCTTCCGGGTGGTAAGATAACAGTTTCACTTCATGTCTCTTTGTTAGAGGTACAAATTATAAAGTTTAGTGCCTGATTCTCCACAATCTTTTGTCTCTAACTTATACGGTATTTTATAATTTTCTGTTACTTGATAAGCTAAATATATTTTAAAATTTTAGCTTGGTTATTTTCTTTCTATCCTCCCAATATTAATTAATCTAAACCCAGAGAAATACTTATTAGCAAGCAATGATTATGATTAGGGGAAAAGCAGTTTAATTTTGTAAACTCTTTGGATTTTGGGGGCTTAAGGGGTTTTGTTTAGATATTTAGGGAACTGAAAAGAAAATGCAATAGTCTGCCTATAACTTTCAACACCTAGGAGTCACACACTTTCAGCTGAAATTATACTACTTAATTGAAAATACAGGCAAACCAATCAATTATCCAGTATGAAAAGACAAATTGAAGAAAGAGGGAAAAATAATTTAACTTTGTAGTCAAGTACTAAGAGTGTTTAGGAAATGTAGGTGATTCACTAGTGAATAGATCAGAAAAAATGAGATTTAGAATACTGCTGTTATACAATTTCTCATTTTCTCTTTAGAAGATAATCATGTAGATTATTTACAGGACAGTGCTTATCACATTAAGACCAACTACACACTGCTGTATTTAAAATGGATAACCAACAAGGGCCTACTCTATAGCACAGGGAACTCTGCTCAATGTTATGTGGCAGCCTGGATGGGAGGGGAGTTTGGGGAGAATGGATACATATATATGTATGTCTGAGTCACTTTGCTGTGCACCTGAAACTATCACAACATTGTTAATCGGCTATACTCCAATATAAAATAAAAAGTTTAAAAAAAGACCAGTTGGAAAACAGATGCAGCTGAATGCACTGATGAATTTCAATATTAATGGCCACACACGGCATTTGGACCACAGTGATAATAATGGTACGATTTAAGATCAATATATTTGGCATTGCCACAAACTAGGAGCTCCTGCCTGTACGATCAAGTACGACAGTCTTAATGCCTTAGATGTCTGATGTTTAGACAGTTGGTGACATGGAATATTTAGAAGGGGTCTTGACATGCATTCGTCCAAAGTCCCTGCCACACTGGTGAGTAGGCACATATCTGGGGAAAGAAATAATGTGATTTGGGATGAGAAGATAAACGGTAGGATGTCTGAAATTTATTGAGAACCATGAATTATCTTCTTCATCATTTGGACTTAGTAGCAGGGGATTTGTATTCTAATTTCACATTGTGACACATCATTTCTAACGACCAATACAATACGTGCAAGTATAGCCTCATGGAGAAGGGAGGGCTTGACGTCTAAACAAAAAGCTCAGGTTAAATCTACGTTATTTCACTTTCTAACTGTGTGACATTGATGATTTACCTTTCTAAGATATAGTTTAATCATCAGTCAGTTGTAATAATAACATACATGTTGGGATTATTGTGAAGAATTCATATACAGTGTGTGACACTCCAGAATTGGTGAAATCCTTAGCTGACTGTGACCAGAGGGGCACTCTTTTCATTTTTTTCTTCTTTACTACTCTGTAACATTCTCAATTCTCAAGTGGAAGTTCATACCAGATTTTCATGATTACTAAATGTAATTTGTACTATATGATTATATTTTAATTAAATATTAAGTCAATTAAAAAGTTTGTGTCATGAGTCTTCTCAATTGTCTCATTGTCCTTATAAAACTCTAAGTTTAAAAAAATCCCTCTGAATCTTTTTAAAGACAGGTAGTTGGACTGATTTTAACCACCTTACCATTTTAATAACAAAAATTGTGTCACCCAGACTATATAGGTCAAGTAGGTGGTATCCCCATCATAAAGGCACCTGAGTACGGCTGATTGCTTTTGGGGGGTTACTACATGTTAGCAAAATGTTATGTTTGCTTTAAAACCACCCTGATTTGCTGAATACTCTTACAACTGCTGCCTTTTTGGAGGTAGCATGGTGATGACCATACTGCATAGCTTAGTAATTTAGGGAGTCAGACTGACTTTTTCTGCAAATTCCTGGCTGTGGGAGCTGTGGCAAGTTACTTAACATCTTCAAGCTTTGGTTTCCTCGGCTATAAAAAGGTTGTTCTGGGAATTAAATAAGTTTATGTGTAAAAACTTCCTAATACAGTCTTTGACACATAGTAAGTACTCAAAAAATGGTACCTATCTTTAATATTTTTATTGAAATAAAAATGACAGAGCATAGAATTCACCCAACTCAAACATACATTTCTGTCGTTTTTAGCATCTTAAACTGAGTTGTGTGACCATCACAATTCATTTTAGATCATTTTCATCACCTCCAAAAGAAACTCCCATACCCATTGGCAGTCAATCTCCACTTTCCTCATTAGGAATCTACTCTCCCCCAATCTCCAGGGTCTAAGCAATCATTATTTTCTGTCCCTATAGAACCACGTATTCTGAACAGTTCAGTACATTGTATGTTCCTTAGTGACTGACTTCTTTCAATTAGCAAAATGTTTTCAAGGTTCCTCTATGTTGTACCATGCATCCGTACTTCATTTCTTTTTATTCCCCAATATTATTTTATTGTATGGGTATACACCATTTTGTTCGTTTATCAGTCTATGGACAGTTTGGTTGTTTCCATTTTATGGCTGGTATAAATAGTGGTACTATGAACATTCCTGTGTAACTTTTTGCATGGACACATATTTTTATTTGTCTTGCATACCTATTTTCTGGATTATAGGGTAGTACTTTGCTTAACATTTTGAGGAACTGTCAAATTGCTGTCCAACGTGGCTGAAACATTGACACCCATTTTTGATATACTGATGATTAGAATCAATTGTCATTGAGAATAAAATTGAGATTGTACCAGATTTGAGTTACTTTAATAGCTGGAGTAAGAGATGTATCCTCGGACATCCCTTTGGTGATTCCAGTCTTCCTAACATCTGTCTCTCTACTAGGGTGCTTGGTGGAATTGAGCTACTACTAAGTTCTTTTGCTCTTTTATCTCTCACTCTTAGAGAAATCAGAACACTCAGGCCTTAATGAGCCTGTTTTAGAGTAGTGGAATATTACTGGCTTGGAAGAAAATTAGGCTATTTGGATTTTTAAAAATTATTATTAACTTGTGACATCAGGGGGACATCAGAAAGTCAAAACATATAATCGACTTTTATTAAAATAAGTACCAATAAGGAGGCAAAGTAATATTTTAGAAATGACTATTTGGTTGCCAGAGTACCAAATGAAAGAAAAATTCCAAAAGTTTTTAGCAAAACTAGCACAATTATAGCAGTCCACAGAGATTTAGACACGGAGCTATTCTGCTAACAAGCAATGCAATGGGGACAAGGAGTAACCTGCTCACCCTTAAATAATTTAAATAATAATTTAATGACCAGAGACGCTCTACACTTAATGTACTGAGTCAAATGTAATTCATGACATTTACGTTCTCAATTCACTCAGAAGGCTGGCACTCAAATGAGGCATTCCTTGTCGAATCAGTCTTTTCCCCAATAGCCACGAGGTTTGTTAATTAAGTGAAACTTACTTAGATTTAAATATACATAGTCAGAGAAATTGTGCTTTCTAAAAATCTTTCATTTAGTGTTAGAGAAATCAGCCAACTTAATTTTTTAGAGTGCTGTGTTATTTACTTTAAACTCAAGAATAAGTGTTCTAATTTTGTTTGCGGCTTGGTATTAACTCATAAAACAACTCATTGAGTGGAACTGGTATGAGAATAAGATGAAGTTCAAGCCAGAAATCAGGGTAATAATTGGCTGAAAAATTTCCACACTCCCTCTCATCACTCTATCAGCCAACGTAGCGAGTTAAGTGCTCACTATGATCTGTTATTGGACACCTTCACTAAATTTTTTCTTTATAAGGAAAAATGTACTTGCAAACAACTTTCATGCATTCTACAAAGAACTGCTAGCAGAGCCTGAAGTAGAAAACATCACCCTATTTGTTTTTATTTTGGAACAAACAAACAGACCACTGTACAGTGAAAATAACTGGGGATAAATGAGTGCACACACTCATTTAAGCTGCAGTGAAGCCTGCTAGTTCTGGTGTGTCATCTGTCAAAGTCGGGAAGGTTCAGTTGAAGTAGGTGTTTGTGTTTAATAAGGAAAACTGTTTACAGACCAGGCAATCCATTAATGTCATGGAACACAAACAACAGTAGAGCACAAAGTTTTTAAGATGCTATTGGCTGAATGTCGGGCAGTGTCACAGAATGAGCCACTCCAAGAGGCTCTATAGGAGCAGCTTTCAGTTGTCTTGCTGTGAGTGTCTCTGGGGGAATAACTGATTAACATACAGATGAGCAGTAATTCCACCTTTCTTCCATGTCCTATGACATCTAACCTGTGTTCTCAATTACAGTGTCCTAAACGCATCTCTTAATGCTTATAGAGCATTTAGAACAGAGACTGATATAGCATGTGCTATGCATGTATTTGTTCAATGAAAACAAAATGATTCCAGTTTCATAATTCCCAGCAAATAATAAATCTTATATTAAGGTGATACGAGTGGCAGGATCATGGGATACAATCCATTATTTATCAGACACTCAAATCCTGAGATATGGCCACTTGATAATTCGTTGTGACTCACTACTATTTGGAACAGAAGATGACATTACACAGCAAAACACTTGGCAGGTCCAATTTGCTTCAGGACAGCCTTAGTGTTCTGCACTAATCTGTAAACATAACCATTTAATGCAGGGTGACAAAGCATGATATTGACTGCTCAGATCAATGTTCTGTTCACAAATACCTTACCTTTATCTGAGATAAACACAGAGCCATTTTTGCAAACAATAGTCTCTGGAAATTCATGCTTCATAAATAGTACACGCCAAGCTGTTGGTGGTAAACTTTTATTTTTATTTTTTTAATTTTTATTGAAATATAGTTGATTTACAATGTTGTGTTAGCTTCAGGTGTACAGCAAAGTGATTCAGTGATATACATACATATATATATTTTTTTCTTTTTTAGATTCTTTTCCATTATAGGTTATTACAAGATATTGAATAGTTCTCTGTGCTATACAGTAGGTCCTTGTTGGTTACCTATTTTATATAGTGTGTATATTTTAATCCCAAACTCCTGATTTATCCCTCCCTCCCCTTCCCCTTTGGTAACTGTAAGTTTGTTTTCTATCTCTGTGAGTCTATTTCTGTTTTGTAAATAAGTTCATTTGTACCATTTTTTAAGATTACGTTCCATTTATAAGCAATATCATATGATATTTGTCTTTTTCTGTCTGGCTTACTTCACTTAGTATGATAATCTCTAGGTCCATCCATATTACTGCAAATGGCATTGTTTCATTCTTTTTTATGGCTGAGTAGTATTCCATTGTATATATTTATGTACCACATCCATTCATCTGTTGATGGGCACTTAGGTTGTTTCCATGTCTTGGCTATTGTAAATAGTGCTGCTATGAACATTGGGGTGCATGTATCTTTCCAAATTAGAGTTTTCTATGGATATGTGCCATGGAGATTGGTGGTAAAAGTTTAAAATGGATGTACGAGTCTTATGAAACATGTTTAGATGAACTCACTCTCAGTTAAGAAGTTTCTCCTCTAAAATATTCTTACAGAATAAAGCAGAATTTATAACAAAGCTTCCTTGTCTGTATCTCATGGTATCTCATGGAATAGCATCCTAAGCCATCTGGCAAAGAGTGGTCTAGAACTCACTGGTCTAGAACTCTGGATCTCACAGCAGTTGAAATCCCTCAGTCACAGTGCAATTTGACTTCAACAGAAATGTCACCTATCAAGAAATCCTATATACCTGGTATAGTCTACTGAGTTTGTTTTACTATGGATATAAATGGTTTAAATATGAACTTTAAAATTTTAGTGTATGGATCCCAGATAGTATGCTGACTGACATAAAAGTATTTAGTAAATCCCAGATAGCCATGTTAGCACAGGGTTTGCTGAAGTCCTACAATGAAAGTCATCTTTTGGTGTTGAACCAGCAGCCTCTGAATGTGTGTTAACCATCCCCATGGTTTTTCAGGGTGTTTTTCCTGTGGGAACACGTCTCATTACAAATAAAAAAGATGGTTACAGATAAGGAGTAAGTAGAATTTCTACAAGATCTTTATTTGTAAATTAAAAAATTAAAAATCACTTCAGATAAATCAAAAGAAAAATTCTCTGTAAGAGTCAGTATTGGAGACAGTACGTTAGGAGAAAACTAACTTTGAACCACACAGTGCCTTTTGACATATAAAATAAATGCATCCCCCAAAGTGCTGTTGCTCTACTGACTTAGGTTAGAATTTGCATATTATTTCACCAGTGTCATGAGTGACAAACATAGAACTAAAATGTGAATTCAAGTCACGTAAGGCAAAGCAGACACAATTTTGTAAGCACTTCTTTTCATTGTTTCCAGAACTTTAGTACATCCTTTTTTTAAAAAAAAAATGACGAGGTTAATCTGGTGGTCACATCTATCATATCACTGATTTAAGAAGGTATCAAGACAATCTGGCCAGGGAGTGGTTGTTTCACCTTCTCTGACAGCTTCACATGAAGCTCCCCAGAAGCTGTGAAAGTTGTTCAAGAACTTAATCCTCTGTGACAGAAATGTTGTTATGCTTACTTGTGGAAATCCACTCTTTGTAATAGCTAGCTGGGTGAGTTTACCATATAATGGTGCCGTTGGTACAGTGAGCAACACCCTTGACAGCAACTCATCAACAGGATATTCACTCAAATAAATATTAAGTGGGCAGTGCTCTGCTTGGCACTAGAGGTTCTATAGTGGACGATGATGTCATAGTCTCCATGTAGGTTATTTAGGAGCTTACAATTTAATGGAGAGGACAGACAGTAATCAAAGAATCATACCAATAAGGATATAATTAAATATATGACAAGTTCCTTGAAAGAAAAATGCAGGAAGCTAAGGAGTTCTGACCTAGTTTGGCAGAGTGCAGTGTGTGGCAGAGAGAAGGGATGGGTCAAGGTCAGGGAAAATTTCCCAGAGAGAGTGACGACTGAGCTAAAATCTGAATGATGAGAAGTAGTTAAGAGTGGGTTGTGATATTCTGCCCAGATTCTCTCTTCAGAACCAATGCATCCATTCCCTAGTTGCTGAGAATAGTGGCTGCTGTTTGCTCACAGCTGTGTCTTTCACTGGAAATTGCCCTCAGCCCCAGGGAACTGTATTTCTCCTGGTTACAGCCTCCTTCTCTTCCAGGGGCCAATGTTAGATGCAGAAATCCTAAGATCCCATCCCTTTACCTCTGTTTGAGACAACTCTGAAGGATCTTCCCAGCTCCAGATCTTCTGTTAGACTTATCTGAGACCTCTTGTTGCAAATGCAGTGTAAATCAAAATGTCCCTCTGCTCAGTCCTGCTTCCTTTACTTCCTTGCACTTGTTTTATACCACATGCTATGGACTAAATGCATATGTCCTCCCCCACCCCCCCGCCGCCCAAATTCATATGTTAAAACCTAACCCTAATGTGATGGTATTCGGAGGTGAGGCCTTTGGGAGGTGCTTAGGTCATAAGGATGGAGCCCTTATGAATGGCATTCATGTCCTTATAAAAGAGACCAGAGAGCTCTCTCATCCCTCCCCACCCACCACGTGAAGAAAGAGAGAAAACAGCAATCTATGGAGCAGGAAGCAGGCTCTCACCAGACACCAAACCTGCCAGTACCTTGATCTTGGACTTTCCAGTCTCCAGAACTGTGAGAAATAAATTTCCATTGTTTATAAGCCACCCAGTCTATGGTATTCTATTATAGCAGCCTGAATAGACTAAGATATGGTTCTAACAAACCAGAAACTGTCAGTCTGGTATAGTGGTGGAATGGTATTTTAAACATGACTAAGGTACCAGGTTGGAAATCATAACTTGTAAAGATGGATTGCCATCCTTCACATGGTTAACACTGAAAAATCAAGGGCCATTGTATTGTCCTATATCCTTTGGAAGCTAGAATACAAGCTATATCCTCTGGAAATTAAAGGATGGAATTAGAAGTGGTGTCACTTACCATCACCCCCAGTTTTCCTCTAGGGCATTTGCAATTTCTGTCACAGCAGTTTTTGGCTCTGTGGGTCTAAAGTTCCTGGTTCTCAGAGAGGTGATGATTTTACCAGGGAAGACATTAAAGTCCCACTAGATTTTAAGCTATGTCTTCCATCTGGATACTTTGGTTCTTTCGTGACAAGGGACTAGCAGTGAAGAAAGCAAATGACCACTGAAAGGGACAGTTGGCTCAGATCAGCAGGAGGAGATAGGGCTATTGCTGCACGATGGGGATGAGGTAGATTGTGTTTTGAGCTCAGGTGATCTACCAACAAATCTCTTTTGCTATGTTGTCCAGTTTTAGTGCTAAAGGGATAAGTAGAGTAGCCATTGTCTGAGAAGAATAGAGGAGGGCCTTGGTGACCCCACCAGGCAAGCCACCAATTAGACCAACAAAGGAGCTAGCCAAGGGTGAAGGGAGTCTTGAATGAACACTGGAGGAGAGGATGATGAGTATAAGTTATGACCTTGAGATCAACTACAACAACACAGGTTGTGTTTCTTTCCATTTACTTTTAAGCCCCCAGGAAATAAGATCAACCAGAACCCTGGGAAAGCTCTTTCTACACGAGGTAAACTTCCTACAAGCAGCAAGAGAATCTGAGGGTGCAAGGGACACTAGTACTTCACTCACAATCCTTCAGGGCCGATGCGTCCATTTTACAGCTGGTGGGAATATCAATTGCTGAAAGGTCACAGCTGTATCCCTCACTGAGCATTGTCCTGGGACACAGCAAGCTGCTGTGTTTGTTCATGTCCTTTTCAGGGGACAGCCTGTGACTAGTGACTGGTTGTTGTGAGGATGCAAGCAACAGGTTCTTTTCTACAGGGTGGGACTGGTTTGAGTGGCTATACCAGCCGCAGAGTTCCCCTTAGGTGGTCAGGCACCTCAGTTGCAACCATGCTTCAGGTCAGCTTCTCCTTTGCACGGCTCTGTCTTCTATACTTTCTTACAGATGTAACCCTAAGAATGTGCCTTCTAAAACCTCTGGTGTGCAATTTTTTCCATTATAGACAGAATGCTGTATCCCCCTAAAACTGATATGTTGAAGCTCTAACCCCCAGTTTGGCTGAATTTGGGGATGGATCTCTAAGGAATTAATTAAGGTTAAATGATGTCATAAGGGTGGGGCCTTGATAAGATAGAATAAGTGTCCTTCTAAGAAGACATGCCAGGGAGGTTTTTCTCTTCCTCTCGCTGCATGCATGCATTGAAGAAAAGCCATGTGAGGACATAGCTAGAAGGTGTCTGTCTACAAGCCAGGAAGAGAGGCCTCATGAGAAACTATGTTGGCTGGCACCTTGATCATGGACTTTTAACCTCCAGAACTGTGAGTGAGTAAATTTCTGTTGTTTAAGCCTCCCAGTCTGTGGTATTTTGTTATGGCAGCCTGAGCAGACTAATATACCATCTCTGTCTGTCTGCAGGGAACTCAATCTAAACACACACTGAAATGTGCCAGAGACTATTTGGCCGTATGAGTCCTGAGCCCAGTAAAGAACTTTGGACGGTAGAGTTTTGGAAGTAGTTTTGGACTGAAAAGTTCTGGCAATAATTTTAAAGGAACAAGCTTTTAAAGGTATATTTTTTGACTTCATTTGAAGAGGAAAGAAGAGCCTATACATTTTAAAAATAAACTCTTTCTCAGCAAAGTTTTTATTTCAACAGTTTTAAAACTACCATAGTAAGGCTTCCAAAGAGCGATTCTGGCAGAACAGATGGATTATTATTACCCTTTTAAGTGCACACAGATACTAGAGACAGGTAAATAAAATATACTATGTCACTGAATCTAACCTTAGCAAGTTGCTTGATATGTCCACTTTATCCATTAGTCCACTTTAATGGATTAAACCAAAACTAGAGTATTAACAGAAATTATGCAAAAGGATCATGTCCCTTTCAACCTGACCAACTATAAACAATTCCACCTCAGAACCAACCATCACTAGGGTCTTGAATGTATAAGAAGAGGAGGGAAGTAAACTAAAGAAGGGGGAAGAGTTGAAGAGAAGAATTAACCTAAAAAAAAAAAAAAAGATAAAGGGAGATTGTGGAAAAGAGAAGGAGAAAGTAAGCTTTAAAAAGAGATCAAGATGAAGATGAAAGAAATATTCTGCTATAGAGCATCTGTTCACAAACCAGGGAGAAACACTAAGGCCACACATATATTGAAGAGTTCTGGCAATCAGTCACACACCCACACACACACACTCTCTCTCTCTCTCTCTTTCCTATAACCCATCCATTTTTCTTTGCCCTTCTAGTTCAACCACTTTGTTCCTTGGGATATTTTAATATCTTCTCTAGTTTGAAGCAGAAACAAAGGGAGCTTTTCTTTATTTAACTTTATTTTCATATTTCTGAACATAGAATCAAATACAAAGTTAGTTTCAATGGATGCATGCAAACACTATGCCCACAGCAAGACTCTAAGAAACAGGTCCCCTAACAAAAGTGGGGGTCAGGGGCTCTTTTTGTGATAGGAAACAGCTTGGAATCCATCCTCCCACCTTACATTAGTTCATTTTATAATTCAGTATTGATTTGATAGGACTGTTTCAATATTGATGAAAAAATAGAATTTTTCCCAAGTAAACAATGTTCCTTTATTTTTTCCTATAATGAATTTAAATCACACAGAGTGGAAAAAGCTACAAAAAGTGGGTCCAGTTTTTAAACAATATTCTATTGTGTGCAAAACCTTTCCTCTTCATCCATAAAATTCATTCGTTACGGGCAAGGTAATTTAATTCTCCTTGCAGCTACTGCCAGATATTGGATATTGGGTTTAATAATTTTCCACTTGCTTTGGGATTTAAGAGAGTTATATTTTTTCCAGGAGTCTTGCTTTTGCTTTTCAGGGTGCAAAATATGTTATAACCAAATCTAGTTTCTAGGAAGCACTGTTTTAATGAATACCTGTAGTTTCAGATTTATCTGGCTAGTATTTCAGAAGAGGCGGCTACTTTTAGCACCTCAGAGTTTTCTTTCTGTTAGGATGTGCCTCACACCTAGAGCGATATGCTTAGGATATAAGATCCTTTAGCGCAAAGACTAGATTTTGTTTATTGCTCCCTGGAGCATAACACACCGTTAGGTACACTATAGCTACTTTTGTAATTAGAACCGAGTGCTTTCGTTTTGTTTTTCTCTAAAATCATTTATTTTCCAATGTCTGAAGTAACACATAACTAGAAAACATCCCACTTTTGTTGTCCTGCTGTTTCTTCTACATGTTGTGGTGCTTCTTCCCCCTGTGAGTTCTGAAGTCATTGCAGAGCTCAACTTTAAGCAGCCTCAAGCTCTTCCCAGCTTTTAAAACGTATTTCATATTTATTTTTTCATATTTTCACAAAATTAGTTTGACCTCACTCTATTCCATGACAATGAGCCATGTATTAAATATTTACTGAGCAGTTTCTAAATGGATAGCAGCACACTAGATGACATATTTACATGGAACTTTGCTTTATTTTGAAGTTATTGCACAGCCAGAGATGTTTCAACATTATATATAAAATGTGTTTTTTCCTACAGCTATTTTGTCATCCTAGGTATGGACATGCATTAGTGTCCTAGGCTAGCAGTGCTTCAAAACAATTTCATCTCTACTAAGTAGTCACCATTTTTACAAGAAAATTAGTAAATGCATTGAGCCTGTCCTGAAAACTTCATCACCTCGCTTGTGAAAGAAAAACTCATAAGTATTCAACATTGTCTAATATGGAAATTGGTACATGGATGGTGCCCACAATATGTTGAATTTTTATGGTGTTTCCATATAAATCTATGACAAAAAAATGCAATGGAATTTGTTAGGAGGAGAATGTAGCTGTTACTTTCTTCCTGCCAAATGCATGTTCCATAACCTGGGGACACACAGAACTGGAAGATCAGCAAAACAGCTTAGGAACAGGCCAGATAATTTCTTCAAATTTTGGCGACACCGTCTTACCCAATATTCTCTTTTAAGTATGATGCCTACAAATATAAATTCTTCTTTATTATTGTCCCTCCTCTATGGCATCGGGCCTCAAACCACCCAAGTATCTTTGACCTCTTCCTATTCCATTCAACAGGGTGTCAGCCTAGGGGATTTCACTGCATACCGACATCATCAAAGATTCTTTTCCTAACACCAGGATAAAAGATTTTAAGGAGACTTAGAGGAATAAATTTTTAATATAAAATAGGCTATTTGGAAAGTCTATAGGCATGTTTTCAGTCATGAAGGACCTGTTTTGATCCACTTCAAATATGAGCCTAAGGGATTAGCTGCTGCTTTAAAACATGATGCTAAGTGAGAGTTGGCTGATAATCCTGCTGAAAAATTTTATTGCACTTTACAGGGAAAGTACATTTGGATACATTAAAGGTAAAGCAAACAATATTCCTGGAGACGAAGGTATGCTAGCCCAGTGACCTTAGGTTTCTGAGACACTGAAGGACCCCTGCCTTGGTTCAAGATCACTTTTTAATTTGCTCTCTACCTTAGGGGAAGGGTATTGCTTGACTGTGGGAGCTGCTCAGTAATATCAGTGCAGTAAGAAACTGCACAGACACTCAGGGCCAATTACCCCGATCATCTTTAATTTCAGTATTTCATCTCTTTTGGCCTCTTTATTGCTCTGCCTACAGGATGTACTGGTGTTTTCCATGCTGAGGAACTGTCAGTTACGTGGCTCATTTTATTATTATTTCACGTCAAATATCTATGAAAATAACCTTTAAACCCAAGACTGTTATGTAATGTGCTTTGATTTATTTTTTACAGTGGGTGGCATTTAGGCAGTGGCAGTGGTATCAGGGACGTTTGTGTGTTGTGCTGTACCTAATGTCTCATCCAGGCTCACCAGGAATAAGAAAACCCTCTATACCTGAGGGTTTATATTAACTACCTGTTTTTTCCTTTCCCAGCAAATACATTACCCACAGGGGAACATAAGAATATATTAGTTTCTCCAGAGTGAAGCTATATCCCTCTATAAACAAGATGATCTAAGTCCCCTAAACTCCAGCACATGGATTAGAAGGTGGCTTAGGGACAGATGCACTGTCAAAGGAAATTACCAACAGCCCTGCCTCCTCCTGCAGCTCATTCAAAGTTATGTAACTGCTAAGTGTCTGAACCAATATTTGAATCCAGATCTTTCCAAGAAATGTGGCGTCTCCAATATTATCTGTTGCTATTTTTCTCAAGTAATAGATAATTAGTTCACCAGTCTAGTATTCTTACCTTAGTAAGAATATGTAATGTACATTGATCTTAATGTCCATTACAAGCTTATCTGCAGCTGTAGTCTCAAATACCATTGTCCAGTGGGTGTATACTGAAAAAACAGATGTCAGGTCTCAGCAGAAGCAAATTCCTTTCCAGTGGCAGTTTCACCACCGTCTTTTTGATGCACTCACTTTGCTGCAGGTTCGTATTTCCATGAAGTAGTAACCGTAACTCTGAAGAGCCATTTAAAAGGCATTCAGAATCCTCTGCCACAGAGGCAATCAGTCACAGAGTGGGACTTTGCAAATGATTACTCTCATGACGATATGATACCATCAGAGGGAAAGATGTTGAGTATAAGCCTTAGCTCTGTTGCTCATAGAGAGCAATCAATATCTCAGAGTGGTGGGTGGTGACCTTGTGAAAGAATATTATTAAAAATTCTGCACAGTGCCCGCCACCCTGTTTAATATACTTATCATTATTCTCTCTGAACTTGATCTTTCTTGTCAGGCCTGGATGTGGGTTGACGTGTCAGGTACCGGGTCAGATTAGGGACAGATGAAGTAGTATGGAGTCCCAAGAGAATCAATTTAGAGACTCAGTTTACTGATGCTGCAGAGAATTGAAAGTCCAGAATCAGAGACTGGGGGAGAGGCAAGAATAGACATTCTCAAATTTATATCGTTTTTTCCCATTTCTTCCATCACTTCCTAATCTGTGGCCTTCTTCTCTTCTGTATAATTGCAACTTTTTGAAAACTGTTCTCCTTGCCTTAAGCCTCATCCCATCCAGTATGTTGGAACATGTTATAGAGTCACTCTTCTGTGTAAAATTCTTTATTGGCTTCCTCTATCTTACATGATATAATCCAAACGCCTTAATATAGTAAATGATGACCTATATGATCTGGCTTCTGCTTACTTTACCATTGTCTCCTCAGGCATGGTTTTGTTGCCAAACTGTAATTAACTTTTATATTATTTTGATTTATTTTTCTCTACGCCTCGTGTTATGCTATGGTCAGTGGATCTTCTCATGCTGTTTCCTTTTATGGCCTGTCTTACATTTTTCTGACCTAGTGCTCCTGATAAATTTCTATTCTTACTTCAAGAATCAGCCTTAGTGTCATACCTTGTTTGAAGTGTTCCCTCACCACCTCAATTATAATTGAACATAACTTCTCTACTCTTTCCCTGGAATACCTAATACGTATTTTTAGCACTTTTTTTTATAGTTTATTGACATGTATCTGCTTATAGGTCTATTTCTGCCATTTAGTCTTTACATTCTTTTAAAAACAAGAACTGTGTTTTATTAATCTAAAGTGAATGTTTTTATTTCCAAATAAGAAAAGTAAAGTAAAACTGCTTGGGGTGGGGGAAATATGTGTGGAGAGTGAGGGAATGTATCTCAGTGGATATCTTTGAAAAATCCAAGGGGAGAAAGGGAATCTATCTTCTTACAAAGAGGATCCAGGCTTTCAGACAATTCTGTAAGGTCTTGCTCTTCCGTTTCTTTCTCCACCTCCATCTTTGTCTGTCCATATCTCTTAGATCTGCTTGTCTCTGCTTAAATTTACCGTGTCAGAGTCTCCTTCAATGTATCGAGTCAGAAATATAAGATAGCTGCTGGTAGCCTTCAGTTCACATCACCTTGATAACTTAAAAAATAGAGGATGAGAGAGGCTTTCTCCTTCCAAATGTTTTCACAGTAAATTCCATGATGAAATTGAGTGGCTAGGGTCAGGTTCTATGTCTACTCCCCTTGCTAGGGTTTGGGTATTACATTATTTAATAGTTCACCTGAACTACATGAATTAGGAGAGGACAGTTCTCCAAAGAAAGAGAAACTGAACAAGAAAAATAGAAAATATATAGAAACATGCAAGATAAAGGATTTGTTGATGGATGCATAATTGGATATAAGTAATTTTTAGTCTAACACAGAGAAGCACATGGATTAATAAATGGCAATCAGGGAATGGTAAAGGGAAAAAATGTTCCCTAGAGTGACTAGACATAATCTATGAGTTGTATCATGATGATTATTGTTTTACAATTCAGTGGTTGTATATCATAAACTCGTGCAACCATCACCACTATCTAATTCCAGTGCATTTTCATCATTTCAAAAGAAACTCTGTAACCATTAGCAGTGTACATGCTTTATAATGTGATCTTACAGTGCATGCTTATCTATACTGCACCACTAGAAATTGGGTAGCAGAAGCAATGAGGGATCATTAATCGAAACAAATGGGGGAGGGAATGGGATAATTTGGTTGTTTGTGCCCTACTCCTTGCTTAAATCCAAGAAACTAGTTCATGTGGGAGGGTCCACTGGATGAATAACTGTGGTAAAATGAAAAAGTCCTCATGTTCCTTCTGAATGCTGACTCAGCTTCTCTAGAATCCATCTTCCTGTATTTTGATGCTATTAAAGCATATTTCTCTCAGGGTTTGTCAGAAAATTTTTTTTAATTCAAAATATATTTTTATCATATCAAATTCAACATGTAATTTTTTTGCAAATTAATTAGCAAAATTAACATATTTCAGTAATTTATTAGTGTCTAATAACTAATAGCTATAGTTTTAGACAATGGAAAAGTGTTAGAATGAATCGTGTGTTCTCTTGTTGAGATGCAGTGAAACATGGACAGTCTTTCATGAGACCCAGAGTCTGTTTCACTAGATGCAAGAGTCACTTCTGGTTGCTATTCCAGATTACTGCTGTCCTCATGTTTCTTAGCTTCCCTTGAATGAGAACAGGGTCCAGCTATGCCTTTTCCACTTGGTTGCATTACTTAATCTAAGCTCAAGGACAAAGCAACCAGTTGAGAAGATAAATTATAGTTTGCAGGAACATAAAGAGGATGGAGTTGAGCTTTGCCCTTTCAGCACCTTCAAATGCAAATTCTACTCAAACATACAGCACGGGTGCCACAGCAGATAATTTAGCCATAATTCCTTATTTAACATCATATGCTTTCTTTTGAAAACTTGAAATATTAGGATAATTCAACATGCACTATTTAAATAAAGGGTTGGAGGAAAATGAATGCATCTATCAAGTACATAAAAAAGCGGAATGATACATCAAGTAAGACCGAGGAGTTGTTTCAGTGCTTCCAGTAAGTAGCTTTGTGATCTTTAGCAAGCTGCTTGATTTCTTTTGGCCTCACTTGTGAAGGGACACAGTCATATACAAAGAAAATTAGGATTTTCCTGTGCTCCCCAAAAGGCAGACCAAGACTATCAGTCAGAAGCTATAGGGGGCATATACATGGTAGACACTCAACGTATTGCTTTGATTTATGGGGAAACATAAAGGGGACCTGCTTAATAATTAGAATTGTTTGAAAAAATAAAATGAAGACATCAATTCTTAGAAATGTTCAAGTAGGGTTTGTATGACTAATAAGCATATCTATATGGATAAACAATTTGTAGGGAGTTTTACTAGAGATTAAATAATTATCTTAAAATCACGATGGAAAAACCTTAACTTTAAAATTACCACAAACAATAATTATATTAACAGAGTGCCCATAAATATGTAAACATGCTTGTAAGATGAAGGGGGTCTTGCTTTTTTCAATTAATCAGATGTCATTTAATGTCGGCACAACAGTTATTTTTCCTCACAATTTTCTTGAAAGTACAAACCCAGTATTTTGATCCCGAGCAGCCAAGTGCTTCATCCTGATTGCTCTAAGATGATCATATGAATTCCGTTCGCCTTGGTGGTAATTGGCTCAGTAAAGGACACGTGATACCAATATGTCCAGTGAGCGATAAAGAAAGCTTATCTGGGAAGATTCATTGCTGTTAAAATGGATGGTGGGAAAAGGATATACGCTCTTCTATTTTGGCCTTTGATGTAAATGGCTGAGGAATTGACGCCTGGAGCCACTTCCTCGTTCCTGTGCTATGGGTGTTGCGATGGTTAATTTTTTGTCAACTTCACTGGGCCATGGGTGCCTAGATATTTGGTGAAAAATTATTTTGGGTGTTTCCGCAAGGGTGTTTTTGGATGCATTTTTATCAGTAGACTGAGTAGAGCAGATTGCCCTCCATGATGTAGGTTGGCCTCATTCAGTCAATTGAAAGCCTGAGTAGGACAAAAGACTGACCCCGAGTTAGGAGAGAATTCTCCTATTTGATGGTCTTTGATCTGAGACATTGACTCTTCCTGGGTCTACAGTAGCTTCCAGACTTTGGATTTGAACTGGGAGATCAGCTCTGCAAGTTTTGGGCTTGTTAGCTTCATGTGAGCAAATTTCCTTATAACAATTCTCTATATGTGCACATCTTACTGGTTCTGTTTCTCTGGAGAACCCTGACTAATAATACAGGTGTATTATACACGGATGATGAGCAAAAGCTAGAAAATGCCTGGTGCTTTGATGACATCATTGGCAAATCAATTAACTAACCCTAATCAGATTGCGTTCATAGTTTTTGTTATGTTATGGAGAGAGAGAGAGAGAGAGAGAGAGAGAGGGAGAGGGAGAGGGAAAGGACAGAGAAGAGATCTTTTGTGTTTGATTCATTTGAAATTGAATCTTCTGTTACTTGTTACTTGCAGTCAAAAAACACACCCTAACTATTATAGTCATGGAAACTTCGTACTGGATGTTCACTATGGTTCCTTCCTGCTCTAAGATTCTATGATTTATCTGCTTCACAAAGTCATTAAAATAGAATGAAATATTTTTTCTGGGACAATACATTGAACTTTATGAAGTATGATGCAATTGCCAGGAACTGTTATCATTTGTTTTATGATAAGACTAAAATATATCCCATGGCTCCTGAGTTGACAAAAACATTTGATGTTTGAAAAAAAAGAATCAAATGTCTGTAGTAATAAAACAGAGCAGGTACACATGAAGAACAAAATGACTTGAAATTCAGCAAAGTTATATTCGGAAAAGCTATTCTTTGACACTAATGAGGTAGAATCTTTAACTAGAAAGGAGAGAAATTTCATGAAGGAAAAAATTCCCACGGCGGACATTATCCTATAACTAAAATAACTAGGTCATCTCAGTAGGAAAAGGTAGCAGTCACAGCACAGTTTTCATTTCCCGCACATGTGTAAATTAGATCATAGATACAAAGGTCTATATACCATCCAGGCAATATATGTATCTTAATATTAAAAAAAATATTTTGACCATATATAGTGTAGGAAATCTATATTTAATTTTGAATTTGATTTTTGCCAACAGTCACAAATTATTCTGAGCTAACTTTGGTGAGTAAGACTGGGCATCCATCTGGGAAAAGATTTAGTTCAAAAGGTGATATAACTATAAAGAGAGAGTACTTCTTTTGTGGCTTATAAACAGTCCCTGACAGTAATATTTCTAATATGTTTTGTGCAGTATCAGACTAATTTGAATCTGTATTCTGAGCTCCATGAACAGACAGCATTTCATTGCATATTAACATACTAATATGTGTACAAAAAGAGGTTTATTACTTCATACTCTTACTTCAAAAATATATAATTACTTATTTCACCCAACTAATATAAAATGCATTACTACTGCAAAGGCTTACTCTATGAACCATAGGGGAGGCAATCCTAATTAGTAATAATATCAGTCATGGTTGAAACAGTGTATTTCAAGAATATAGTTTTCAAATATTTAATTTTTTTTAAATTTATTTTTGACTGTGTTGGGTCTTCATTGCTGTGTGCGGACTTTCTCTAGTTGCAGCGAGCGAGGGCTACTCTTCATTGCTGTGCGCGGGCTTCTCATTGCGGTGGCTTCTCTTGTCGCACAGCATGGGCCCTAGAGCTCACAGGCTTCAGTAGTTGTGACACACAGTTGCTCTGTGGCATGTGGGATCTTCCCGGACCAGGAATCGAACCCGTGCCCCCTACATTAGCAGGCAATTATTAACCACTACACCACCAGAGAAGTCCCTAGTTTTCAAATATTTAGAAGTGTTCGCTATCTCATTTCATCATTATAACAACTCTATGAAAAACACATTTTCTAAATGAATCAGTAGAGAACTAGGTTATCTGACTTTCCCAGTATCAATCAGTACTCAGTTAAGTTGAGGCAGAACTAAGAAATGTATCTCAGTGTGACCTGTGAAACTCGGATGCTATTTTCATTTCTGTTCTCAAGCAAATTTCATTTGATGAGGGAACAGGTAATAAATGTCATAGAAAAGGTGGAAACAAAAGGCCATAGTTCTCAAAAGGGGATCTCATCTGGTGGGAAGTAAAAGAGGCAGTTTCAAGAAGGAGTTAAAATTTTAGTTGAATCTTGAATTATTTTAACTGGTAGATTTAGAAGAAAGAGACAGCGTAGTTGGCAGGGAATTATAGGAGAGGAGGCATATAGGTAATAAAATGTAGGACAGGCTTACAGATATTACATTTAACTCACTGTTCTTATAGCTTAAGTCTGTGCCTAGAAAGGCAGATCAGGACCCATCTTTGAGGGTCTTAAACACAAAGGTGAGAGCCCTTTATCTATTTTATTAGGTTTGAGTGGAAGAAAGGTGTGGGCTTTGGAGTTTTGTATAACTCCAATAGTTGAGGTTTATTTAAGAGATTTAATATGGTAGTTGAATACAGACTGCATTAAAACAATAAATCAGGAAAAAATATTAAGAGACTGAGCTATGATGATGGCATTGAAAATGGAACTGGAAGGATAATACAGCCAGAACAGTGTGTTTGCATTAGCAGTGCTACCAGAGATAATTTTTTTGAGACAGAGAGATAGGGAAGGAGAGACAGAGTATGAGACCTTCACTGGGTGATGGTTAAAGAGTTTCTAAAGTTAAGTGTTGATGAGGAACAATTTTGCTTTGTACACAGAAAAAGGTACCTTGTTGAAACAGAATAATTTAGTGTTTTAAAGAGTATGTTACTGTAAAAAGATAAAGTTATTCCTTGATTATTTACCACCTATCTAACTATCCATCCATCTATCTCCTATCTAGCTTAACTGTCATCATCTATCATCTGCCTTTAGCCTGTTAGTTAAGGGCTAAACTTGGTGCCCGACAGATCTTATTTTCTCTCAAATTTCTAACATACGCCCTTGAGCAAAATTCCTTTACTGTGTTAAACCTAAAATTCCTCATATGTAAATGACCCTCACAGACATTAATGATACCTTTCAAATAAGATTTTTTGATTAAATAAAATAACATATGTACAGTATTTATCATAGTCTTTTGTCATAGGACTAAAAATATATGAACACGCACATATACGTATGTTTAAAAATGTGTAAATACATTTGTAGATGGGCTATTGATTCTGCTGTGTGTTTATTTGTTCGGGAAACTAAATACAGCACTGATGATAACAGATTGTTGAGAATATTATCCTGTGGGAAGAATTAATGTTTCATGCCTTGTCAATTATTTTCTGTTTCCTTTAGTGGTTCCTTCTAGGCTGAAGCACCCCAAATTCCCTAGGTCTTTCCTAGGATTCTCACTCTGACACTTTTCTTTCAATTGCTGTTGGTACCAACAGATCTTCCTAATTTATCCCTTTCATCACCGGAGTCGGGTTTTATTCTCGGACTTTATTCTCAAGCACTTAATATGGTAACTCTATGTACGTATAAATGGATTACAATTCCCTGATGGATTACTCTTTCCAGATAATGGATTTACGTTGAACTGAAGTTAACAGTTTAAGCTCATTTGAGTATATGCATCAGAATCATGTGAGAGCCATAAAACAGTTTGTTGGTCCCCAATCCCAATAATTCTCATTCAGTAGGGCTGGAGTGGGACCTGAGAATATATATTTCTGAAAAAGATGCTGTTGTGTAGGGACCAAACATTGAGAACCACTGATTTAAGCTAAAGGGATACTATTAGAAGGGGTTTCAAGCAACACAACTAAGATACTAAAGCAGAGCTTTGGTGGTAAGAGAGATTTTCAGTAGTACTTCAAGAAAATAGGTGGAGATACCTTAGCAGTCTGACTCATACTGTTAACAGCTGAATTTTTTGTGTGCCTTTATTTATTTTTACCGTGTAGGTATCTGATGCAGATTCAACTGGCCAAAATACATATATATATACATATATATATATATATATATATTTTTTTTATGCTAGAAAGCTAGGAAAGAAAGCTTTTTTTTTTTAAACCACAGTTAGTCCCAAGTTATTCCATAGAAATTTCTGTGTGTATATACCAAACTAACTTCTCAAATCCACATGCAGCAGCAATCTAGTGCTTATTTTATTTCCAAACACATTTTGTTTAGATTTATATTTGCTTTCTAAAGGTGTGAAAAATCCAAAGATAATCCCTGTCTTTTTGGACCTCCTCAGTGATTAATGTATTACCACTAGGATGGGAAGGATGAAATCTACCACCTTTATAACTTTGGAATCAGTATCACTGCATAAGAGAGCTCCTGACCTACATCCCAAACCTTGAGGCTAGTTGTTTTGAGAATCTATGGTGAATACAGTTGAAATAAAAGGAAAATGAATGGCCAGAGTTATAGTGTTGCCTTAGTACTCTGAATGGCTCAGATGATTTTGTTTCCATTAAATTGCCCGCATAGTAACTTCAATTTTCTATTTTACTTTGCATACAAAAGTCTGGCTAAACTCCAACTGAGTTTTTTAGGATAATCAGTAGGAGTTTGTTGTAACAATTTGCAAGTGCATGGAAATTCATGTTTTGAAAAGTGAGTAATTGTATGCACAGGTATCGAATAATACATATGCTAAAGTACTCATTTGAACAAATTATAAATAACTGACCAAATTACAGTGACCTTTTCTCTCTCCGAACGCTCTACATGTTGAGTTCCAATCTAACACGAGCTTGGCGTCAAAGCTTCCTTTGCTCTCTGAAAGCCTGCTGAAAATAGCTCATATGCAGAGATTTCTCACACTAGCACACACTTGCATCATCTCTTCCTGCAATGCCAAATCTCCTCCACTCTCCACAGTAAACTCCTGTGCCTCACCAGTCAGTTCTCCTGCTGAAATATCTCTTTGTCTCTGTGAGATTTCATTTGTGTATTTGATACTATGACATGCTCTCTTAGGGCACATCTGTATTTTGCCACAACTTGTCATTTTAGAATGAGCTGCTTGAGTGTTCTCAATTTAGCTTTAGATTTTCTTCAAAGTTTGAATTTAATTTCCTGTCAATTGTCTCACCTGTCTGAAGGTTTTTAGATACGTTAAAAATAAGTAATTAAAAATAGACAGCTATGGGAATTCTCTGGCGGTCCAGTGGTTAGGACGCTGAACTCTTACTGCTAAGGGCCTGGGTTCAAGTCCTGATTGGGGAACTAAGATCCCACAAGCTGCATGATGTGGCCAAAAAAAAAAAAAAAAAAAAAAAAAAAAAAAAATGAGGCAGTGCTGGGTGCATGGATCCACAAGGATCTCCAACATTAAAAAAAAAAAAGCTACTCAGTCTGTGGTATAAAATAGATGGCTATTAGTTTTAGATATAGATACTCACCTGGTCTTTTACCTTCTTTCATTCTTTCCTGATTTTTTATTCCCCTCTAAATCCAGTCTGTTTCCATAGGCAGTATTCTTTGGACCTGAGTCCTACCTGTGCTTCTCTTCCTTGATGTAAGAAACTGATTGTGAATATTAACAACAGAGATGAAAACACCACTTTGCTCCTTTTTTATTCCACTCTTTTTTTTTTTTTTAATTTTATTTATTTATTTTTGCTGTGTTGGGTCTTCGTTTCTGTGCAAGGGCTTTCTCCAGTTGTGGCAAGCGGGGGCCACTCTTCATTGCGGTGCGCGGGCCTCTCACTATCGTGGCCTCTCTTGTTGCGGAGCACAGGCTCCAGACGCGCAGGCTCAGTAGTTGTGGCTCACGGGCCTAGTTGCTCCGCGGCATGTGGGATCCTCCCAGACCAGGGCTCGAACCCATGTCCCCTGCATTAGCAGGCAGACTCTCAACCACTGCGCCACCAGGGAAGCCCCCACTGCGCCACCAGGGAAGCCCTATTCCACTCTTCAGTTCCTTTAAGCAAAGGAGATGACTGGCTCATTAGCCCTTTGTTGGAAATGGCCTAAAATCATCTAAGAAAAACAAAGCCAGAGGATTCACTGTCTTGCTGGACATGTTAGAGCCATCAGTGCTCTACAGTCAACAACATTAACCATGTTGAGACAGGTGGCTTGAAATATCTTGAGTCTTAGGAACTTGTTCCTTTTCTTTCCATGTCTTTCATACCCTGTGGGTTTATATAAGCATATGCTGAGAATTCATAGTGAATTATAAAAATATATTGCAATAATTTCAAAGAAAAAGAAAAACTTTGCATTGACTTGATTTGTTAGTGTAGAGGAAACTTGATGACAAGGAGGAGATGGAAAAGGATTTGGGTGGAAGGATTCACATTGAAGTAGGAAGGGGGATTAGGGAGAATGTAAATTTATCTCAGGATTTTAGTTCTCTGTCCAGTCCTCATGGTTTTATATCCTCTGGAGAGAATTTGTATAAAAATCTGAAAAAGGGGTTTGCACACAGAAATCTCTGTGTGAGACTTTGGTGGTGAAAGAAGGTGCTCTTTGGTACCTAGGGTACTAGAGTAAGGTGAGTGAGGTACCTCAGGTCTCAACGTAAGGGAGAGACAAAAAACTGGGTAATCAAGATACATAATATTTTAATAGGATACATTCAAAATTTAAAAAAAAAATAATGCAAAAGTCCATGCTAGACAAAACATGAGAATTTTAAATAAAGACTGGATCTATATTATTGATTATTTTCTTTTGCCTTAAGCTACTATATGGCTCTACACAGCTCTGAGTTAGGGATTACTGTGTCCAAGTGCAGAATAAAAGAATTTGCATATGTATTTGTGTGTGTGTTGGGCGGAGTGAAGAGTTCTACTTTAGTAGGCAGTTTCACAGGAGTGGAGAATTGAGACAATATGACTACAGAATCCATCAACAAGGAACAACTCTACTGAAGGAAGCAAAACCACTAGCTTTGGGAGACTTTCTGTCTTTTTGGGTACAGCGCTATCAAAGAAGCTAAAGATGAAGATAAGAAAAGTGATCTGCCTGACAATAGTTGTTCAGGATCACTGGCTGGGACAATTTGAAACTTACAGAAATATCCATGGAAAAAGCTAGGTGGCCCTGGGTGTCCTCAGATAGAGAGAGGATGGGCAAGAGATACACATGTTGCTTTTACTTTCATTGGGTAAATTCTTCACACTAAATGATTCTGTTTTGAACACCACTTCTCATGATCGATCGGCTTGTTCAGAAGCTCTTGGAAGTATCCACTAGGCGCTCTTAATTTGGTTGCCTGTCATTTATTTGATAGCCCAGACATGGAATCTTGGGCTGGAGGACAGAGGAGAGACAAGTGAAAAGACAAACCTTTGATCATTTAGTGGCCTGTATATGAGGCATCAGGATATAAAGAATCAATCCCCTCTGTCACTTTCTTCCTGAATGAGAGAATTTCAGTGGTCATTAGAAAACAAACTTACAGTTACCAGGAGGTAAGGTGGGGAGGGATAAATTGGGAGACTGGGATTGACATATACACACTACCATATATAAAACAGATAACTAATAAGGACCTACTGTATACCACAGGGAACTTTACTCAATACTCTGCAATGACCTATATGAGAAAAGAATCTAAAAAAGAGTGAATGTATGTATATGTATAGCTGATTCACTTTGCTGTACACCTGAAACTAACATAACGTTGTAAATCAACTACACTCCAATAAAAATTAAAAAAATAAATAAATAAATAGAGTAGATTCCCAGAGGGGATATTTTTCCCTTATACTTTTGCCTAACTCCCAATTGATTCTAGGAAAATTTTTAATCTAATTGATCTAATTCTAGGATATTGGATAGAATATATTTTCTAGAAGACTAATGTTTTGCGTTAAATAGTCAGGAACTTGTGAATCACCCCCTCTTTTGTGCCCATGCAACAGCAGAGGGAGCTGACTCATGACTAGTTCTCTTCCAAATTGGAGTTCAAGGTTTCAGACCCATGGATTCTAGAACAGGAAGCTCATTAGTAACCCCTGTGGTAACAATGCCAAAGGCTGCTGTGGCTCCTGGGATTTTCAGGGTTTTGTAAGGATACAGAACTCTCAGAGTACCATCTTCAGGTGGTACTTCATCCCACAAGGATTTCTCTTTCCAAAATTGATTAATGTTAGAGTTACTTATATTTGCCTATGGCTTAACTTAAAGTATAACTTACCATTTAAATCAAAGAATCATCTAAATATTGATAATCGTTTTTAAAAATTATCTACCTGTATCCTATCTCTTCTCTTCATCAGGAGACAGGAAAGAATATATTCAGTTTCTCTGCGTTCTAGGGAAAATACAATATAGAACTAACCACATGAGTTTATTTTTGAAAAGACTTGATTCCCCACACCAAATGCTGCTGACCAATGTTATGAAATAGAGAATTATGAGGTCTAAATATAAATTACAAAATAAACCAGGTTCTAAGTCAGGCATCTGTGAACTACTGGCCACGGGACGAATCTGTCCTGCTGTGCTACTTGGTTTTCATATGAGGATTTATTGGAACACAGCCACACCGATCACTTTACTACCTATTTTCCATGGCTATTTTCACACTACGATGACAGAGTTGAGTAGCTGAAACAGAGATTATATTGTCAGCAAAGATGAAAATATTTACTATCTGGCCATTTAAGTGAAAGGTTTCCAAATCTTGATCTAGATCAACAAAACCCTTAATTCTAAGCTCTATCAACTGCGGATAAATAAAAATCTGAAGGTATCACTGCCTAAAAATATTCCACAGAAAGCAATGGTATCTACACTAAAAGGTATCTATTTTTTCATTTAACCAATGAATGTGTTATGTGGCAATAAACTTTTCAGATGTTTTGAGAGGAAAGGGGTATTACTGACCAATGAATAATGTTCAATGGCATATTCTCCAATACTGTATCAATTTGCTGTTTGATTAATTATTGAACTAATCTGAAAAAAATTTCTTTAAATGTTGCTACCAATAGTTTCTTGTTCCACTAAGCTCATCTCCTTCTGAATATCAGATCTCTTAAATTTTTTGGAAAACAAAAACTAAACAGTAATCATTCCTAGCACAGCATGTTTCTACATAAAATGCTAAACTCTCATCAGTTCTTAGAAACAATTTCAAAATTGAGTTTAGAATCTGATATAATTTTAATAGCAGCTCCAAATGGCATAGTCTTAATTGGAACTAACAATATAAGTTGTTTTTTTTTTTTACATTGAACATTGATTCTCAGTTCAGTTTTGCTCTTAGGAAAGGGTAAACATTTTGACTGCACTAGAAAGAAATACTTAGGTAAATGTGAACCAAAACAAGTTTTGATTGAAAAGCATAGTGAGAGAAATGTTTTTCACAGGAATAAATATATTTGAAAGGTAATTTTGTTAGACCTAACATTATTATTTTAACTGCTTTAATAAACATTCCTGTAATAAATTAGAAGGCAATTAGAAAGAGATAGACAAGTTCAGAGTTTGTTCCTATCAGTTTACTAGACATTTGGCTTTTGGTGAGTCACTGTGTGTGTATTTCATGAGTAAAATCAAATATGTCATGTCCTAATTTATAAACATTTTGTAAAAAAAAATAACTAAAATATTTAATGAAAAGTATTGATCACAAAACTTGGTATATAGTGAATAATAATAGATCATGTATAGTACTTTTATTATTATTTTTTAAATATCCTATATTTCTCTGAAATGGTAAACTGAATAAATAGAAATTTGCTGCAAAGCCTTAGAGATTATCAGATAATTTCAGTCATTTCCTTCCTGTAGTGATACAGAGGACTGGGTTGGGAAGAGGGAGAATTGCTCCCTGAAACCTCAAAAAAACATATATAATCTAAGCCAAAGCAACATGCCTAGATAGCCGTAATGGAGCCAGACTTACTCTTTCACCATGAACGTATGGAAAATTAGACAGAACATATGTGGCAGCTGTTTGTGGACATTGCATAGCTGGCAGTAAGTGACTGTGGTCTCTAGAAGTAGGAGTCAAGGAGAACTTGGAGGTGCTTTGCAGATGGTGTTGCAGGAAGGGGGATCCTAGACAGGGTGAGGTGATCTCATTGAGTAGAAGAGTTAGAGATCAGCATCCAGGGAGGCTGAACGGGATGGAATTTGTTAGGGATGAGCACAGAAGATGAGGATCATCTGGAGAAAATTCTCCAGGGCTTTGCATACTGGTCTCCTTGAGTCTCTTGCTAAATACTCAAGTGCTATGAGTGGGTGAATGGCTGCAGGTCTTGCAAAAAGAATCCTTGAAAAGATCGAGTGGTCTGCAAGAAGCTTATCTGCTTTCTAGAATAAAGGAATATTACAAATTTTGGTACTCCATAAATTTGAAATATTTGGCATTCAAGAAAAAATTAGTCAACCTATGTAATTAAAAACATGTGAATCAGAAGTGAGGATCATTTCCTGAATGAAACTCTTAAGTGACTTCTCATTTCTCTAAAAAGCATTCCATCACCCTAAAGCTGACTCACATTTAAGACCAAGAATCTGTTGCCTGATGCTTGTACTTCCAGCCTCATCCCTAACCAGCACTAAACAGCCTGACTACCACTCTGCCTTCAGTGGTTCAAGCATATGTACTAAAGTTATTTCAAGTCCTTGACTATCTCATTCTTTCTTTATTGACTCCAGGTTTTTGAACATCCTCTTTTCTCTGCCTAAATCTTTGTTCACTCTTCTGTATTAATTTTGCTAAATCCTACTGTTCCTTCAGGTCTCACGTTAAACATCAGTTTCCTGTGAGTCCTCTGGCAGCAAACTAAGTTACAGTTCCCTGGTCTGTGTTTACAGAGCTTACTTGCTTTCCTAAGATAAGTAAGGAGGCCCTTGTAATATTTCAGGTAATGAATTGAAAAGTCTTGACTCTATTGAGATATGAGTGATAAGAATGGGACTATGTCTTTTTTAAAATCATTCAGTAACTAATTTGGCCAAAATATTGGTGGCTTAACACGATAAACTTTATTTCCCTCTCAACTGAAAGTCCGGCGTTGACAGGATTCCTTTGCTCCATGAAGAAATTGAACTCCTTTTATATTTCTGTTCAGTTCTCCACTGGATTAGTTTCTCATTTTATTGTCCAACCCAAGGTCTTAAAGAATTTCTTTTATATTTTCTTGTAGAAGTTTTATTGTTTTCAATTTTACATTTAGTTTGCTGGTCCATTTGGACTGAATGTTTTGCACGGTGTAAGGAAGGGTCTTGGTTCATTTTTTGTCACACAGATACAGGTTGCTTTGGCACCATTTGTTGTAAAGACTAGTTTTCCTCATAGAGTTTGTCTTAGTCTGCTCAGACTGGCATAACAGTACCACAGACTATATGACCTAAGCCATGGAAACTTATTTTCTTCCATTTCTGGAGGCTGGAAGTCCAAGGTCAAGGTCCAGCAGGGTTCATGGTCTCATGAGGGCTCACTTCCTGGCTTGTAGATGGCTGACTTCTCACTATGATGTTTTCTGTAGATTTTTCATAGATGCTCTTTATCACATTGGGAAATTCCTTCTCTTTCTAATTTGCTGAGAGTTTTATTAATTTTTAAAATCATGAATGGATCTTTGAAAAAACCTTTAAACTTTAAAAATCAAGTTCAACTTTTACCAAATTCTTTTCTGTATCTACTTACATGATCAAATGTTTCTTTTTCAATTTATTATATTAATATAGTGAATAGTATTGATTTTTGAGTGTTAAACCATCTTTGTATTTTGGGGTAAACTCCACTTGATCATGATACATTATTATTTTTGTGTTTCTAGGTTCAATTTGCAATTATTTTGTTAAAGAATTTTGTACCTTTATTCGGTTTATTTAGTTGTCTATATTTCTTATCTGTTTTCTCTTCATTGATTATTACCCTTATCTGTATATTTATCTGTACTATCAGTAATTTGAGACTATTTTTCTAGTTTATTAAAGTGAATGCTTATATTGTTGGTTTTTAAACTTTCTCCTTCTTTAATAAAACAATTAAAATGTATTATTTTCTTTCTAAGCACTATTCTACTTTATCCCACAAATTTTCGTATACTGTGTATATGTATACAGTGTATTCAGTTTCAAGCATTTTCTAATTTCAAATTTCATATATCATGCATATATATATATTCAGGTTCAAGTATTTTCTAATTTCTCTTGAGGTTTCTTTTGTGTTATATATGTTACTTAGAAATATGTTACTCAATTTCTAAGTATTGGCAGATATTTTAGAAGTCTTTCTGTTATTGGTTTCTAATTTAATTCTCTTATGCTCAGAAAATATATTCTCTAATGATTTCAATTATTATAAATTTATTGGGATTGCTTAAAGTCCAGAATATGACCTATTTTTTTGAATGTTCCATTTGCACTTGAAAAGAGTTTGTGTTCTCCTGTGTCTAAGTGGAGTGTTCTATAAATTTTAATTAGGTCAAGTTGGTTGATAGTATTATTAGTCTTCTATTTTCTTAATGATTTTTGTCTACTTGCTCTATCAGTTACTGAGAGTGAAATGTTAATATTTTGAACTCTAGTTATAGATTTATCTACTTATTCTTCCAGTTCGATCATTTTTTGCTTCATGTATTCTGGATATCTGTAATTAGGTGAATATACATTTAGGATTGTTATATTTCTTAAGGAATGACATGTTTATCATTATACAATGTTTCTCTTTATCTCTGGTAATATTCCTTATTCTGAATTCTAATTTGTCTGACATTGCTATAACACCTCCAGCGTTCTTATGATTAATTTTTTCCAGGTTATACTTTTTAAAAAATGTTTTTACTTTTCATTTATCTGTATCTTTAACTTAAACTTTGACTGTTGTAGATCCCATTCATAAAGTTAGGACTTGCCTTTTTAAATCCAATCAGATAATCATTGCTTTTTGCTTGAACTGTATAGACCATTTACTTTTAATGTAACTTCATAGATTTGTGTTCAAATCTATCATTTTGTATTTGTTCTTATTTGTCCTGTTAGTCTTTTCCTTTCTTCTTACCTTCGTTCATGTTCTTTGACTACTTTTTCTCATTCCATTTTATCTCCACTCTTGGCTTTTTAGTTATATTACTATTTTAAAAATAATTTTTTATTGTTGCTCCATAAATTACGATAAGAACTTTTGAAATGATTGCAAACAATCTTAAATTATACTATACTACTCAGGAATAATATTCATAATATTATAAGAACATTAAAATATCATAATTCTACTTCCTCCTCCTGTCTTTTTTTTTTTTTGTGGTACATGGGCCTCTCACTGTTGTGGCCTCTCCCGTTGCAGAGCACAGGCTCCAGACGTGCAGGCTCAGCGGCCATGGCTCATGGGCCCAGCCGCTCCACGGCATGTGGGATCTTCTTGGACTGGGGCACGAACCTGTGTCCCCTGCATCGGCAGGCGGACTCTCAACCACTGCGCCACCAGGGAAGCCCCCAGATGTTTGTTTTTAATGAAAATTTTTCCCTAAGACATCTCTTGTTTCAACTTTCAGTAGTAATAAAACTCTAAAATCGAAGCCCCTAAATTAATTTTGCAGTGAGATTTCTTTTTCACTCTGAATAGTATTCATGTCTAGGCTACCATTTCAGAAATATCAAGAGTTTTACATTATATTTATTTATTTACTCTAATCCTGATAAGGAAAACAGTTAAGAAAGGAAGCTGTCCTTGACTTGATCTGTTAGAGAGTGATACAAAGACTAGTGTAAAGCAATCTTGCTCAGAGATTAAAGTGTTTTTTATATATATATATATATATATATATATATATATATATATGTTTAAATACTCTTCTAATATTATATATATTATATTACATATATATAGTATTCTTTCCTAAAATAGATTTATCTTTGTCCTGTGAGCAAAAATATAGTGTATATTTAGGTATTAGTCTAGTCCAGAGGTATAAAATTCATTACACATATTTTGCTACTTTTGCTTCTCACACACATTGCAGCTATGAATAACCAGCCATGGCAATTTACACTCTAAATTCAGACATAATCTTATAAGCCTTCTTAACATGGTACACTGGGAATTCCCTGCATTTTGGTCATAGCTGGTACCACATGTGAAACTTACCTGTCATCTATGATTAATGACTACTATGTTAGTATTTAGATTTTAAAATCCTAAAGAGAAATAACCAACCTGTACAGGTGTATAAAAACAAAGGCATCTCAAATTGTTAAAACCAGAACCATTTTATAAATGTATCTGTATCCCTATTGATTTATTATAAATATTTAAACAATTATATGATATAATCTAGCTGTTTTACTTTTAATCAAATATAACAAAATGTCTTGGCTGTCAAGTTTAAATGTACAGTGATTTTGCATCCTGGAAAATCACAAGTTGGCATGGAGTTGAATCTGAGATGAGAGACTCAGTATTATAGCAGGCACCTAACATAGAATACCAAGATTTAATTTGAAAATGCTGTAAACTTTGCAAAGAAGGTACAAAATATAGAGTTGTAAAGGTAAGTGTGGGTCAGGATTTAGGAAAATAGCCAAGGTAAGAGGAGATGAGAACTTCCTGAACTATCTCTCTAAGATAATTGAACTTACCTAAATAATATCTTTAATTAGGACATGCTTTTAAAAAATCATAAAACATTTCATTAGCTTTTGCAATATAGAACATTATCCTAGGCAACACTTAGGATATACTTTATAATATACCTTATCTTTATTGGGTAAAAACTTTTTGACCATACAAAATATCATTTTTGTTTTAAAAGTTTTTATCTAAATGTTTCTGTTTCATGAGAAACAAATGTTTCATATTTCATCATATTGGTGGATATGCTTAATAGAATGATGTTTTTGAAAGCTTAATTACTATTACTCTCATATGTAATTAATCAACAATTATTTTCAATTTTAGCTGGAGAAAGTATTTTTTATATGCAGCTTCAGTTTATCAAGGTACTATATGATGCCACCATATAATGCATGGTCCATTTTTTGACATTTTAAAATTAATTATCTTTTCTCTAGTTGGTTGCTGTTCCTAATTGTGATCCTTTATTTTAGAATCAAATAGATACCATTGAATTAAAGTATTAGATCTTAGAGGTCAAAGCCAAATAATGTTCAATAATAGATAAATCTCTGAGTACTTCCTGTGACACAGCATTTTGACAGACTCTCATGAAGTAATTGTGAATAGAAGAGACATTTTCCCTGCACTCACAGAGTTTATAATCTAGTGAAGGATACAGAAAATAAAACAGATAATTACAATAAAGAGTGATGTCAAAGAAAACCAAATCTGGACTCAGGTAAAGAGAGCCTTTATTCAAAAGAAATATTTCAATAACAGGAGGGGAACACTGTAGTAAGGGTAGGGGAATTATTACAATAGGGAGGGACTTCTGACCATGAGAGCTGAAATCATCTCAGAGGACAGGCAGAAAAGGGCTTTTATTAGGAAGAGTAAACAAGGTGAGAAGGAACCAGGTGGGGGGAAATGGAATGAGGTGCCATGATTGCAAAGTGGATGCTTTTCCCCAGGGTCAGTTATTCCTGTTGGTGGGGGCCCTGGAAGAAGGACTGTTCTGGGCTCCAATGCTCCAGGGTGGGCCAAAGTTCAGGGGCGTGGGGAATGGAGAGAAGTCTGATGAAAGTTTGGTCAAGTCAATCACGTTAGTGGACATTTTATTTTGATTGATCAGTGTGGACAAATGGTTGAGCTCATCATTTATGGGACAAAGAATGGGAGTCTGAAGGGACTGTGTCTGGCCTTGTCCTAGGTAAACAAGCAGGGCTATCCATGAGTTTTAACTAAGTCTTATGGGGAAAGATAGTTCTTTGCTCTAAGTCATTTTCCAGAACACAAAGTGTGGGAGAACTGTTTTAACCATGTTTTCCAGGAATACAGGGCTCAAGTAAAATTGTACAGATCACCATACATTGTCCATGACGAAGGTTATAATGGCAGATTTGCAGTGTCCTATGGTAGCACAAAAAAGGATCAGGGAGGAAGTGAATCCAAGCTTTGATTTTAAAAATTAGTAGGAGTTAAAAAAGCAGAGAGATCAGCGAATTAAAGGGCCAGAAAAGTACCATTTACAGGCAGAGTAGATGACTTTGTAAATTGTATCTTTGAAATAGTCAAAAATATATCCTCCAGGGATTCATAGACTTGCACAATTAGATTTTCATTTTTTTGTTTGTCCTTCTTGCAGTTAGGAACCAGAGAACTTGGGAACCAGTTGATGTTTATTTGGAAGGTCTAGTCAATGGCAGGACTCCAACCCTGACACTGAGGGAAGACAGGGATTACTGGAGCCCCAGGGCTGAAATTCAAAGCACAGCCCAGTTTTAGGTAGAACGAGGAGGATAAACATAAACAACCCAGGCACTTGCAGTGAGGGGAGAAAGTAAGGAGGTTTGGGTTCTGTGGCATGTTAGCTTCTGAATCTAGGTAAGAAGAGTATTGGGAGGAAAAGCAAGCAGATTCCAGGCCTGGAGATAAAGGATTTATTCCAAGACTGTTGTCCTATTATTAGGACTACATCTCCTGAACGATTTCCTGCTTTATTCAGATTTAACCCAGGATTTGAGGCAGCATTTTGCCATCAATAACAATGATTAAGCACTGTGCTGAATGGTTTATATATATTAACTCATTTAATCCTCCCAACAACCTTTTGAGTCATTATCTTCATGTATTTAGAGGTTAAGAGAGCGGGGACAGAGAAATTTAATGATTTGCCCAGCATCACTGGATAATTAATAATGGGACTGGGTTTATAATCTCAGGCAATCTTGCTCCTGAGGCTGAGCTCTTAAGCAGCACTCCAAGTTGCCATTTGGCATCCAGACACCATCGTGACCAAAGTCAGAGGGGCAAAAGGATTTACGTTGGGTTTGTAGGGATGTAATCTGGTCTGAAGATCAAGTGCACAGTGCACTTTGGGCTCCTTCCAGACATCTGTGCCTCAGGTATATCTATTAGAGCAGAGGAGAAAAGAAATCAGTCCCTCATTCTAAATGCAAATGATTCTAGATGGATTAATGTATCATCAAGTCTTCAGCACTCATTTTTCAGCTCTTTTCTGGCACTTAGAAGATGATAGAAAACCATGACGATCCTTAAAGGGAGGAGAGAGGCACTGGGAAGAGAGGAATGCAACAGGAAAGGAAACCTTTTTTTTTCTTTTTCCAGTGTAGTTTATGTTGGGCTCAATCTAAGACCTGAATTTTAATGTCAGTTTGCCATGTGCTACAGCTGCTACTGATAACAGGGGTAGGATGGATGGTCTTATCTCTGATTCTCACAGCGGCTCCTGAGTAGTAAATCTGTGCTGACATATCTTATCTTCATTCAGTTTTGGCAAATCATCACCTTTTAAAAAATCTGGAATAGTACTTTGTGTCTGAAGATAAAATGTCTTGGAATACTTTTTCTCCTTGGATTTTTATGGAAGTTTTTAAGTTTTTAAACACTTGGTCCCTCAGGAATTACAATGAAATGCATCACTGTCAGTCAGATGACTGAGCTACCAACTCATCAATAATTTTTCTCTTTTGGTAAGACTCTCTATTCTAGAATGCCTAAACATAATCCACGGAGGTCTAGTGCATTTAATTTTTTCATAGCAACTTTGATTTGGGGGAATAAGAAGAGTGATTCTGTCCCAAACTTTAAGATCTCCTTCATCTAATAACCATTGTAGCCCTCTTTCCCACCAAGGTTGCTTTAATATTTTTTTTTACTGTACCTACTTTTTATTTAAACCTCAGCAAAATCGGATAGTTAGTGGTAAAATCAATATAAAAATGTGCTTTTGTCCATAGAGTAGGCATAAAGTTCATAATCATTGGGAGGTTATGTTTGTGATAAATACGCTTTTTCTTTTATAGTCTGAGCATATTTCCTGGCCCGCATATGCAGACCAAAAGGGTTTTTTTTTACATTTCTTTCATGTGACTTTATCACTCTCACAGAGCTTACTGAACATCTTTGCCTTTTGAGACATTTTGCTTTGAATAGTTAAAAAAAATACGGCTTCCCTGGTGGCGCAGTGGTTGACAGTCCGCCTGCCGATGCAGGGGACACGGGTTCGTGCCCTGGTCCGGGAAGATCCCACATGCTGCGGAGCAGCTGGGCCCATGAGCCATGGCCGCTGAGTCTGCGCGTCCGGAGCCTGTGCTCCGCAACGGGAGAGGCCACAATAGTGAGAGGCCCGTGTACCGCAAAAAAAAAAAAAAAAAAAAAAAAAACATATAGCAAAATTATACTGTTGCTGCACGAGGACACTCCTCAACAACCAGCAGCTAAATCGTTTCTAAAATTAATAGTATTTGACATAGCAAAGTTATAGAAAAATATATGAAAGAATGTAGTACACACTTAGCTACTCTCTACCAGAATTAACCATTGTAAATATTATACTATATTTGCTGCATATCTTTAAATAAAATTTAATTTTACACATATTTATATAAGGTTGAAATTTCATTTGTCCCCATTTTCAAAATTTCCCTTTGTCTCCACACTCCCAAGCCCCTGACAACCACTGTCAAAAATATAACAGGCTTCGTTCTTAGCCAGTTTTCATACTTTCATATACGTACAGGCAACCATTAATAAGGTATATTTGTACATGTTTTTAAAATTGTGTAAATTGTATACATCATTCTATAATGTTCTTTTTCTTCCAACATTTTGTTTTTGCCATCTGTATAATACCCCAGACTTTTTAATAACCAGTAATGTCTCTTTAAGACAAACATAGGTAGTTGTGTTAATAAATGGGCTCTGCAATATTATTATTATTATTTTTCCGGCGTACGCGGGCCTCTCACTGTTGTGGCCTCTCCCGTTGCGGAGCACAGGCTCCGGACGCGCAGGCTCAGTGGCCATGGCTCACGGGCTCAGCCGCTCCGCGGCATGTGGGATCTTCCCGGACCGGGGCACGAACCCGCGTCCCCTGCATCGGTAGGTGGATTCTCAACCACTGCGCCACCAGGTAAGCCCCTGCAATATTACTGTTAAACATAACAATAAGGTAGATTTGCTGCAGGCAAGGATTATAAAAAGAAGGTAATGAGAAACTTGATTCAATGACAAAGGCAAGATGGAAGGGACACGGATGCAGTGTTCCGTAAGAATACTAATCATTATAAAAACACTGACTTGAAGTGTATTTTAGCGGTCAGCTGTTACAGAAAACACTTGGTTCTTTCTCTCACCATATACTCTAATGGAGAGAATCTCCTGGAATGGTGATTCCAATCTGCCTTATGCTCAGGCTGGCCCTGCCTAGGTCTTGAAATGAAAGGGACAGAGTCTTGCTGTGAATGGCCGTTTATACACACAGCCCTTAATAGGGAGAGCAGCGCACCATCTTCTTGAGGCCGCCCACTGGGCACAGAGATGGTAAAGGACATATTGTATGTGTCTCCATCTGGCCAGCCTCTGTCTCAGAGGCTGTCCTTTAGAAAGCATGATGTGTAATGATTTCAGTTTTGGTTTGATTCTATCAGAGAAGCATGTGAAAGAGAGATGTCAGGCCCATTTCAAAATATTAGGTATTTATGAAGGCTCAAACAAGTATATCATTTTTACCTGCAGTGAATGTCTTTCTACAGATTTAATAGAGTATTTCCTTTTGCCTGAAGTTATATTTCCTGCTAAAGAGTTGAGAGACACACCACTCCCTATTGATAGGTGGATAACCCACATCTCATATCTTAGATGCCCTCAGAAATTCTAAATTGAACTTTAACCTTGCTTGATTTAAAAGTGTTATCTACTTAGATTTTATTCTCCTTGAATGTGAGTTGCTAAAATGCAGGAGAAAAAGACCCACCTACTTAATTCATCTACTTAAGTTAAAATGTCAGAAAATAGAATTTTCCCTTTGAATATGGATGGACAAGATGGTACCCCATACTTTTTCATTACCCTATATATTTCAATCCACCCTTCAGTACATCTCAAATTTGAACTCTCTTATATGTAATAGCTGCTAAGGTCTCTCCTGCCCATAGGATGTATGTGCTTCCTCCAAGCTCCTGTAGCATTTCATTTTCTTGTAATATTTTAATTTCATAACAGTTTTTGTTTTCCATCTTAGAGTTATTTACATATTTTGTATAAAATACATATCTCCTATATCTTATATTTTAAATTGCTTGCTTGAAGAAACCCTGTCCAATTAATCTTTGCATTCTTTACAGCATCTATCAAATATTAGATAGGTAGTAAGTATCTGGTAAACATGAATTGAATGAGCGAGCAAATAAATGAATGCCTGGGAGCAGGCATTTTAAACAATAGTAATCTTAAAATAAATGAAGAATATTTAGTCTTCGTAAAATAATTGTATTCAAATTGACTAGTACAATTAGGGGCTAGTACAATAGTACATAGGGGCTCACTCATGGTGTTGTATGTTCTCTGGTTTTGGACCAATATACAAGATGAGCCTAGAGCATCCTGTAGTGCCAGAACATGAGTGCTCAAAAACACACACACACACACATGCACACACACATACACACACACACACACGCACAATGATGGGTATATGTTGGAGGGACTCAGTAGTCAACTGAGAGAGGTCTCAATAGGCAGCTAGAGTAATCAGAGCAACAGAGTCAATCAATCAATCAATCAATAAAAAGAGCAATAGATTATAATGCAAATTATAAGAAAAATTTATGGGTCCAAACTGTTTTAAATAAATGATTGAATAAATAAATAAGCGAATGAGAAGAAGCAAATCTCACATACAAAAGAATTCCAAATAATTTATGTAGATATTTCATCCTCGAGGAGGTGGATTATAACTCAGCACACGTTAAGTGTAGGTTGCTCATAGTGACTTTCTGTCAAAGAGTACAATATAGAAAGGGTAAAATGAGTAACTTGACATTGGATAAACCTGGCAAACACTATCTCAGCCAGGTGGTCAAGGGTAACATCAATAGTGATGTCATGGGCTTCCCTGGTGGCGCAGTGGTTGAGTGTCCGCCTGCCGATGCAGGGGACACGGGGTCGTGCCCCAGGCCGGGAAGATCCCACATGCCGCGGAGCGGCTGGGCCCGTGAGCCATGGCCGCTGAGCCTGCGCGTCCGGAGCCTGTGCTCCGCAACGGGAGAGGCCACAACAGTGAGAGGCCTGCGTAACACAAAAAAAAAAAAAAAAAATAGTGATGTCATATTGATAGTATGTATTCTTGATATAATGTGATGAAAATGATCCTTTACCTCTGTGGCCTTCCTCCAAAAAATCTATAACCCCAGTCTATTCATGAGAAAAAAATATCAGACAAATCTCAATTGAGGAACGCTCTACAAAACATTTCACCCGTTTTCCTCAAAGCTGTCAAAGTTGTCAATAATAAGAAAAGTTTGAGAACCTCTCATAACCAAGAAGAGCCTAGGGAGAAATGACAAATAAATATAACATGGTATTCCTGGATGGGGTCCTTGAATATAAAATGGACATCCGGAAAAAACTAAGAAAGCCTAAATTTCGTATGAACTTTAGTTAATAATATAATGCTATTGGTTCGTTAATAGTAACAAAAGTACCACACTAATCCAAGATGTTAATAAAAGGGGAAACTGGCATAGGCAGGCATATGACAACTCATTTTTCTATAAATCTAAAACTGTTCTAAAATGAAGAGATTATTTATAGAAAAAAAAACTACCTACTAGAGACAATTTCTGCTGAGCATAATGGTTAAGTGAAGAAAATCTACTTCTTAACACTTTATGGTACTGGAAATATTCTTATTTTCTTTTGCCTATACTTTATCCTCTAGAATATGAGAATGGAAATAATACCTAATTTGTACTTTTAAAAATTAATATTTGTTAAAAAGCTAAAGTGCCCTAGCACATAGTAAGTGCTATGTAAATGTTTATTAATAAATACTAGGCTATAAATCCTCTGAGGAGAATCCTGAAAAAAAGGATATCTTTGATAATCCCCTTAGATGACATAGGACACAGAGACAATCACAAATAAAAGCAGAGGGCTGCTAACTGCCTACCATTGACGAGAGGTCCCATTAACTATATGAAGAAATATTAAAAATCAAGAGGACTCAATTTCCGCACCAAACTTGTACACAGATGTTTATAGCAGTATTATTCATTATAGTTAAAAAGTGGAGACAACACAAATGTCACTCAGTGGGTGAATGAATAAACAAATATGGTATATCCATTCAATGGTATATTACTCATCCCTAAAAAGAAATGCAGTTCTGATACATGCTATAACTTGGATGAAGCTTGAAACAGTCACAAAATTCCACATATTGTATGATTCATTCATGTGAAAGTACAGAATATGGAAATCTATAGAGACAGAAAATAGATTAGTGGCTCCTTAGGGGTAGCAAGGGTAGGGTGGTGACAGCTAAGATATACGGGGTTTCTTTTTAGGTGATGAAAATGTCCTAAGATTGATGGTGGTATTGGTTGCACATATCTGTGAACATACTAAAAACGATTAAATTGAATACATACTTTAAATGAATAAGTTGTATTGGGTGTGAATTATATTTCAATAAAGCTGCTTAAAAATAAAGACAAAATGGAAACATTATCAAATAAACAAACCAAAAAAAATACAAGCAAACTCAAATTACTAGTTTACCTTGTTTGTTCACATTTCTCAATCAAATACTGGATGTGGTCTAGATTCTAGAAATATAATTAGAAAGTTACATGCAGAAAGCATTTAGTCTTACCCTGTAAAATTACCAAACGCTGCTCATCGGTCTAGAGATATGCACGCTTGCTTTAGAAGGGAGAGGATGAGCTATAATCAGTGTGGTCATAAGATCTACCTTTAATCCCCTGATCTCACATAGTGTAAATTACTACTCTTGCTTGCAGTGGGGAATGGGTGAAGAATGCAGTCTGATAGCAGTTAAATACTAAGTAATAGACACTACTAGTACTTTAACTTTTAAAAGAATGAATAAAGCCAATTCTAGGAATGCCAATCAAATCTCTATCTCTGAAGTCCAAGGAAAACATACCGAACTGTAAACGTGGGCATGTGATGCTTACTAATACTATTGTGTAATCTGTTCCCGGTGTTTGGGGTGTCTGTCCTTCCTCTTCTGTCTACACACGCTCACCCACTTACCTATCTGCTTAGCAGCCCAACCTCTTTTTCCAAGCATGCCTATGCCCTGAACTTCCCCTGCATCATATCCACAGTGCTTTCTCTAGTTGACTACTTATGTTTACCCTTCTTCTAAATCCTCATTCTCTTTGAAGGACAGAATGAGTCTTCTCATTTAATAACCCCAGCACCCAGATAAGTTTACTGAAGATAATAAAAGTAAAGAAATATTTAATGAATGTAATTGAAAGTATGGGTTTAGACATTCTCTTCTATGAATTGATGATTTTTTGCTTGGGATGCACACTTTTAAAAGGTCAGAAATTGTTAAGTTAGATCGAGACACCAAAGATAATGAGTAAAAGGTAGCTGATAAAAAATTAGGTGAAATTAAACAATGGAAGAATAAAGAACTGAAAAATGAAAATCATCTGTTACATATATTCCATCTTCCCTTCACAGTGACCTTTCTAAAACACGTATCAGATCATAACACACATGCATCCAGAACTTTGAGTCTTCATCACCTGCATCACAAAAACTCTCCACACTTTCATCCTCTGTCACTTCCCATCAACCCAGAAATTTCAACAACGAGACAGAGATTGCATCTCCCTGAATTTCTGCTATATCAAAGTCATTGCCTTTCCACAAATATCTTTTCTTCCCTGTCTCTTGGGGAAATTTTATTTCAAAGTCTAACTCAGAATTGACTTTTTTAGAAAGCTCTCCTTAACTTCCTCCTCTCCACCACAAATGGACTTAAACACAATTTTTTGTTTATGCTGGGTATTTTACCTGTTTCTATTTTCACATGTTATCACAATGAATTTTTTATTTTTTATTTTTTTTGCAGTATGCGGGCCTCTCACTGCTGTGGCCTCTCCTGCTGTGGAGCACAGGCTCCGGACGCGCAGGCTCAGCGGCTATGGCTCACGGGCCCAGCCGCTCCGTGGCATGTGGGATCTTCCCGGACCGGGGCACAAACCCGTGTCCCCTGTATTGGCAGGCGGACTCTCAACCACTGAGCCACCAGGGAAGCCCCACAATGAATTTTAATTGAAGTTAGTCTTCCTGATTCAGTGGAGAGGTCACCATGATCAGGAATTGTATTGTTCTTCTTTGGCACAATATCTTGTAAATAGTAGGTACTAAAAAATGTTTTTTAATGGTTGAATAAAGGAATAAATGAACAAATGAACACTTTGACACTTGGTTTTTTTGTAATTCATTTTTATTGGAGTATGGTTGGTCTATAATGTTGTGTTAGTTTCTGCTGCACAGCAACGTGAATCAGTTATATATATACCTATATCCACTCTTTTTTAGATTATTTTCCCATATACATCATTACAGAGTATTGAGTGGAGTTCCCTGTGTTATACAGTAGGTTCTTATTAGTTATCTATTTTATATATAGTAGAATGTATATGTCAATCCCAATATCCCAATTTATCCCTCCTCCCTCTTCCCCCTTGGTAACCATGTTTGTTTTCTACATCTGTGATTCTATTTCTGTTTTGTAAATAAGTTCATTTGTACGATTTTTTTAGATTCCACATAAATAAGTGATATCGTATGCTATTTGTATTTCTCTGTCTGACTTGCTTCACTCAGTTTGCCAATCTCTAGGTCCATCCATGTCGCTGCAAATGGCATTATTTTGTTTTATTTTTTATGGCTGAGTAATAACACAAAAAATAAAAAATGTAACTATGTCGCATTTTAAACAATAGGGTTAGCAAAAAATAATTAGAATATATGGCTTTGAATTTTTATATTAGGATAGTTTTTACTCCTTAGCAATATTGGTTGTGATATTGCTTATTTGTGCTTCCCTAAGTTTGATTAAGTATTTGAGCCAAATAAGAAAAATCCATGATTAAAATGAATGTAGCAATTAAATTGTGCTTCTAATGCAGTAATTTTGGGGAGGTTTTACTATAAATGGCAATCCCCATACTATTGCTTCCAGGGAAGGGAAGGGAGAAGTAAAATAGACCCACCGTGAAGAAAAAAGAAGCACAAAAGCTTCTTATGCTTCAGGTCATGTATTTCTTACATCCACACTAAATTAGGCGGGTTAAGTATCAAACTCCTTTAAGAACCAAGAAAACTAAGAATCTGAGAAGTGTAATGACACCAGGCAGAGAGGTTCAAGTTTTCTGGCTTCAGCTTGCTAAAAGAACATCTGAATTGGAAGCAACAATATGGAATGCAAGAATAAACGAGAGAAAGAAATGGAAGTAACTCCTGGAAAGACATATCATTGCTATTTAGATCGTAATATTTTACTGTACACTAGGAAAGCAATCTCTATTATAAAGACTTTCTTGGAAAGTCACATTTCCTCCAATCACTGTTAAAGTCATTTCCATCAAATGGAACTACTTATTACAAATGAGTTAATATTGCTTTGGGAACATTTCCTTCCTAGGTCAATTTTTATTTAGGAATTAGAGTCTTTTATTAAATTAATATAGACTTTTTGTTAATCAGATCAGCAGTTTCTTGTCACTAGGTATCTATACATCCTGCAGAATAGATGACAAACATATCTAAAGAACTAATTTTAAGTAGTTGAAGTTTGATTGTATATTATTTAAAGTGAAAGGAACCTGAGAAATCATCACTACCAGCCCTTTTATTTTTAAATTAAGAAAATCAAAGATTCTGAGAGGTGAAATAATTTGTTTAAGGTGACTGAATAGGTTGGAACAGATCTGAGAATTGGCCACCAACCTTCTGACCTAAATACAGGCTCTTGATTTTCTTCTTGTTTACATATTATTTGTATGTAAATTGATCAACATACTCTTTGCATCAATTTTGTTCTCATATATTCACAACTATCTCTACTATGGGAAAATTCCTGAATTTTTTTAACAGATCCCCATTTTAATCATGTCATGGTGAAAGCGTCAACATATCTTTTCATTAAATAGTACAGAACAATCAGCATATATGACGATAGTTAGAGATAGTATTGTTAAAAGCAAGTGTGTGTTTTAAAAATGTCTCTCAACATCGATTTAGAAAACATTGTCTTGGTCCTTGAAAAGCAGCTTTCAGCAAATATTGACCATTTTCTGGTTTTAGCTCTGGAATCTGGTATTTCCTCCACTCATTTATTGGCCCCCAAGAATAGATATAATTTTCTTTCTAAACCTATAGAAACTATGAACATAGATTCTGGCTAGAAAATGCACAGATTAAAGTCCAGTCTCTGACACTAGCTGTAAAAAGTTGGGAAAAATCATTAAATTTTTCCCCGAGTTTGTTTTCCATCTGATAAATGTAGATGACATTAATGCCTACCTCATGAGGTAGTTGTCAGCACTATATGAATTGTTCCATTTAAAACAAGTCACAGATTGTATAGTATTTAGTAATTTTAATAAATGTTAACTATTAATATCATTATTACACAACTTGAATGGGAATTTCCATATGAATATGGAAAATGACAAATGTGATCTGCCCTTAACAGAACCACATATGTGACAATATCATATAGCCATTTTCTAACATCCATCTGGGGAATGTGCATTGAAAAAGAAATAACATTAAAAAGCAAACTTAAACCAAAATCATTGCTAAATACCACATTGTAAAAAGATCACAAGTCTCATGAAGGTAAAATTATTAAAAATTCTCCCTAAATTGGATAAAAAATGAGAATGCAATGATTGATCATATTCATAAAGATGAGAAATGGTTTCATTTTAACCAGAAAATCTGACACATCATTATTTCACAGTAATGTGGCCCAATTACTTTCCTCAGTTGGGGAACTATACAGGCTGGAAGAGTGATAAATGAATGCATTTTTAATGCAAGTTATTCAGAAATTTAACTTGTACTGCAAAATAATAGCTGAGTAGGATTCAGAGTAATGACTCAGGAGAACATGAAGATAATTTTTATATTTTGTACCAAGTGTACCATTTTGTACCAACCAGGTATTTTGTACCTGTTCTTTGCAAGGATCTTTATTGATGTATTATACCTACAACTTGAACATCTAATCAAATAAACTACCCCCTACTTATTAAATACAGTATCTTTCTTGAATATTTTAATATAAAACTTTCTCACCGGTACATAGAGACCTGTTCAGGACTGGGGAAAAGCTATGTAATGAACTCAGTGGTGAGGGATTCCTGTGAATCATTATCTCCTACAGCTCTTGATGTTTTGGCAATTGAGTAGGGGAAGGCTCCTGGTGCTTTTAAGCACCTCTTCTCTACTAATGAAAGAGAATAGAGGATAGAATCTTCTGAGGGAGGGGTGGAGTACTGGCTAGGACTTGAGGTGTAAGAAAGCTCTCTGTCTCTGGAGCATTTCCCTTTAGATGTTGACTATTACCCTGGGTAACTGTAGCTCTGCCTGCCTCTCTCTGGGGAAGCAAATCAGTTTTCTTTTGCCTTGAATTCTCTGCAGACTAGGTCCAAAAGGAAAAGAAGGAACATGAGTCATTTCAAGCCTGGCATTAAAGATATTACTTTCCAACACTGAGATATTTCTTCTTATAATAATTTCCATTAAATTCCCCCTCAGAAACACTGGTTTGGAACAAGGTCATTTAATCATTAATGCTCAATGTTGTAGAATAGCTAAAGGTTAAGATGCAATTTTTTAAAAATTATCTTTGATAGATTCAATTGATTAAATTTCCATTAAAACAACTTGAAAATTGTGATAGCTAGCTTTATACCTTACAAAGGGAAAATCTGCTACATTTCAGTCTAAAATATTATGTACATTACTTGAGTCTTTTGATATCCAGACAAATGATAGTGACACTTATGGTGGAGACAACTTTCACAATTATATTCTATTCAAGTCACACTATTATGAAACCAGATCAAAGAGAATTTAATTTCTAACATTCAGTCTATTCTGGTACTATTTTCTTTTAGTCAGTAGACAACTTGTCAAACTAGGAAGCAGTAAAACAATAACCAACAATAATAGGCAACAATAAATAAGACATCTGATATTTTCTGGACTGAGACAGATTATTTCCTAGTATTATAAACATATTGTAGATTTATTGTTGATCTTGGAAGAAAGAAGGCAAACATAAACCAGAGGTCAATTGGAGGGTTAGGAGAGAGAGTTGTCATTGAGCTGTCATTTGCCGATCAAAGAGACACTTTGGGGATGAAGGTGATTTGCACGGTTTCTGAGGAATTTATACAAAGTGGCGAAGGTTTTCAGTGGATGAATTTAAGTGGTTGGATGCTACATGATCCTTCTGTAAAATTCCTTGTAGAAGAACTTCGGAGCGCAGAAATTCTACTTCATTCACTCTCCTGGCTCTCGGCTTCAGTCCCACCTTAGTATGCTCTCCTTTGTATCTCCAGAGACTCCAGCAGTAACCATGGGTTTCCATACCATTGGTGGTGGTTTCCAAAGCTTAGAAGCAGGAATGCAAACCCCTGCTTGATTGTTGCAGTGCAATTCAGGGGCAGCAGATACCTGAAAGAAACTCTTCGTGTGGTGGTAATGGAGGCATGAGAGTGCAGGCAGAAACATGGGAAGATTCTTTCTTTATTAATTTATTTATTTTATAAATTTATTTATTATTTTGGCTGCATTGGGTCTTCGTTGCTGCGCGAGGGCTTTCTCTAGTTGCGGTGAGCAGGGGCTACTCTTCGTTGTGGTGCGCAGGCTTCTCATTGCGGTGGCCTCCCTTGTTGCGGAGCACACGCTCTAGGCACGCAGGCTTCAGTAGTTGTGGCTCACGGGCTTAGTTGTTCCGCGGCATGTGGGATCTTCCGGACCAGGGCTCGAACCCATGTCCCCTGCATTCGTAGGTGGATTTTTAACCACTGTGCAACCAGGGAAGCCCAGGAAGACTCTTTAGAACTGGAATGCCAGCAATTCTTCCCCATTCCTTTGTCTAAATGCCAGGTAATATGACTGAGCTCAAAGTCTAGGAATAGGGAAATCTACTCTAGTCTTATAACGTGAGGAACTGCAAAGTTACATAGCAAAGGGCATCAAGGATTGAGGCCGATAATGCAATCTGCTACACATGCTCTGTGTGCTCCTAATTAGACAATAAGTGACACTGCATGCAAATGCTGGACACATCTCATCATACGTGTTGGCTTCAGAGACATGGGATGTTCTTCTAGTCTTTTTTGTTTCTTTAGGGACAAGGGTGGTGGGAAGAAGGTAAAGATTCTGAAAGTGGAAATTGTAGCTGAACAAGGCAGTTTTAAATGTTACATTTAGTCAGGAACAGCAGATAAACCCTCTGAAACCTAATTTGTTACACAAGCTCAGAATTATTTTTGCTGCTAAATATGACACAGTGTCAATAAAAATGATTTCTGTAGATATACTTATAAGAAATAGTGATATCTATCAAACATTTTTTTCACTTATATGTAAGGTGATGTTAAAAACACTTATATCGGGCTTCCCTGGTGGCGCAGTGGTTGAGAGTCTGCCTGCCGATGCAGGGGACAAGGGTTCGTGCCCCGGTCCGGGAAGATCCCACATGTCGCGGAGCGGCTGGGCCCGTGAGCCATGGCCGCTGAGCCTGCGCGTCCGGAGCCTGTGCTCCGCAACGGGAGAGGCCACAACAGTGAGAGGCCCACGCACAGCAAAAAAAAAAAAAAAAAAAACCCACTTATATCAGGATATTAAAATATTTTCAATCACATTATTTTGTGTAATGTCGTTACTTTCTCTTTTTATTTTCCAAAAAGGCAATACAAAATCTCAAGGATTGTGTCTGTACTTTTACAGCATTAAAACAGATCATCATCCTGAGAATATGCTTACATAAAAACCAGGGCACACTCAAGACTCTGAATAGGGAAAATAAATTAAATTTCTGGAATGAAAGGCATGAAAGGCCTAAAAAATCTTTAAAAAGAGAATTTATTCTCAAGTCAAAAGCATATTATAAAAAAATAATTAATTTTAGGATTTCATAATTTTGCCTCTTCTATTCAATAAAGATTGTAGCTGTATTTCTGCTTTTTGATATTTTAACTATTCAAGAAATTACAGAAAATTATCTTGTAACACTAGAATATGATTCCAAGTAAGCTTAAGAAAGGACAACTGCAAGGAAAAGAAACACAAAATCTAGAAGGTATTTTTTCTCATGTCATATCTTAATTAAAGTCTGTAAAAGTGAGATAAAAAGCACTAGACACATGTGAATACAACCCAAATGAAGGGACATTAAAGAAGGTGGGAACAAATTTTCTGATTATCTATAGCTCTGTAGCCATCTGAAAAGAAAAATGCAAATCTGACACGGTTTATTCCAGAATCCAAAGATAAGAAAACAATTGTCTATATAAGTTGAGACTTAAACATTAGCAAGTGGTTCCCTGTCAGAAAATATCTCTGATTACCATCTGTCATGGTGAAATGACCTTCCTGTCATAGAGTCAGTACTTGGAATTAAAGCACTACTTATAAAAGCTTAACTTAAAAACACAAACTTAGGGCTTCCCTGGTGACGCAGTGGTTGAGAGTCCGCCTGCTGATGCAGGCGACACGGGTGCCTGCCCCGGTCCGGGAAGATCCCACATGCCACGGAGCGGCTGGGCCCGTGAGCCATGGCCGCTGAGCCTGCACGTCCGGAGCCTGTGCTCCGCAGCGGGAGAGGCCACAACAGTGAGAGGCCCGCGTACCGAAAACAAACAAATAAAAAAACCACAAACTTAAAACTTAAAAACACAAAGAAGTATTTAATTGGAGCACGATAGCTCTGACTTGGCATCTCCCAATCTCTGTGTTGCAAGGCATTTGTTTCCCATGATCAATTTTTAGTCACAACAGAAGTCTTAAAATTTAAAAGTGATTTCCAGTTTTTTTAAAGAAGAAATTTCTGCTTTCTACCATGATGGAATAATAGGGACTGGTTATTATTATTAACAGGGACTTTGTTCTTGTTTCCTTCTATGAAAAAATAAGAAAACTGGACAAAATATATGAAACGGTAATTGTAGATATTGGAAAATAGGGATTGCAGGACTGTGATCCCCGCGAGAGAGGGAAAAAAAACTAGCTGAACTTTATTACCTCCCCTGACTTTATTTCTGGAAGCACACTCTGGAGACTGAGGCAAGGAAAGAGGTCTCAAGCAGAGTAGAATAGTCTCACTGAGTCCAGAAGACAGAAATTGGAGTTAGAGACCCTGAGATGATTGGAAATAGGAGGCAGGGTTCCAGATGTGAGGCAGCCCTGCAGCACAAAAGAGTTCCAAAGATCTGCAAGAGGTTCTTTGGAGAGATTTGAGTCTTTGCTAAATACAAAAGTGGGCATATATAGGTTCACACTCAGTGAAGTTGGGTAAAGAGTAAGTGTTGAGTTTTTGCTAAATACAAAGATGTGCATGCATGGGTTGAAATTCAACAAAATCTGACAAAAGAGCCCCTAGGGAGCTGTGAGTTGAGTGGATTTCAGGGTTGACTTGACTTTGAGGTCTAACCAGCCACTATGGAGCGTCTCACTGGTCACTCAGTAAATTCAGTGGAGATACCAGAATGACAAGCTGTAATAGTGGAGCTAAATCATCCCTAGAGTACAGTTACCGTACACCTACTTCAACAAAGATTGTCACAATCCCTGAAAGAATCAAACTGAACCACAAGCAACTTAACTGACTAACAAAATAAAGCCTACTATTCATTAAAAAAGGAAGCAAAATTTACTAGATATGAAATGGCAAAGGAAAATAGCCCATAATCACGAGAAAAGTCAGCCAAGGGAAAGGGATTACTTTACATAGAAATCAAACTAACAACTCTCAAGAAGGAGAAAACCAGAACCTGTCTTAGATAAGCAGATGTTTAGGTCCTGTTTCCCCTTGGAGACACCTGTGTCTCTCTAGATTTGGGACTGGTTGTTCACCCTGCAACTGCAGACTTCTGAAGGTTCAAGAAAATTTGTTAATTGGCCTTTTATCCAGACGTTTTTGTAAGTGTGAGAGAAATATTCTTTCTATTGCTCCATATCTTTGAGCTACACTGGAAATCCCCATATTCTTTTAATCATTAAATCTTATAATATACTTACATATTTTACAATTTTATCCCTTTTAGTTAATAAAATTATCTAAGCTTTTCTTGATTTACTGTTTAATTTAGGATGAAATGATATCGTTAAAATATCCAGCACATCCATCAATGAGCATGATTACTTTTTAGTTATTCAGGCTTTTATTTTTGTCCTTCAGTAGGGTTTTTTTAGTTCCTCTTTTATGTGACATATATTTCTTGAACATATATTTCTTGAACATATGCACTTGATACCAAAAAAACATTTTTTGCCATTTCAAATACGAAATTTAATATAATTGCATTTCCTAATTGGTCATTACTCTGTATAAAAATGTGTTTTATTCTTTTATTCTTCACCTGTAGTTCTGTATCTCTCTATTTTAATAGATCTATTAGTTTGGCAATTGAGTCTCTTGAATATTTTATGTAGAAAATCATATCATCCACAAATAGGAATATTGCACCATTTTATTTCCAGTATTAAAATGTACTCTATTTTTCTTGTGTTTTTGCATTGATTTGCATCTCTAATACAATGATGAATGCTTGTATTGGTTTAGGAATAATTGCATTATTTCTACTTTAATGGGAATGCTTCTATTACTTTAACACCAAGTATACTATTTAGCATAGGTTACTGATAGCTATTATTTATTATTTTAAGCAAATTTATAGCTATTATTTATAGCTATTATTTATTATTTTAAGCAAATTTCCTTGTTTCTAGTTTGAAAAATCATGAATGAATATTAAATTTTACTAATGTTTCCCACCTTTCACTGAGAAAACATAGCAATACTCCTCCTTTAGATTAACTTAATAATTTACATTGAAAAAATATTCTAGTGTTGAACAAGTCTCGGAATCTTAGGATAATCTTGGTCATAAGCTTTTAGTTCATTGTGATCTGTGCTATTTCCTGGTCTCTTTGGTACATGAGTAAACAAGTCATATAATTAAGTTGTATTCTGTACTCCGGAATAGTTTCCTAAGACAGGAGTTTCCTGTACTCTACTCTTTGTAAGACTGCCCCTCCCACCGCCATCACAGCTAATCAGCTAGAGTAAAGATGGAGATTCTGCAGATTCCTGGCAAGACTTTCAAACGGTCATACTTCCATCACCTCCCGCGCCCAACTTAAACAACCTCACTACCACAACCTGCCCCCGTGATTATTAGGATGGACACCCGCCCATTCTTTTTATTACTGTTTTTGTTGGTAATCAAGAAGTCTTCCAACAAGAATAAGACTTCCAAGCCGTCACCCATACTTCATTCCCAAGTAAGTGTGTACACCCATCATGTGACTCCTCTCATTACCTCTCACCAAACCATGCACTTGTCTTCTGAATTTCATAATCAATCAATAACAGAATTCCCTATGCCCTCACCTTCTTCCCTGGACTTTTTACACTTCTCACCCTGGATAAAACCTAACCTATTCCCTCTAATAACACTGATTCCCCATAGCTCTCTCAAATAGTGACTGATTTATTTCTTATAAATCAGCCCTGGGCTTAAGTAGAGAATTGTCTCAGCTCTTCATTGTCATTACAAGATCATTCTCTAAAAACCCACTGTTTTGAAGTCCTTTCCCATCTTATATACATCAATGTATACAGACTGGTTTTCATTTGTATTTTAGTCTACCTACAGAGCTCACCATTAGTCCCCCTCATTTTGTGAAGATTTTAACTTCTGTATCTATTACCTCATCATTCTTGGTGATTTCAATATCCATTAAATAATACATTCAGTGACAGAATACCTCTCCATGTCTTGACAATTTCTTCTATAAAAATCTTGTCTTTTATCTCATGTAAACTTTCCACTTTCAACTTCATATTAAAGGCTGTGTTATAGCCAATAATTGCACTTAATCCATATCCAAAATATTAAGGAGCCTAACTTTTACTTCTTCTAGGATTCTGACACTAATAATTCTTTAATTTGGTTGAGATCTAGACATGATTGATTTTGTCATCTTCTTACTGACCCTCACCCCCTTTAGGTCTTCACTTTCCATCCTTCTCCTGTTTAGAGTCCATAGTCTATAATTGTAATCATTCCTTTGCATATGTTTTTAAATCATTTGGCCCTGCCTCTCTTAGTTGAACACACGTAGCATATTACTATCCGTGGCTGAACTACACCTTGCTCTCTATTGTAGGGAGGAACACAGTTGAAAAATAAAAAGTATGATGATTAGTTACACTTTAAATTTATGATTCTTAACTTCGAGTTCATAAGGCTTTTCAGACACAAATCCCATATTCTCCTCCCCATTCACTCTCCCACTCATCTAGATGACTAATTCACATGCATGTTGAAAAACAACTTCACTGACCTCACCCATTTCACCCCCTTTTTATGCCCCTTACACTGCTTTATTTTTTCCCCATAACATTTATCTCCATTTGATGTTCTAGTATTTACATGTGTTTCTTCTTTCTCAATCTGCAAACTATAAGTTCTTTAGCAGGCAATTTGTCTATTTTATTCACTATTGAATCCTTACTGCTTAAGATAGTGCTTGGCATAAAGTATTGGCACTCAACTAGATTTGATGGATGAATTTAGAGAGTAAATTCTTCCTTCGATGGCTTAAGAAAATATGCCTGTTCATTTATTTAGGACTGATGTCTTTGGGAGGAATGGATCTTTTTATTCCAATTGGTAGGATTTAATAAGATCATGTATACATGGAAAAAGTTTGTTTGACATACCATTCTATATATGTGTAAATTGCCCATGCCTGATGAATTAGATTTATCCAAAACAGTTTAGCCAATGAATGCCTCCTCCAAACCATCTGTGAGATTTAATCATATAATCACTTGGATCAATTCTGAGGAAATTACCCTATCATCATAATTACTGTGGTTGGATTAACAATCACTTTCTGGGCTGGAGGAAATTCAAGGATAAATGAGGCTGGGACTAATTTCTTTTATGAGCACCCCCCCCCCCAAATAGATCCAGTTTAATTGTACTAGGCATGTCAAGGGGCAAATACAAAACTGGCATAATGTTAAGAATTACAGAAACAGTTCTTTTTGGCTAATAACGTTGAGTTTCCTGTTTACAAAACATTCTTTTTCTCTGAAGAGTCACCCTCAGTATAACAATCTTCTGACCTAATTATTTACCAGAGTCTGAGATTTTGATAGGCTTTTAGAACAATTTCTCTCCTTGAAAGCCATTCATTTTCTACTAGAGTTAATGTTTAGCACAATAGATCAAAACATTGTCCAAAATCCAGGAGAACTTAATTTTGTTAAAATTAATTTCAAATAAATATATTAACGAGGGTTGTGATTTTAATTGCTCTGAAAATAGGTGATGTTAATATTGGTTCCACTACTCATGAACTAAGATCCTGGGTAAGCATATTAATCTCTCCGGCTTCTGTTTCTCTCACATGTAAAATGGGCTAATAGAAAGGGTGTTTTCAAGATTAATGTGTTTGCTCTCTTCTCTTTATTAGCTATTATTTTGTTCTCAACAGCATCACCTTATCTTTTTCCATCCCCACTCAACCAAAGTGACTCCTAAGAGAATTAATGCGATCTCTTAATTACTAAATCCAAAGATTTTTCTGTCTTCACTCTCTTGAGATGTTCTTACCATTTGGCATGTTGATCTTCTTGAAATCAAAAAATTTTTTTTTTCTGGATGCCTTGATAATACTGTTTTCTTTTTTCTGACTCCTTGAGGACTCTTTCCCCTCTTTGAATGCAATTATTCTCAAATTTCTTTGTTTGTCATTTGAAAAATCTCATTTATAGCACACTTGCCTTGAGTGATAACCCCAGATATTATTCAATGGTGACCTTAAGTTTTTACCTCCAGCCTTAATCTTCCCTCTGATTAGTCCATTTGTCCTACAGATGTTAAGTAATCATATCTCTAAACTTCCAGACTGTTTTTTTTCCCTCCCACATCACAAGGTATCCTAAGCTGAAAGCTTTCTAGTTATTTTCTAATCACCATCACCATCATCATATCATCATCACCATCACTGTTGCAAATGAAATATATACCTTTTATTGAGCATTCACTACGATCTAGGAATCATTAGATGCTTTGGAAACATTATCTCATTTAATAATCACAAACAGTCCATTTCTCAAAACTGGTAAAAGATCTCATAGTTGTTAAGTGGCAAAGCTGAAATTGTAGCCTAGCTTTATGTGACATCTAAGCCTGTGCTTTTAACTGCCACACTCTACTGCTTCTCTCACTGGACTTCATCATTTCCAATCCCTTCCTGAGGACACCTATTTTATGTCTTAAATGTACCTTAAACAGGTCTCATCCTGTTGTTATTGTTCTACTTCAGAATTTTTATTATTTATTACCACTTCTAGCCAAGTCAACTTGAAACTCATTTTACTTCCAATCAAATGTAAGTTAAAAATTAAAATTATTTTTATCTTCCTTGCTTTTCAGGAAGGTAATATAGATATATTTTAAATTTCAGTTTTATTTTATGTATGAGATGCCTGTGGCCCATTATATTAGGAGACATGAGGAGTGATAATACAATTGTCAAAATGGAAAATAGACTTAATAAGTATTCGCTATTACTATACCATTGTTAAAAATACATCATACACATTGTAAAAAAATAATTTGATCCTATTAGATTAATAAATCAGGTAAAATATTTAAATACAATTGTAAGTCAAACATTTGCACGTAGAGTAAAGGAAAATTAAAGAGTATAATACAGAATAAATGCTTAACTTTTATGATATTACAGTTATATTAAAAATGTAAGAAGAAAGAATGGTTTATTTTACGATTTATCCTCCAAAAATAATACCATTTTAATGTTTCCTGATTTGTGCACTTAGAACATCTTTGCTTTTCAAATATTCTGGGCCTGAAAGATAATCTTTTCTATACTTTTTTTTCAATAATAGTTGCTGCCTAAGATGTAAAGTTGAGTGGAAAGATGGATAAACACACTTTTTAGTATATAACTAACATTTTTATGCTTGGTATACTTTTATTTTTATCTTGAGTGAGTTTGCTTTCTTTAAATTGCTTCATATTCCTACTTTTAAATTCAGATTTCTACTTCTGGCCATGATGGAGCTACAGTCACTGAATTTAACCTGCCAGCATAAACAGACAGCTGGGAAACATATATAAAGTAACTGTCAGACAAAGGGAGTACATGACAGCAGTCCTTGAGAGAAGTGAAACAAATAAGGTCTGTCAAATGATTGTCCTACTTTTGTGCCTGGAAGCATTTTCTGGACAGTGGATACAGAGAGATGCAAGCCAGGCAGAGCCCATGACTTCTCCAAGTAGCATGATAATAAGAACATTTTGATTAAGGATGAGAATTTTTTCTCAAAGAGGCCACGTTCCTTATTCAAAATTTAGAAATATTGTACATATTTCACCAGGTTTGATGATATACAAAACTGTTGGGCTTTTCAATGTCCACACTTTTCACCATAATATTTTTCTTTTTTGTTGTAAAGATCCAATGTAAATATTTACATGTTATTAATACATAGCATATCTCTCCCGAAGTAATGCTTTTTTAAATTATCTTGTAAATCAATAACTAGTATTTGCTGAGGGCTGAATTAGTGTCAAACATTGTTCTAAACACTTTATATGAATCAAACAATTTAATCCTCACAGAAACCTCAGTTTTTTGATAAGGAAACGAGGCATAGAGAGGTTACATGATTTGCTCAGAAAACCAATGTTTAACACTTGAGAATCTACTTCCAAAGTCCATATCTTATTATCTAGTCTGTAAACACATTTAAAAATGTATATATATATATATTTATATATTTTTGATATATATATATAAAGAATCAAGGAACATAGAATGTATCCTTAATGTTCCAACATTATTAGTAATGCACTTTTTTAATGCTTATTGTTAAAGGAATGAGTGAGTGGTATGCAGTTTGACCAGGACTACAATCATATCTTATAATAAACTATCCATGTTAATAACAGAGAACTCTGACCTTAACTTTAACCTGATTGATTCCATAGCAAATGGAGACAGGGTCCAGGGTACAATTGCAGAGCTCTGACCATGGGACACTGGCAGAGAACCAGTGAACCAAGACAGTGATTAGGCAAAATTGTACTCAGCGGACAGTTATGAACTTTAAATTAAGTATTTTAATTTTAAGCAAGATAAGATAGAGATAAGTGAACCAAGAAGCCAAAATTAAGTTAGAAAAATTTCAAAAAATTAAATTTATATGCATCAAAGAAAATCAATGGCAACATTTTGGAACATTTATTTCCAGTCTTTAGTCTTCTTCTGCTTATTAAAAAAAAATCTTAATCTCAGTAAAATCTACAAAGATTATTTATTATGATGATGATAATGATATACTTTGACTTGAGTTGATCTGTAACACTTCTTTCCTGAAATAATTAAATAACAGTGCCATTTTAAGATAAATTCCATCTTTAGTGTGTGATGGGTGAATTGAATTATCTTGCAGTTAGCTTTCTGTTTTCTATATAGTAGAAATGCACAACCGTCTCATTCAAAGGCAATATCCTCGTTTTCCTCCACAAGACAATTTTATATAATCTCCCTGGAGATGTTTCTTGCCTACACTGAGACTTAGTGTCATTGTGATTTTGTGTGTGGTTCAAAATATGTGGAAAGAAACCAATTAGTAGAACTGAATATAAGGTGGAATCATGTATTCAGGAACAAGGCAGAAGGTTCAAGGGAGAAATACTGGTAACGAAAGTGCTTTATTGCTAAGCCCAGATCTCTTATATCACCAGAGCTTAAATAAAATTTGAAAAGATCAGAATTGCTCTTCTGTTGTAGAATGAGTCATACAAGGATGCAAAATGAGAAAATGAGACAAAAGACAAATATTTTCATTAGCTTTCAAAACTTATGATTCTGAAGTCCATATAGAAAGGTATTACAGTCAGTTTTGCCTTAATTCTTCTTTTTAAAACACAAATTTGTTCAAATATGACTGATATATTAGGGAACAATTTACATAAAATGTGAGTTTTATGCTTGCTTATTCATGATTTCATCTTTGAGGAACACTAGGTAAACTAGAAGACTCCCTGGCTGAACCCAACAGCAACAAAACACATAAAAAGCACATGTTCACACACCTGTAACAGCTACTAGATTCCTCAGTTCATTGTTTGTAGTATGAGACACACCCATCTACATCTGGTGTTAGAAATTTCCATCTTATTTCAGATAACACTCCTACCACTTCACAAAAATATCACAAGCTGTGATGCTTCTGGTGGACACTTTCTGTCTTTTCTCAGGTAAAGTGTCATATTTATTATACTGTTTATATACTTTTAAATAATTCTCCATGTAAAACTTTTGCTGTTCTTGTTAGGAAGTTCAGATGTCTTAATTCCTATTTATTTTGTGTTTTTCCTATTTTTAAAAATATCTTTCTCTACATTTTGTTTAATGTTAAATTGCTTAAAAATATATAATTGATGATAATAATGTCAGCCTAAAGTGTTAAATTTTGAAAGATGTTGCTGTTACCCTCCATCCAAAGCCACCAGGAAAACACCTATAGTCAAATGAACTAGGATTTATTGGCTCATTTCAATGAGGGAGAAAACATACAGTGAGAAACTGTGGGTGTCTCAGTCTTAAAGGTGAGAGGAGGATCTTGCTATAGGCTTTGAGCTTGTGTTAGGTGATTTGGAGAAGAGTTTGAGGATGGCTCTGGGTTGTGTGATATTAAAAGTGGAGGCAGTTCTAGGATTATATCTTAGTTCTATATCTTATTTTTAAATTTTTATTTATTTTATTTTTGTCTGCGTTGGGTCTTCGTTGCTGCACGTGGGCTTTCTCTAGTTGCGGCGAGCAGGGGCTACTTTTCGTTGCAGTGGGCGGGCTTCTCATTGCAGTAGCTTTTCGTTGTGGAGTACAGGCTCTAGGCGCGTGGGCTTCAGTAGTTGTGGCAATCGGGCTCAGTAGTTGTGGCTTATGGGCTTAGTTGTTCCACAGCACGTGGGATCTTCTTGGACCAGGGCTCAAACTTGTGTCCCCTGCATTGGCAGATGGATTCTTTTTTTTTTTTTTTTTTTTGCAGTACGTGAGCCTCTCACTGTTGTGGCCTCTCCCCTTGCGGAGCACAGGCTCCGGACGCGCAGGCTCAGCGGCCATGGCTCACAGGCCCAGCCGCTCCGCGGCATGCGGGATCCTCCCGGACCGGGGCACGAACCTGCATCCCCTGCATCGGCAGGCAGACTCCCAACCACTGCACCACCAGGGAAGACCCAGATAGATTCTTAACCGCTGCACCACCAGAGAAGCCCCTCTATGATTGGATATCTTAAACATTTTATGTGGAAGGCAGGAAGGATGGACTGGAATGAAACACTAATCGGTAAAGAAACAACAGACATTCATACTAGCCAGGAGAAGGGCGTGTTTGATCAGTTTTGTGTTTGGTGCATTGTTGTTTTGTGCTCAAATATGGTTACAGAATGGTTTTGCTTTTGTCTCAGTCCATTGTGATCACAGAGAGATCTTGTGTGGTGTCAATGCTCTGTGCAATTGTTTAACAGAAGAGCACTGTGGTCTGGCTCTTAGTGCCAGTTCCCATGCAAGGCTTTCAGGGACTGATTTCTTGCATTCTTAGTATATTAAAATCTCCCACATGTTGTATTGATTAATTATTACTTTACATACTTCATACATGATGTTGTTATTTGCTTGTCTATTTTAACATTTTAGTGGATTTCTCCTTTTATTATTATTTACAGTCCATATTGATTTAAATGCATTTTTTCTAATATAATATCTGATAAGAATATATCATATATAGTTTTCTTTGGTTTAGAATTTTCTGCATATAATTATGGATCTGATTCCTTCCTTTATTTTCAACACTTTTGTTTTTTTCAGTGTGTCTAAATCACATTTTCAATGTGATTCTATCTCTCTCTCTATTGATAGATAGGTAGATATAATTTTAACTTATATATAATTATATATATTTATACACATATATTTCTCTCTCAGTGAATTAGCTTGCTTTAGTAACATATACTGTGATTATTAAGGACATATTTGGATTTTTTTCCACCATCGTATTTGTTTTTTTAATGATCATGCTAGTATTAGTTATCTATTGCTGTGTAACAAATTATCCCAAAATTGAGCAGCTCAAAACAACAAATATTTATTATGTCACGGTCTGTGGGTCCTAAATCCAGGCACAGCTTGGCTGAATAAGTCCTCTGCTTCAGTATTCCTCATAAGACACGACTGAATCAGGGTGGTGACCGGAGCCATGGTCTCATCTGAAGAATTGACTGAGGAAGCAGTCACTTCCAAACTCATTCACATAGTTTTTGATAGAGTTACTTTCCTAACTGTGGTTGAACTGGGGGCGTCAGTACCTCACTGGGTATTGGTCAGAGACCCTCCCACCCAGTTCCTTACCATGTGGGTCTCTCCATAGGGCAGGTCACAACATGACATCTTGCTTCATTAGAGTTAGTATGATGGAAGAGCAAGTGCCAATCTCTTATTACCTAATCTTGAATGTAACACCCCATCATTTTTGCTGTTTGAAGCAAACCACTTAAGTGTCAGACAACGGACAAATCAATAGCAAGATCTTTAACTTAGCTAGATCTTTAACTTTAGAATCAAGGAGCTGAAAAGTCACAATGCAAAGAACAGCTATACAAAAGGGGTGAATAACTGAGAACATTTTGTGATAACTCTTCGTTGGTGTTTATTCAGTTTTTAGATATTTCAGGCAATCAATCCATAGGGTAGAGCTAGAACATGATAGAGTCAACAAGTAATCACAAACATTTTAAAGAGTTATCCAGTGAGTCCAGTACTTTGCCCTTGAAATTTGCTCCACCATTCTGAGATTTGTTTTTCCCCTATAGATTTTGTGCACCAGCCTCTAACTTGGAATCTCTGTGTTTTCCTCAGTGTGGTGAAGGATACATTTTTTTAAATAAAAAATGATGTTAAGTTGTTTGCCAAGGAAATAAACTTTGTAAACTGATTCTTTAACATAGATGTTTTTCAATGTTTCAGAATAAAATTGACAAAATTGTGTTTGCCTAAAAGTAAAATTATAGTTCGCTTATCTAAAACAATTTTCATGAGAAAATTGAACTTCAACAAATTGCAAATTAGTTCAAAGAAGGAAAAATATATTCATGAAGTAGGCACTGATTGATTGCAATTGAAAACTCTACTTCTAAAATGGATTTAGACACAGAATGATATTCTCTCAAATTATATATGAGAAGCATTTTGATGCCTCTTTATTTAGGAAGTGTTTCTGAAAAAGAAATTTTTGCTCTCATCAATTATATTTAAACTTGGAAGATTTAATGCTCTTGGAAAGAGAGAAGAGGGAAGGAAGCAGCAGACAATCGGAATTGAGATTTTCAGAATAATGGGTACGTGTCTAAAGAAAATTGGTTGAAAAAATAAATTTTATGGAGGTTAGGGGTGTAGGATGGTTAAGTTCGTGTCAACTTGACTAGGATACAGTGTTCAAATGTTTGGTCAAATATCAGTTTAGACATTTCCATAATGTTATTTTTTTAGATGTGGTTAACATTTAAATCAGTAGACTGAGTAAAGCAGGTTGACCTCCATAATGTGGGTAGGTCTCATCCATTAGTTGAAGGCCTTAAGAGAAAATCTGAGGTCCCCTGAGGAAGAAAGAATTCTGCCTCCACACTTCCTTCAGACTCCACTGCCATATCAACTCTTCTCTGGGTCTCATTTAAGATTTGGCAGCCCTCACAATCACATGAGTCAATCCTTAAAATAAATTTCTCTCACTATCTATGTACATCCTATTAGTCTTTTTCTCTAGAGAACCTTGGTTAATGCATGGAGTTTAGAAAGAATAACATATTTTTCCCATTGATGTAATGTGTCCAGAACCTAAGGGTCAATATTTCATAGAAGCAATAACGATTTACATAAGGATTTGTTTAGTACATATTTATCATTTAATCTAGCAATCCTGATTTGCATAACTATTTAGTGAATACATGTTACTTTTCATTCAATTTGTAAATTAATTACTATTTATTTTGTCCCTAGAAGAACCACCACGTATGGTTGTACATGTTGTTAACTATACGAGGGTGTCCAGCTGAAAGGACAAATGGGGACCAAAATAAAATCTCTGCTCCACAATGTAAAGTGGGGATTTTGGCAATGGTATGCATCAACCTAAAGAGAACCTTTTTCCAGTTTGTGCGAAGTAGTTTCCATTTGCTAAGCTGTGATGTCATGACATTTTATATACCTGGGGTAAACGCCTTTTCTGAATTTCACAGAAATTCTGTACACACTAGGAACAGTCTTATATCTACTTATTCAGAATTAAATTCCATTTGTTTATTCCATCATATATTCTATGATGATAATGCTATGTTTTAAAATTTTTATTGGAGTATAGTTGCTTTACAATGTTGTGTTAGTTTATGTATACATATATCCCCTCTTTTTTGGATTTCCTTCCTGTTTAGGTCACCACAGAGCATTGAGTAGAGTTCCCTGTGCTATACAGTAGGTTCTCATTAGTTATCTATTTTATACATAGCATCAATTGTGTATATATGTCAATCCCAATGATGATAATGTTATTTAAATGGTTTGGTGCAAAAACAATACAAGAGTTTCACACTAGCTAGTCTTGTATTTTGTGTTACCCAAATGAAAAAATATAGACCCAAAAAGCAACTTTTCTTTTAGTGAAAATAGTGGTTTGCATATTTGCAAGGAGATATATGGGATATACCCAAGTCTAGATTAAAATCTAATTCTTTTTTAATAAAATTTTCTTTAGAATTAATAGAAAGTGATTTGTTTCAATAAAACAAAATATATGCTTATTAAAAGTGAGGTTATTATCTTGCCTCAATTGATTAACATTGATATTTTTAATTCAAAGCTGAAAAAAAAATTTAGGGTATTATGTTCAAAGCTCTAAATTTTTAAATTTAATGTAAGCAATCCTATTCTTTTAATGGTCTGGCTACATTTTATGGGTTTTAAGCTATGCTGGCAAATGAGGTTTAATAACTTGCCAAACAGCAAAGGAAACCGTAAACAAGATGAAAAGACAACCCTCAGAATGTGAGAAAATATTTGAAAATGAAGCAACTGACAAAGGATTAATCTCTAAAATTTACAAACAGCTCATGCAGCTCAATATCAAAAAAACAAACAACCCAATCCAAAAATAGGCAGAAGACCTAAATAAACATTTCTCCAAAAAAGATATACAGATTGCCACCAAACACATGGAAGGTTGTTCAACATCACTAATCATTACAGAAATGCAAATCAAAACTACAATGGGGTATCACCTCACACCAGTCAGAATGGCCATCATCAAAAAATCTACAAACAATAAATGCCGGAGAGGGTGAGGAGAAAAGGGAGCCCTCTTGCACTGTTGGTGGGAATGTAAATTGATACAGCCACTGTGGAGAACAGTAGGGAGGTTCCTTAAAAAACTAAAACTAGAACTACCATATGACCCAGCAATCCCACTACTGGGCATATACCTTGAGAAAACCATAATTCAAGAGTGATGTACCACAATGTTCACTGCAGCTCTATTTACAATAGCCAGGACATGGAAGCAACCTAAGTGTCCATCAACAGATGAATGGATAAAGAAGATGTGGCACATATATACAATGGAATATTACTGAGCCATAGAAAGAAATGAAATTGAGTTATTTGTAGTGAGGTGGATGGACCTAGAGTCTGTCATACAGAGTGAAGTAAGTCAGAAAGAGAAAAACAAACACCGTATGCTAATACATATATATGGAATCTAAAAAAAAAAAATGGTCTGAAGAACCTAGGGGCAGGACAGGAATAAAGACAGCGACGTAGAGAATGGACTTGAGGACACGGGGAGGGGGAAGGGTAAGCTGGGACGAAGTAAGAGAGTGGCATGGACTTATAAATACTACCAAATGTAAAATAGATAGCTAGTGGGAAGCAGCCGCATAGCATAGGGAGATTAGCTCTGTGCTTTGTGACCACCTAGAGGGGTGGGATAGGGAGGATGGGAGGGAGACGCAAGAGGGAGGAGATATAGGGATATATGTATATGTATAACTGATTCACTTTGCTATAAAGCAGAAATTAACACACCATTGTAAAGCAATTATCCTCCAATAAAGATGTTAAAAAAATAACTTGCCAAATTATGTCAAGCCAAATGTATGATCAGATATAAACTCATTGTCTATGAGTGACAGGACTTAAATATATAGTACTTAAATGCCTCTTTTACTTATTTTCCTACAGTTTTATAATCACTATCCTGATACTCATAAGCATACCCCAAACTGAAGAGTTGTGTATTCTTATCACTTTGCTCATCTTCTTTTATTACTTCTGTTAGAAATGTTAACAGCACTGACCCAGTCACCAACACTTTTCATCCTCTCTACTGTCCAAATCCATTTGTTCATAGTTCCTTTCAATTCTACCTCCTATATGCTTCCTTCATTTTTTTCCAGCTACACAATTCTATTGCCACTTAATTGTTCTAAGAACTGTTGGAATACTTTCTGCTGTCTAGCATTAATACAACAGTAGTTCAGTGAGCAACAGCCAAACAACAAATGCATGATTGTGTGTGTGTGTGTGTGTGTGTGTGTGTGTGTGTGTGCTGACATATGCTTGTATGAGCACAGGTCAGGGTGTGGAATGATACATGCCAATCTTTTAGCATTTAGTAACTCGGGATTGGGAGTGGAAGAAGCAGTGAAAGTTTACTTCATAAGTTTTGTGATATTTCACTGTTAGAGGAAAAAAAATACACGCTTTGAAGATGCCCTATTGACTAGCTTTTCTGTGGCACTTTTTTGTTCTGTATCAAAACCACAGTATGGTGCCAATTTCTTAAACATTGTCTGTACGGCAAGGTTGGTAGACAATTGAAAGCCAGGCAAATTCAACTCCTAGTCAAGCTTTATTTCTCTGGGCAAAAACAAATCTTGATGAACTGTGCAGGCTGGATTGTAATTTAGAAGAATAAGTGAATAACCCAGGATGATTATGTAACAATTATGTAAAGATAATTATGTAAAAATATTTGAATACATATATATGTATCTATTTGTACATATATGTATATATAGATATATAATATTTGTACATTTCATGTAAATTGGTTTCTTTACCTTTAAAATAAAACAACATCTAGGAATACTTGTCTATACCTCTAATTTAAAAAAAAAAGTTCATAATTTGATTTCAGTTTCACATAAAAATTTCTAAAGGAATGATCATTCTGTAATGATCAAACTATGATATATCATTTGGCACTATTATCATATAGATACTATTAGTGGGAAAATTTTGAGTTGTACATATTGGAGGGCAAGGGGGAACGTGACTTCCTCTATTAAGGATGTATTTGGGATATACATTACATTGAATCTCTTTATGGGGTATACTTTCAGTGTGCTGCTTATGTACATTTAATTTGTTCAGAATAAAATTGCATTTCCTAGTCTAACCTAAATTGTTTAAGATAAAGTAATAACACATTGCTGTGTGTGTTTGTACATGAACACACATATATTTGTGAGTATTGTTAAAAAGAATTGCCCCAAATTCCTGTTTGTATTCTTTTTGTTTTACCTTGCAGAATATTTAGCAATGATTTATCAGTTTCACAGTCTTCATTGAATCTTCTGTGGCCTCAATAACACTTTCCAACTAAGTAGAACACAATTTCCTAAGAAATCAGTTTAAAGAGATTTATAACAAATCATGAAATTGTTGAGTTTTGCAAACTCAAGAGAAGTTTCCAGTTTATTAGAAAGAAAAAAATCAATATCAATATGAAATGTTTCAGGGTGTCAAGTGCCTTTAATTTCAAACTCCAAAGAATGCTTTCATATTCAGAAGATGATCAGATTTGATGTCTATTATCCAGCTGTGCCAGTGCAAGAGAATTGCTGACGTCTTGAGCACTCACCAAATAGGGCTCAAAATGAGCAGAATAGAATTTTATTGACTCCAGTCAATACATTTATTGACTCTAGTTTTCCGTTTGTGGCTCAAATGTAGCTCTAGAAATAACCACTGAGTCAATCTTGCACAATCTTTTTGCTTTACTGATGGGCAAACTTAGACTCGGCAAGCTTAATTGTCAAAAATTATGATATTAAGTCATGGCATATCACAGAATAGAAGGCAGTTTCCTAGATCTCCAAGTCAGTACTCTCTTCACTTTGCCTTTGTCTTCTGTTTCTCAGTTCTGTTAAGGTGACAGTAAACTTTGAATTTCAGTGTACGAAGGTGAATGGGAAGATGAGGATGCCATGAATGGGAAGAACAGGAACATCCTCTATATCCTGCGTAGCACAAATATAGAGTGGCTGAAGCCCTATCTTTGGAGACCCTCAAACTGACAGAGGCTGGCCTTGGACCTGGGCAAGATATGCCTTTGGTTCCTTCCTCCTGTCAATCTTCAGCAATATAAATTGATGCTAGACATTCAATAGGTGACTGCTTTTCTTTACAAGGAGAGTCAATGAGACCTTCCAACTTCAGTTGGTTAGAACATATTCTAAGACATAGGCTGACTGTTCATAAATGTCATGGATTTGCTGAAGAAGTTATCAAATAAATGTTAAATATTTCTTTGCACTCTTCATTTTATAAGCTGGCTGTTTTGCAGCTTTTTTCAAAATCAAGAATATGACAAAGATTGCCAGCTGTCTGCCAAAAAAATCATGTTCCTCTTTCCACATGGATAGTTATTTCTGGGAAATGGCTACCTTCCAAGAACTTCATATCCCAACTTCCTCCAGTTCAGTTTGAGTGTGTGGCTTCCTGTCAATGGAACGTAAGTAAAATGATGTACATCATTTCCAGGCCTGCTTCATAAGAACTTCTGAGATTTTCCTGCTTTTTTCTCCTTCAGGTTGCCTGTCATGGAGATGTTCTTAGTGCAATCTTTGAACCCCCATGTAGAAGGTCACACAGCCTCACAGTCTAAGTCTTATTGCGTGAGGGAGTACCCCCCAACCTACCCAACCCTACATCCCACAGATGTGTTTACCAGTCGGTACTATTTATTCCATGATCAGGAAATAAATTTATATTGTGTTTGAACCAATATATGTTATGAGGTTCCTTTGTTACAACAGTTTGGCTACCTGAACAAATGCAAAGTAAAATTCAAGGTAGCTAGAGCTATCCAAATCTTGTTTTTAAGGATAGAATTTAATTATTCTTGTAACGTGTATCATTCATAGTTACAAATACATATAGGTATAAGCTAATTACCTTCTTATATCTGTGATCATTTTATAACCTCTTAGAAATGCTGCACATTTATTCTACCCCAACAATTATAAAAATAGAAAATGTAAAAAGCACTGAAGATTAATTTAATCAATCAAGAAATTAAATGCTCAAAACATGTAATAAATTATGAAAGGTCAAGCTAATAAACCAGTGGACTCATAAGTCTTTTTCTGACTTCTACTAGAGTGTTTAATATGGTGAACTGGACTTCTTCTGTAATAATAACTATACCTACATTCTTCTCTCAACAATCCTTTGTGCATTGCTCCTAACACAGTAAATATTTGAAAAATGTTGACTGGATGATTCAATGAGCTTAGAAATTAAATAAAAACTAAAACTAAATTTATATAAATTTATTATAGCAATGGATTTGTTTAGTAGAATAATATTTTCTAAGCAAACTTAAGCTATTTCCTCACAAAATAAAAATTAAACTTTTGTAAGCACAAAATACATTTTTAGGTAAAATATTTTAAATATGGGAATTATTCCCTTTAAAGTCCAATGCAAATTGCACATCTTATTCATTGTTATAAAAATTCAGGCATTCCATGCAATCCAGTTGTTAGTACTCTGCATTTCCACTGCAGGGGACACAGGTCGCTCCCTGGCGGGGGAACTAAGATCCTGCATGCCGCATGGTGTGGCACAAAAAATAAAATAAAATTTAAAAATAAATAAAAAATCAGTTGAAATGTTATGTATTTTCTAAGATGAAATGTGAAATGTGTGATCTGGACAGAAATATCTAAACAGAAATAAATTTTTGTAGTTATATTGAGCATACTTTATCATTTATTGAATTTTTGAATTTCTATTTTCTGCATATATGTTTAGAATTTATTTTCATGATGAACATGCCAATTATATAGATATGAATGTGAGATACTGAATTATATGTCTCTGTGTAAATAAACAAACTTAGAAAAATAGTTAAGCTTTAAGTTTGGTTCTCAGTTGTCCATCTACTGATTTATGATCTGTTTTGTGAAGGATAAAATTATGACAAATTTGCAGAAAATCTGGAAAATGTTTGGTTAGGAAAAACCCTAAGTGGTAACTACTTTTTAAAATAAAAACTTACATCATAAGATTCCAGATGCACTAGAGAACTAAATGTAACAATTAAAATCACAAAACTACTAGAAAAACCATAAGGGTTTAATTTTATAATTTTGAGAGGGAAGGTCTTTCAAATCCAGGTGTGGGTGTAAGGTGAGCTGAATGAGATGGTGCCTCACTCATCTCTTGTGCACAATTAAAGAGGATGCAAAAAACTAGTAATCAAGATAATATTTAAAACATAATATTTAAATGTAAGTAAATAGCTTAAAACTCAAAACAAATACAAAAATTCATGATGAATAAAATATTAAATTTTCACTAAAGACAAGATGGTTATAACCGATTTTTGAATCAAATAATTGCCCTAAAGCCATAAGCCATGAAGAAACAATGAATGTGCTAACATAAAAACTGTTGATTGAGATAATAAACTATGCATGCCAAAATTTCTGTGAAAAATTTCTAAAGAATAGAGGTTATTGGACATAAATTTACTGTAACACATTTTAGAAATGACCAATTCAATATAAGAAATTGACAAATAATATGAGTTTCAAGAAAAAAAATCATGTGTCCAATTAATATATAAAAATGTTTAGCTTCACATGTAATTAAGGAAACCCACATCAGATCAATAAGATATAATTTATTACACAATAAGTATAATAATAAATATATAATAATATATAAGTATATATATAAGTATATAATAAATATTATATAACTAATAAATTTTAGAAAATAAAAATAAATATATATACATTTATATCTTGATATCTTAAAGTACGTACATCACCTACAAATCACGTAAAACTTGAACAAAGGAGGCAAAGAGCATAAATATGAAATTCGAATAGACAGAAAGGAAGTAAAAAAAGGTTTAACCTTTTCACAAACCCAAGAATGCAAATTATCACCATAATGAGAAACTAATCTTATAATCTAGATTGAAAAGAACAAGAATTAATGTTGGTCATTGTTGGTAACCTCTGATTTAAAGAAGGTTTGAGATACTTCTGTTCAGTGTGTAGTAATTTTAATTCCAGAACTTTCTCCAAAAACATAACTGACTAAAAGGCACGATGTAAAAGAAAATTCATTACCGTGTAAACTATACTTGTGAAATAACTAAAGGGGAATTAGTCAAATAAAAAAGATAAACCCACATAATTAGACATTATATTATATTGATATTTATTGATTTGGAAAGATGTTTGCAATGTCAGGTTATCTGAAAAATCAAGTCACAAAATAGGGTACACATTATGATCTAATGTTTATTTAAACATTATATGAATATATGTGTGTATGCATTTGTTCCTAGAAAATTTCAGGAAAATATTTACCAAAATGTTATTATGATGTTATCATCTCCATGGGTTAAAGATGATTTTCACTTTCTTATTTACATCTTTTCATATTGCCTGTAAGATTAGTTTTGTAATTCAACAAAATTAAGTTAATCAAAATATAATTTAGGAATACAAAAGGGACACATTAAAATTCCTGGAAAGTAATTAATTTTACAAAAGTTTAGTGACACTTTATATGCACTTCAAGCAATAACAGCAGAAGAATATCCTTTCAGCTTAAACTGGGATCATTTAGCCTGATTTCGTTTTCCTCGTGCATTTCTTTCCTGGAGTGGGAAATTCTCCAGTACGCTCATTTTTGATTGGGTGGGCTGAAGTAGTATCAATTTATATACTTGGGATAAGTGTAAATATGACACTTTTTTTAAAAAAATCATGATAACATGAACATGTAAGCAACATATCTTAATATCCCAAGTGAATAGGCATACCAGTGGAATCCAGCGTCTAGATATTAAAGCCAAAAAAAGAAGCTCTATTTGCTTTCACGGGGAGCGTCTAGAAAGCTAAGTGTTGCAGGGCTGTGAAAATACAATCAGATGTGCTCCCATAAAGCAGATTTCATAATAGTGCCAAAAAAAAAATGCTTGTTTTGAAGAATAAAGAAATGCTGGCACATTAGGAAGATAAATCAGCCAACTTGAATTATTATGTTTTCAAATTATTGTTGCTGTTGGCATTATTGTCAGTTTATTGTTGTTATTTTAAATATGTAGTGGATCCACATGATGAAAATTCAAGATTGCAAAGATAAACAACCACCCTCCCACAATGCCCCCAAGGATTCTTGTTCCCTGGTTTAAAGGCCAGAACCCTTACAGAGGTTCATGCTCTGACTGAGGGAGGGGAGGGGGACTTTCTCATAATTTATTGCATAAACTTTATTTGATGTTTATATATTTGACGTTAATAATCTCAGTTGGCACACTTCTATTATTTTCTTATAATGTTGTGAGGATAGAGAAGATATTTTTAAACTGAATCATTAACTATCATTTCCTAAAACTGACTTAATGGATGAAGACATGGGCTATGTTAAAAAATAAAACAAACAAAAAACCCCAGAGTTTATTATTATTATTACTATTTTCTAAAAAATAAAACTTTTCACTTAGTGAGTCCTTCTTTGGTGTTAGGTATCCTATCAGGTATTTTACCTTCATTCAATTCTATTCAAGACCTTGCTGTTGTAGCTTTATTATCTTCTCCTTGTAGACAGCAAATTTGAACCAAAAGAGTTATAGAATTAGTTCTGTGACATCACCAAGTGGCCGTTGCAGAGGAGCGTAGTCTCTAACAACTCTACTCTCTGATGCCAAATTAACAGTAATCAAGTCCATACTCTTAATTAACTATCTGCTATGGACTGAATTTTTGTGTTCCCCCAAAATTCATATGCTTAAACCTAACTACAAAGAGGAGATGGAACCTTTGGGAGGTGATTATATCCTGAGGGTGGAGCCCTCATAAATTAGATCAGTGCCCTTATAAAAGAGTGATCCCCAAACCATTCTACCATTCTGAGGTTAGAGTGCCATATCTATGATCCAGGAAGTGGGGTCCCACCAGACACCAAATCTACCCATGTCTTGATTTTGGACTGCCCAGCTTCTAGAACTATGAGAAATAAATTTCTATTGTTCATATTCTACCTGGTTTATGGTAGTTTGCTATAGCAGCTCAAATAAACTAAGACACTAACATTCCAATAAAATAGACTATGAACAAAAATAGTCAAAATTTGGAAATGAAATAGAAATAGCTAAATTCAAGGAAATTTTAATTATTTTTGGATTGTGGTAAGAACAGGTAAGATGACATCAAACCTCAATAAATTTTTAGTGCAGAAGACTGTATTGTTAACTATCAACACAATGTTAATTTTAATGTGATCAGAAAACTTAGTCACCATATTCATGTAATTGGCCACATAAGCTCTTCTATTGTGACATTTCAAACTATGAATTTTCACAGTTATGAACAAAGTTCTCTCCAAGGAGAAAATATCACCTCTGCCTGTCACAGAGGGCCTTATAATTTGTACACCGTCATTTTTACTCCTGTATCACACTGTTTCTAATCATACTGTATGTTCATTTTGTCCTTAGTGCTGAGATGTTTTATGCATAATTTAAGCTCATCATGCTTGATGAGTACAAAAAGTCGTGAGAGAGTTGAAGGTTCTAATAAGATCAGGTGTACAGTTAAAATAGAAACTCAGAGGGAGAAAAACCACACATATTGACAGTAGTCATAGGAAAAATTATTCTAGAGTAGGAAATATTTTTGGAAAACATAGAATAAATGATGCAACATTACTGAGTGTATGTTTAAAGGATTACCACCAAAGTCAGAAGCTTGTTTACAAAAAGTTAGTTCAGAGGAAGGTCAAGAAGTTAAACAATATGCATGTTGAAAATGCTACTGATGGAAAATTCTACTCAAGAGCATATGTTCAGGGTTCAATTCTGCAAATCAAAATGAGTGGCACAGAAACAAGATATTAAGTAGTTCCCTGGAACACTTATGCAGTCATCAGGAAAGAGTCTTACCAGTCTCACTAGATCCTGTAGGGCAGAGCACATTGTTTGGTTTTGGAAAAAGTTGAACAATGTAATACACTTCTGTGGGTAGGGGAAGAATACACATACTTGATTTGAAAGACTTGAAGGACAGATACATTTCTCTTTGGCCTAAAAACAAAATTTGAGCTGTCTTTGGAACTCAAGATTTCTCAAATAATTAAAGATACAGATCTATCTATTATCTATCTATCTAGATCTATCTACCTATCTCAAGTATAGGTGCATTGCTAAGCATACTTGGTTTTAAAAAATACTTATAATTTATAGATAACATATTTTTCAACTTATGATAGAAAAAATCAGACAAACTTTAAGAATACCTCATTTGAATGTAAAGCAAAACAAATATATGGACTTAAAAGCAATTACAATACAATATACAGAGAAAGACAAGTTATCTAAAGTAGCACTGCCCAATAGAAACACAATGCCAGCCAAAAATACAAATCATATATGTAGTTCTTCTAATTTTGGTATTTGTTTGTGCGTTTATAGTTAGTATACAGAAATACAATTGATTTTTGTGTTGATCTTGTGTGTGACCTTGCTGAATTCACTAATAAGTGCTAAGAAGGGTTTGGGGGATTTTTTGGTAGATGACTTGGGACTTCAGACTGTTTTACATACACAGTCATGTCATTGCAAATAAGGATAGTTTTATGTCTTCCTTTCTGATATTTATGACATTTATCGCCCCCCCCCCACCCTTTTTTTTTTTTTTTTTTTTTTTGGTGATCTTATTGCATTGGCTAGGACTTCCTTCATAAAGTTGAATTAGACTGATGAGAGTGTACATCTTTTCCTTGTTTACAATAAGGGGTAAAGCATTGTGATGAAAAAACAGCTATTTTTTGTTGCTACCTAGGCATTTTACAGTATGAAAACCTTGCTCACACCCAGATCTGGACATGTAGATAAGGACTGAGCCTAGGATTCCCAACACAAGTTTTTGCTTTGCTTTTCATCAGTACCCTTTAAAATAACCTCTCAGAGCTGAGCCCATGAAAAGTTATTGACCTCCAGCCCAACCACATTATAAGTAATAGATGCTGGCTACCTTACCCTCTATCTCCTGTTCACTCGAGTTCACTGCCCTTCCCTCTGGGTCACTGGACTTCTCCCCCTCCTTGCTGGGATCTGTAAGTAATAAATCTTGTGACTTTACTGCCTTTGTATGAGGGTATTGAAACTGCACCTTCAATCAAAACCACTCCGGGGTTTTCACTTCCTCAAAGTGAGAGCTCAGATGCTGAGGGAGCTACCTCTCCCCCCAGCGTGGGTAGCTTGTGCCTCCTCGTGCAGCAGGTTAAAATCTGCATATTCTTAAGTTAATACACCAGCTATGGGCTCCCCAACACAAGCATTTTGGTTTTCAACATTAAGTATAATATGAGATGTAAGTTTTTTGTAGATGCTATTTATCAAGTTAAAGAAACTCCCCTTTATTACTATTTTTTCTGAGAGTTTTCAGTCATGTGTGGATGTTGAGTTTTGTTAAGTGCTTCTTCTGCATAAATTGCTATGGTTATATGACTTTTCTTTGGTCTATTAATTTGGTGGATCATGGTAAATATTGATAACTGATTGTCAAATATTTAACCAGCCTAACGTCCTTGGAGTAAACCCAGCCTGGTTATGGTGTGTAATGCTTTTTATATATTTCTGAAATATATTTGTGCCTGATTTGTTAAAGATTTTTGCATTTATAATCACGATGCCTATGTAAGTCATGCTAATATTTACTACTACATACAAGACTAAAATGAATGTAAAAGTGGAAATGTTTCTCTAGGTGAGAGAGAGGAGTTTTGAAATCACAGAGTATGTCCATTTTCAATTTCAGTGAACTTTCATATTGCTTTTCAAAGTGGTTTTGAATCCTTACATTGAAACCTGTATCAGTTTTCCTACAGCCTGATCAATAGCCTCAACGTTAGAGATTGTGGCTTATCCCTAATAATGGTTGAAATATCATTTTTCTTTTAAATTTGCCCAGTTGCTATAAGGTAGTATGTTTGCACATATCACTTGACTAAGTTACCATCTCCTTTGAATTACCTATTTTCATCATTTGTCCATTGGGTCCCTTGTATTTTTTGCGAGGCTTATTTATGCTTTCTTTGCATCAGTGTTCTGTTTGTTACGTGTTGCAAGTGTCCTCTGCCAGCTGTGTACTTAACCTAATCAATTCATTATGTCTATTTAAGAACATATAATGAAGAGCAAAGGTTACTTTGTACTGGGTTCAAAATGGTTTTAGATTTCTTTGCCCAATTATTTTGCTCTGTTGAACTGAAGCTACCCTTACTTGTTCAGAGTAAAGACAAAACAGAAAAAATATTGAATAGAATTTAATGGGTAACGATGACCATTTCTCCTTTTGTAATTTCTGAAAAGCTATCAGTCCTCCTAACGTTTCTTTAAGCATTTCTGATGATGTTCATATAACCAGATAGGTGGCTCAAAGAGAAAGATGAGTGTGGGTTTTTTTAATTTATCTGACTTTTGTTCTTGTTCACTGTCCCTTTGTGACAACATCCCACTGTTTTTGTCACTTCACTGCCAGGATTCTGTAGAAAATTCATCCTATAAAATGACACATTAACCTTATAACTACAATCTGTTTGTCCACTCTTGACAGCTCACAAGATATTCTTTTGTTTTCTTTCCATTAGAAAAACATTTAATAGTCAAAACTTCCCTGGAGCTTTAAACCTTTTCAACAAATAAAAAAATTACAGAACTGTTATTTCAGTTAATATCTGAAGCTGTAATCCTAAATGTCATGCAGTAAGACTTGTCTTGGAAATATATTGGTTCCTCATTTAGTATTATAAAAAAAAATTGAGCGCATAATATATATCTCCTTAGCCCCTTTCAAATAGGACTTTAAATAAAAAGCAATACTTAGGAAATAAACTCATCCTAACTAATTACATCAGTAATGACTATTTCCAAATATGGTCACATTCTGAAGTAGTGGCAATTTAAACTTCAACATATGAATTTTGGGGTTCACAATTTAGCCCGTAACAACTTACAATAAAAATTATAGAACTATGGGTTTTGTTTACTTTATTATTCCTGAGCTTAAGGACAATGAACTTAAGTTTTACCCTATTCTTCAAATAAAATTTGAACTGTTTACTCTTTTTTTCTCTTTGTCTTTCAGTTTGGATTATTTCTATTTATCTTCAAGATCACTGGTTCTTCCCTCAGCTCTATCTCAGCTGTTGTTAAGAGTGTTGAAGGAATTATTCACCTCTGATATCTTCTTTTGTTTTTTTGTTTTGGGCAGCATTTCCATTTGACTCTTTCTTAATATTTACGCCTCTCCGCTAAAACTTCCTAGCTGCTGTCCACCTTTTCCTTTAGATGGTTATCATATTAATCATAGTTTCTTTAATATCCTTATCTGATCATTCCAACATCTTTTATAAATCTATTTCTGTTGGTTGCTTTATTACTTAATATGGGTTTTAGTTTTCTTTTCTCCCCCTCTAGTTTATTGATATATTATTTACATATAACATATGTAAGTTTAAAGTATACAGGGTGATGATTTGATCCATTTATTTATTGGGAAATGACTACCACAATGAGGTGGGGTTTTATTTTTTGTTTTGCACTTGTGTGTCTCAATTTTTGATTGAATGTCACTCATATATGTAACAAATACTATTCATGCCTGAAAATGGTCTTGCCTCTTCAACTGTCATGCCAGGAACATGGGGGGTGAGGTGGAGATTGAATCAATCCAATCAAGAGTTGAGTTTGGTTTGAATTTTACTGATGATAGTCTTACCTTCAGTTAATTATAGTTCACTGCTGGGTTGCTACCTTGTACCTAGGGTGAGCTCTGGGGGTTTCAGAAGGATTTTCTCAATGTTTCAGCTCCTCTCTTCACTTTTGATAATCCCTAAATGCCTGTATGCTTGTGTCTCAGAGAGTATTTCTCCGTGGTCTTGCTTCCCCCACCCCTTAACCCCACGCTCTTGCTGTAAATCACTGCTTCAGTCTCCCCTAGGCAGGGTCTGTGCTTCCTTTCTCAGCATTCCTGCTTCTGTTTCCTGTGGTAGACAAACACTGACGTTTTTCTACAACTGATCTTAGGCAGGATTTTCTTTTCTTTTCTTTTTTTTTTTTTTTTTTGCGATACGTGGGCCTCTCACTGTTGTGGCCTCTCCCGTTGCGGAGCACAGGCTCCGGACGCGCAGGCTCAGCGGCCATGGCTCATGGGCCCAGCCGCTCCGCGGCATGTGGGATCTTCCTGGACCGGGGCACGAACCCGTGTCCCCTGCATTGGCAGGCAGACTCTCAACCACTGCGCCACCAGGGAAACCCCTTAGGCAGGATTTTCTTGCTCCTCACTCATCGGTAGGAGACAATTTTTTGGTATTGAGGCAGAATCCAGGGCCTAAGAGTTTTCCTATGCTCCCCTCCCAGTGGTAGAGGGTTTTGCTTTGACTTCTTTATCACAGGTATTTTTACGTGTCTTAACAGGTCTTTGCCTAGAGGCAGATAGATTGTACGTCTACTCCTGCAGACTTTGTGGGAACAAGACACTGTTGCTTCATCAGAAAGAAGAAGGGTCTAGGGAAGCTAATACAGCTTTGTGTCTCCCGCAGAGGGTGCCAATCGCCCCCTGCATTCCTAAGCCTATAGGGGACCCCTCCTCACTCTTCTACCATGCCCTCAAACTCTCTCATGGGGCCCCCTGTAAATGCACTTGTGACTGAGTGTCAACTTCCCATGTCTGGGGAGGTCTTCAGAACTGACAAGCTAGCCCACACTTCATCCAAGTATTCAATAAATTGTAGCTAATTTCTTCTTGCCCACTTCTGTGGAGGCCACCTTCCTCTCACATGCTCTGCCAGGGATGGCGTCTCCTTTCTCTTTGGATGGGATTTTCCTTCCTTGGAATTCAGTTCACCTGCTGCCTTAGTTACCTCAGCATTCTGATGAGCTCAAAAGAGTTGTTTTGTAGATTGTTTTTTCCTCATTGTTTGAGTAGGTGTGACACATTTATACCTTTCCATTTCCTAAGAGTAGGACCTCTATTATTCTTTTAATGACTAGAGTAATGTCCTTATTTTCTGTTTTTATATTGCTTACTTGGGTTTTACTCCATTTACCTGTACCAATCTTGGTAAGTGTTTATCACTTTTATTATTGTCTTCAAAGAAGTCATTTTTGCTTCATTGTTTATTTTGGGGTATGTTTTGTATTTCATTGATTTCTGCTAGTATCTTCTTAACATAGCCCTTGTATTTGTTAGGTTAAATTTGCTCTTCTTTCTCTAGGTTTTAGAGTTGAGAAAACTTACTTATTGAAAATTTGTTTTCTTCTCAAATACAGGTATTGAAAGTTAGAAATTTCCCTGTAAGAATGGCTTTAGCTGCATCATATAAACTTTGTTTCCATTATCATTGAGTTTGAAATACTTTCTTGTGGTTTCTTCTTTGACTCATAGATTTTACTTAAAGTATGCTTTTATTTCTCAAATTTGGGTATTTTATTTTATATCTTATTTTAATTGCTTCATAACTTAATTCCATTATGATCTGAGAATAAAACATCGTATGACTTCAGTATTTTGATATTTATTAAGTTCTGTCTTACACATCAGTGTATGGCCTAGCTCGGTGAACTATCTCTTTGGGTTTGAAAAATATGTATTTTTGCATTGGTATACATGGAATTCTGTAAATGTAGTTTAGGGCAAGTTTGGCGGTAGCATTCTCTTTCCTACTTTTTTGTCTACTTTATTAATTACTGAGGGATAACGGTTAAAAGCTATCCATATATATTTGTGCCTTTTTAAACTTCCCCATTAATTCTGTCCATTTTTGCTTCTACTATGGACATTTAGGAAAATGATTATGAGAAGGAGGATGAAGAAGAATCAGACTGACTTGTTTCAGAGCATATTCCTCAATTTATGGCTGTTCCTCTCTAATGTGGCCCCAGGACTATCAGTTCTCTCTCTTTCCACGTTGACTCTGCATTCTTTTTTTTTCTTTTTGCGGTACGCGGGCCTCTTACCGCTGTGGCCTCTCCTGCTGCGGGGCACAGGCTCCGGACGCGCAGGCTCAGCGGCCATGGCTCACGGGCCCAGCCGCTCCGCGGCACGTGGGATCCTCCCGGACCGGGGCACGAACCCGTGTCCCCTGCATCGGCAGGCGGACTCTCAACCGCTGCACCACCAGGGAAGCCCTGACTCTGCATTCTTAACAGGCTTTATAGTGTACCTTAAATCCATTTTGGGAGAACTCAAAAATTTAAAGGAGAACATATATCATAGAAAAGTAAAGGATACATTTTTGTAGGTCATGGACTTTAAATAGGGCTTTTCTCAGAATCTAAAGAAAGTACACATAAGAATATACCCATTTTCTAATGAGGCCCATTTGACCTTTCTTCCATATTGTCTACTACTAAAAAGTTTCAGAAGAGAGTATGAATATCACACCTATTCTTGAGATACCTAATTCTGCTCACAGGGACTGATTTTATTTTCATAAATTCTGTCTTTTGTCATAAGTATATTTTCCCAGGTCTCAGTCACTCATTATATGGTCTTGCTACAGGAAAATTTAAACAAGATGATTGTGGAGGCCTCTGTGTTGCTTGTGTATTGTTTATGACTGTGTTTGTACTACAACAGCAGAGTGAAGTAGTTCTGAGAGACTGAATAGCCCACAGAGCCTAAAATATTTACTATTTGGCCCTTTCCACGAAATGCTTACTGACCTTCTGGTCTACCACTGTGAAAAGAAAATGAACTGAAACACACAGCTTACTAACAGATGGTAAAAATGACAAATAGCTGGTTACCATAAATTGAAATAAGCAAAGCAAATTACAGAATTTAAAAATAAATGCTGGTGTAATTTTGATGATAACAACCTGCTCCTTCTCCTTAGGGCGTCTGAGACTGAGGAGGGTAGAGGTGATAATCTCAGTGCTGGATCTTACCCTTTTCCTTCAGGCTCTACCATCTTCATCTCTATGTGTAGTGCATTATTTTAAATCTTGTGATACTTAGCTTCACATGTGATGTTCATTCACACATGTATTCACGCTCATATGCTTATGGTAAGGAGTGCTTTATCTGTATTTTCTCAAATTTAAGTCCTTAAATAGAAGGTTTCTGACTTGGAAACATAGCTATCTCAAATTCTTTTTTGGTCCATTTGCTGCATCTGCTTCTAGTTGCTAATGAGCCATTCTGGGACATGGAAGAATGACATTCCCATAGGAGTCATTCCTGTGGGTCTTCCTTGCAAGTGTGAGTGTGTCCTGATATACAGAGAGGGGTTGGCTTAACCTTAAGCAGGGAAAATGTAACATTCTGGATAGAGCATGACCTGAAACATCCTACTATTTTACTTAAATTTTGTTTACCATATAGTTGTTTTCTACCTTTAATGCAAATGCTCCCACTACAAAGGATCAGCCTATAACTGGAATTCAGCTGGCAGAAACAAGAATTTGCTTTCATTCTTGTCACATTTTGTTTAGAAACACCTCATTTATTTCTTGCCAACAAAGCAAATAGTTCTATAAAATTTTGGAAGCCAAGTTTTCTCAATAAATACACCAAAAACTGGTAATTTAATTTTTAATACCAGCCATTCCAATCAAAATTATATCTCAAACACAACTGTTAAAGTATATTGCGATATAATTCCAAAATCAAAGTATAAGTTAGTCTATCACAATTCATTATGTCATATATCAGATTTGAGATGGTACACATATTGAATGGCTGGAGGCCTCTAGAATAAGAACATCTACCTGGAAAATAGATATTTGAATATAATTAAGGCCGCAGAAATTTTTACCAGCTTTAAAAAAGAAAGCTCTGAAATTAAACTGTATGAGAGAAAAGCTCTATTATCCGAACTCATCAATAAATTTAAATGGTAACTATTATCTTACTTTGAAATTAATATTAAATTTAGCTATACATGTGTTTAGCAACCATTTTGTTCAAAGTTCTGTGTTAGCTGTTACAAGAGAAAAGAATGAGAGAGATTATCCCTGCCCATATGAATCAAAATTAAGAAAACAATATTGCTACAAATAAAGTGGTTACCTCTCTTAATGTGCAAGGATGTTTTAACAAATTAGCTCAAAATTAGTTCAAAGTAGTAAGAAATCACTACATGCTGATTTTTTTTAAATAAGTGAATGGCATGAAAACAAAAAATTTGTTCAATAATGTATAAATTATTTTCACTAGTGATCACAAAAATATAGTTAACTGAGACGTAAAATTTTACCTACAAAATTAGCTTATATTTAAAAAGATAGTCTGCCATGCTTGCACGAGTGTGAGAGGAAAGCCTAAAAATAGAGCCTTGTGAGTAGTTAAAAATTAAACAGATATGCAGATGTAAGTCCACCTTTCTACATAATTTTTAAAGACTCCTTATAAAAGAAAGCTTCCCTCCTTTATCAAAGTTTTTGATAAAAATAGTATTTTCCAAATCCATCTATGTTGGTTATGAGATGATACGGCAAGTTACATTTTGCATATCCATATAACAAAGACATGCATTAACATAGACGAAACCATCATTCCCAGCCTATTTCATGCAAAGTAAAAGCCAAAGTCCTAACACCATCTATAAAACTCACCATAACCTGCACCATTAATAGCCTGACTTCTACAAGTCTTTCCTACTTTCCTCTACCTCTCTCACACCAGTTTCCTTGCTGTTTCTCCAACACACCAGACACACTCCAGTTGTAGGACCCTACCTTGTGCTGAACTGCCATCCCACTAAGTCCTTATTTCCTATACCCCATTCTAGTAGATCCCCATTCTACTGTTGCTTTTATAGATAGTACTTACTGAATTTTAACACAATATATAATGTACTCATTAATTATGTAAATTGTATTTTCTCCCCCTCCAACAACCAAGAATGTAAGCTTCATATAGGCAGAGATCTATGTTTGCTTTGTACACTGATGTATCACAAGCAATTAGAACAGTTCTTAGGACATAGTGATAGCTTAGTAAATATTTATTGAATGAAGTGCATCGTATTTTAATTTTTTTCAATAAGCGAATTTTTAAATGATGAAGATGTGGTAAAATGGAAAAGGAATGAAACATAGTGGAGAAGCATCTAGAACCCAGAATCAAACTACCTTGTTTCAAAGCTTAGCTTTGTCTAAGCTTCTGTCTAACCTTGAGTAATTTACTTTATGTGTTTATGCCAGTTTTTTCATCTCTAAAATGGAAAGGATAACAAAATCAACATTCTGTTCCTGTCGTGATCATGTAAAGCACTTAAGAATACTATCTAGCACATAGGAAACAACAAATGCTACCATAGTAATATATAGCTCATGCAAATGAAAAATTATTGAATTTATTTCTGAAAAACAAGTGATACTCTTTGACTCAGTAAATCTGGGAGTTAAATTTTTAAAACATATTAGTAAATGTGGATAAAGCACAGTAAAATATTGGAAATAATCTAGATATTAGATAAAACACAGTAGCTATATAAATGATAAAATAATTTTAGGCATTAAATTATATTTACAGAAATGTAATAAAGTCTGGATAAGCTTCTGCTATGATAGTGTGTGAAGAGAGTAGAATATATTTTACAATCCTATTACCTAAAAAATGTAAAAGTGAATAAAAAATATTGTGGGGCTTCCCTGGTGGTGCAGTGGTTGAGAGTCCGCCTGCCGATGCAGGGGACACAGGTTCGTGCCCCGGTCCGGGACGATCCCACGTGCCGCGGAGTCAGATGGCCTTTTGCTTGTTGAGCTAATCACATAACCTCTTTAGAACTTACAGGCTTGTTATGAAAATTAAATGAATTAATTTATGTAAAAGACTTTTGAGAAGGCTTTGCACTGGTTAGGCCCTGTGTTGGCTGAATTATGTGCCCCCAAAATTTCATACAGCAACTTTCTAACCCCAGTACCTCAGAAGGTAACTGTATTTGAAGACACGTCTTTAAAGATGTAATTAAAGTAGAATGAGGTCATTAGGGTGGATCCTAATCCAATATGCCTGATGTCTTTATACAAAGAAGAAGTTTGGGCACAGACACACAAAGAGGGAAGTCTATGTGAGGATACAGGGAGAAATGGTCATCTACACGTCAAAGAGAGAAGACACCTTTCTCTCATGGTGCTCAGAAGGAGCCAACCCTGCCGATACCTTAATATTGGACTCCTAGCTTCCAGGGATTGAGAAAATAAATTTATGTTGCTTAAGCCACCCAGAATGTGGTACTTTGTTATGACAGCCCTAAAGAACTAATACAGGCATTGTTACGTGTGACCTATAGATTTCTCCTGGAAAATAGGTCATTTGATCTCTCTATGTAAATTTAACCTTTATGTACAAGGTAATTGGGAAATACTGATCTCTCCTAGAAAGTGGATCTCTGAAGCTTTCATGAAACTAAAGCCTTTCTCTCTTTCAGTAAAATCCCAGATATTGAAAGTATGCAGTACAACGTAATTCATATGGTGGGAGATCGATAATTTCCCTCCTCCTGCTGCTACAGTCATTACGACAGCCAAGTTCTATTCCCATTGCTCCAATTTGAGCTGCGTGCTTTTCCCCGAATCAATCATTGTGTATTAGAAGCCAGAGAAGACCTTAACCTCCAGTTTAGAAAGCTCACGTATCCACTTTCAGTTAAGAAATCATTCCTCTCTTTTCCCTGAATCCTTAAAAGTATCATACATTCTATATCACAGTTTTCTAAGTATGAGGGATTATAGATGACTTCCTTTCTAAAATGTCTGATAGAAGACAGTGCAGGGCTCTTTAAATGATAACAATAGCAATGTTAATGATCATGACATCATGGATCTTTAGAGTTTAAAGCAAGCTTAGAGATCATCTAGTTCACCCTGCATTTGACTCATAAGGTAAACAACCACAAAAATGGTACATAAATTCCTTGCCCTTTTCTCACAGATGAGCAGAGGACTTAGTTCCGGTCCCCTGACTCTAGGCCCTTGCTCTTTGCACTCAGCCACAACATCAATAATGAAAATGAAATGTATTTTCAGATGAGAGTGACAACTGACTGGCATGAAACTTTGAAACTGTTACACTTTTTCCCAGTCAAAAGAAATCAGGTTTAGCTTTGCTCTGCCTTGTGTATGACTGAACATAATTATTCCACGACTACAGGTGACCTCTCTCTGCGAAAATGAAACAGTATAGCAGGCAAGTACTGATGTCTGTGATTTTTAAACTCTCTAATCACTTGCAGTGATGAAACAGCTAGCGGACCCCAACACAGTGACAATGACAGAAAAACAAATATGGTCTTATTACAGACTCATCCTTAATACTTACTTTGTAAAAATGATTTTAAATGCTCCCACTTGTAGAGTGATGTCAGATTAAGACTTTGATGGTCTGGGCTGAACAGTGAGTTCCCATTTCCTTAAACTATTCAAATCACTTAAGCACATCCATAGACTCACAAAATGTAAAATAATAGTGTTTATTCCCTCAGAAAGGAAAGACATTCGTGCTCCTGTTACGTCCAGCAACAGAATCTGTCAAATTTTGTTTCCTCTCCTACAATAAATCAATTGAAACTTCAAGAAAACTATTCAAAATATTATGCTACTTTTAATAAGAAACACGTAGGTGTATGAATCACGTATATATTTTGAGTAAAAATGTCCGTAGTGCCTTAACCTCTTTCTAGGAAATCATTCAGCTTAACAAAAACCCACGAGGTGAAAGTGTCTCTCATCCCTCTGATCTGGAGAAAGTGTTTCTTACTTCTGGTGTCTCCTCAGCAATAAGAACAGACTTTTCTGGTATCAAGAGAAGTATGAAAATTTGAATAAGATACGTTTTCCATTCTGATAATTCAGGCGTCCTTTATTCTAGTGATAATATCCCCATGAATGGGCAATTTCAAAACTACTTAACCTTCCTTTTCTCTCATACAATGGCAGGCTGTGGAGTCATCATGCTTTAAGGAATAGGAGAACACATCGGCCTTGTCTCATTTGTACAGGTTTACAGTATTTCTACAGGTTTACAGTATTTCTGGTGGGAAAGAGGGTAAATTGTATTATTCAACCAGGAAGGTTTTATATTTAAAAATGTTTCCTGTGATTTTAAGCTGAGAGGTCATCAGAGTTTCATTAGAAAAAGCAATATTCCTCTTCTAGACCTTCCTACCCATTTGAAAGGGTGATCTAACTAAATCTATGAAATCTTTGCTGAAGTTATAACTTGAAGCTCTGATCCAGTTCTTTCCTTTTCCTGTAGAATGACAGAAATATTTGACAAATGGTGAGAACATGATTATTACCCTTATTTACATGGAATCCTTTGGCAGCACAAAGCACGTCTTTCTTACCCAGTGTGACTTTCAGCAGGCGGGTGCTTTGCTTGGCAGAAGGGATAATCACATTGACTGCTCTGAACTACAGGCTTAGAAAAATCGATCTCCAGAAAGAAGCAGCAGCCCCGTTTCAATTCCAACTCACATCTTGGAAGAAATAAAGTGGACCGTTTCTTTAACTGGGTTTTCAGAGTCTGCGCAACTGAAAAGACTTCCATTTAATCACGCTTTCCTGTATATGAGTTGCTTGTCTATTAATGTCACTGACATTAACCACACAGGAACAAGGGGCAAAACTGCTCTAGAGATACCAATTAGAGCTGGTGAACTCTAAAATTTTATGGAGACTAAATAAAACTGTCCTAAATGAGCCACAACATGAAAAGCTTGTCTAGTTTTTCTGTTTATTAGCAGGATGACCTTTCTCCTACCCTTATCTTTGAAGAGAGGGATGTCAAACTGTGAAAACAGCTTTTAATTTATTTATTTATAATCAGAAAAAGATGAAAGGTCCAGAAAGTCTTTCCCTTTGGTCATCACAAACCTTATCTTAAAAAAAAAAAAAAAAGCAAATATTTTGCTCATTTCATAGAAGGACAGCATTAACTGCTCCAAGTCTCCTGCTGTCTGGAATACTCTCCACTGGCATGACCCTGCCCACCCAGCTCTCCTGAGCTACGTAACACCACCGCATCTCTGAAGATTCAATTCAAAGTACATTTCCTATATCAAGTGTTTGTTACACACTGCTCCACTCCCCCAGCACCCCACCACCCCCATACCTGGCCATTCCTTCCTGTATACCCTCCTTATACATGCTTCAACCTCATTCCTTAAACTCTCTTCAGAATTCTCCCTCTTTGAGAACGCAAAGTATTTAATGGTAGGGAAACTGCCTCACTTCTACTTGATTCTCATTCCCTCTTGCAGTGTCTGGCACATTATAGGTGATAAACTCATACATGTTACCCGAATACACAGGTTAATGGACAAAAAAATACAATTCTCTCCCTATATGTTTATTTTATGTACGTGTATGTACACACACACACAACACACACACGCACATATATCCTCTACATTATCATAATCCCTTATACATTTATGAAGAGTATTCAGTAAGATTCTAATATTTAAAAAAGCCATTCTGGGCTTCCATGGTGGTGCAGTGGTTGAGAGTCTGCCTGCCGATGCAGGGCACACAGGTTCGTACCCCGGTCCGGGAAGATCCCACATGCCGCAGAGCGGCTGGGCCCGTGAGCCATGGCCGCTGAGCCTGCGCGTCTGGAGACTGTGCTCCGCAACGGGAGAGGCCACAACAGTGAGAGGCCCGTGTAACGCCAAAAAAAAAAAAAAAAAAAAAAAAACAACAACAAAAAACCCTGAAAGTATGAATAGAAGAAATCAATGTATATGCACTAAGAGTGCTAAACTAGGGACTTCCCTGGTGGCGCAGTGCTTAAGAGTCCGTCTGCCAATTCAGGGGACACCAGTTTGAGACATGGTCTGGGAAGATCTCCCATACCATGGAGCAACTACTGAGCCTGCGCTCTAGAGCCCACAAGCCACAGCTGCTGAAGCCTGCATTCCTGGAGCCTGTGCTCCGCAACAAGAGAAACCATCGCAACGAGCAGCCTGCACACTGCAATAAAGAGTAGCCCTCGCTCACCACAACTAGAGAAAGCCCGCGTGCAGCAATGAAAACTCAAGGCAGCCAAAAATAAATAAATAAATTTAAAAGAAACAAAAAGAGAGTGCTAGATTAAAATAATTATCTTTTTCCATATATAGCTGAAATTATTAAAAATAATGTAACAAAACATGCTGTCACTAGCATGTGGGATTGTTCCTATAATTTATTTCTGGAATTATTAATCTCTCACATCTAACAGGTCACCATTCTTCAGTTATTATTATCTAATTTCAATTTGAGAAGTTTCCTTTCAACTCAGTATCAGAAATTATTAATGAAAATATTTGAAAGAAAAATAAGTTATATAAAGTTCCATAAGACATTGATAAAAGATTAAGTGGGACAGTGATAAAAGTTTGCCAAACTAATGACTATTATTAAATATTGTATGACAAATATCTAGAAACATCGACTAAAATGTATATCTAATATGTATACTCAGCATATAGCAAGCTTTGAATCATGATTCTTTTTTTTTTACTATCTGAAATAGCATTTTATTCTTCCATGTCTTTTAGTCCATTTAAAGTAAATCCACAAAACTTTCTGGGCTTTCCCAAAGCTCCATCATCCAGAGTGACCCTGTTACATATTTAAGTTTATAGTTGTTTTCTTTCTTTTTTTTGGAAAGGAAATGAACCTTTATTGATCTCTACTGAATGGTAGTTGTTTTATCTACCTTATTCCATCCAATCACATAAACTAGATATTATTCTTGCCCTTTTACCAATGAAGAAACGGAAGTTCAGAGAGGTCGGGTTATTTACACAGCTAAGAATTAAAAGAATTAGGATTTGGACCTAGATCTATCTGGCTCCAAAACTCTAATTTTTTCAATGACAACTGCTTCATGCTGATTCTGTAATTTATTTTCCTTTTATTTATTTATTTATTTTTAAATCATGATATTTTAAGCACTAGGAATTGAACCTCTCTCAGTCTCAGAGTGGCTATCCTTATTAGCATGGTATTTGACAATCATATGATTTAACTTCAGGCTACAAATCTACTTGGGGAACAGACTAAAACCTCACTGTGTACTGATTATGCTATGGACGCATGATTTGTCTTGTTCTTCGGTGGCTGCTGGTACAGGTACTTACATTTTTATGGAGGCTGCTACATTCAGTTGTATCTATAAGTTCAATCATCAGTATTTTGCTGTGTACCCAGTAAAAATTAGGATCCTGCAGGGAACAGAGACAAGAGTCCAGAAGATTCTTTATACTTTTATACCTTTCTTGATGAAAACCTTCAGAATACATTTATCTAAATAAGAAAGGATTTACTCAATTTAATTTGTTGGCATTGATTGATCATATCTCTGAGATGTCTGACAGCTAATGGAATACAGAATTATCTTTCAAGCTCAAATTTTATGGTATAAATTGAAGCAATTACAGAGCATAAGAAAATTTGATCTCTTGGCTTCAGTTATATAAATAGATATTAAAAATCTTGATTATACCCTTTCTATCTCTCAGTTAAAATTGTAATGATGATTTCTGGGACTTTGTCTATTATGATGGTAATGTTAAATGCTTTCAAACTATATTTAAGGTGTCCTACATTTTTAACAATTAACATATTTTTTGATTTTTTTTTCTTTTGTATCCTCACTGAATATTAACTCCCATCTCACTTGTGGCCATAAAGACAAAGTAAGCAGAATAACTTAAAATTTAAAATCTTAGCAAGCTTCGATCATTTTCTCCCTATTCTCCCTAAAAGTCTTTCTATTCCCTCAGCCGCGGCTTAAATTAATAATAAATGTTCCGCACTGTGGGCACGCCCCTACAAATGCACTATTCCCTGTTATACAGGATACAAGTCTCTCAATCTTACTCTCCTCCCGACAGCCACTTACTTTCTAGGTTGGCTGGGAGAATCATAGTTTTCACAATGTATAGATAATAATTGGAGCATTTGCAGATAAAAAGAGAGATGTGTGACGTTTTAGGAAAATAAAATGAAACACGCATGCACAAGGAATCTTGATCTTCAGAGAAGACCTGTGAGATGGAAAACATGCTTAAGTCTAGAATGTGCTGGATAATCAGTAGAAACACTTAAGTGTTTAATGCATGCTAAACTAAGGAAAGAGAAGTCAATGCTTTTAAGAAAATTATTTGCATTGAAACAGGCAACATTTCTTGAAACATGTAAAATACCTGCCATGCTATCTCTAAGCTTTAAATCGTTTCTGGCTTTGCATAGTTAGAAATAGCAAACAATTCAAGAGAGAGAGAGCACATGTGTATGTCTCCAGAGCCACCAAGTTCTGGCCCAGTGTGGATCTTTTCCTGGGTTTACATCTAAGTCAGGTATATATGTTTCTAGTTTCTGACCCATATTACTTATTTCTTGTTAGTTTCTCTTTCCCTGCTATTTTGAGTTCTAATTCATTAATGACTACGAATGTTTTGCTTTCCTCAAAAAAATGCTTTACAAAATTACGGCTGTGGAATCCTGCAGCACCCAGTCTCTCTAAATTGGACGTTACTGATCTGTAACAATCAGCAATTATTCTTCAGACTGGGCTGCTGGTAGGCATGGTGCTTTTCAAATCCCTTTGGTGTGAAGAAAATTTACTGGCTTGGAGTCTAAACTAAAAAATAATTGTTCATGTGTGCAGCCGCTTCACTTGCCAATTCCTCTGTGACACCATTTAACCGCCTTCCATCAACAGTGGGGCAGAATACAACTCTATAATCACTTATGGAAATTTTGTGGGGTTCTGAACTGGTGGGAGATGGAAAATAACAAAAAGCGTATATACACTTAATATGCACATAGAAATAATATAAGTGAACAAACTCTTAAAGTGTACTCTATAGAAAATTAGGAGGTTTTTTCTGGGCTAGTGAAATATCATTGTCAATGACCATTGGGCAATGTAGAAGGGAACCCCAAACTTCAGACAATAGTTGATATACATTTCAAGAATTTTGGAGATGTTTTAATAAAGAGAACATGAAACAGAAGGAATTGGATGTTATGCCCAATAAAGAAACATTTATAGAGTAACAATGGTGAGACAGTGATTAGTATCACCTTGGGGTACAGCAAATGGGATATTTGACGCATATATCTACTACCCAGACAAGAGATAATAGGAGTCAAACTTTGAAGCACAAGATACAATGTAAAGGGCCTTTGGGGAAAACACTTGTCTGAAGTAACAAACAAATATGGAAAACTAGATTATTCTCCAAAGAATCTTGATGCAAATTTTATTTATTCTTAAGACAATTTGTTTTTCTATAGGGTAGAGGAAGAAGCAAAGGTGATAGCTCTGCAGAGTTAGGCTTGCAATTACTAGATATGACGAAAGGAAAATATGAAAAATGACTAGCATTAGCCCTATCAAAATACTAGGATGATATATAGTGTCTTAAGAAAGAAGTATTATAGATAACACTGTCTACCATTTGTGTGATACTATGTTATTGGATATTAATTATGTGTCTGTCAAGTTACAGGCATAATCTCTGCTTACCTGAAAACTGTCCTGGTAAGTAGACATGCTATTTTCATTTTACAGGTTAGAAAGCTAAAGCTCAGTTATGATATGTAGACAGTTCTCTATGGCACTACAGCAATTTCTGGATCGGGTCTCTCTGACGCTGAATTTTTGCACTTGCCTGTGCTCTCTCATTAATGAGAGGCAGTGGTCGTGGAGAAACTACATCTGAAGTGAACGCACTGAATCCAAACAAAAAGTCAATAATATCATGAAATAAAAGAAAAATGACTCATTTCTCTAACCGATATGTTTAAACAGCCCATTTAATAACCATCTTTTAAATACATAATCTTAACATTTTAATAACCCATTTAAAATTAAGAAACATAAGTACATTCCAATGCCTGATGACTACAAAAGAACAAACACAGTTTGACAGAGTACCTACCCCTACATGGCTTTTATAATCCAATACATTACAAATTAGTTTTGGAGTCTTTGAGGAAGAATAGCTCTTGGAATTTCAAAGAAATTCAGAGATTGGAAACAGACCACTTAGTATTCCTTAATGAAAATAATCATGCTAGCTGTGGGCATGCCTTGACGTTTTAAGAATTCCTAGGCGTCTCTTTGGTGTACATCCGAATACACAATCATCCACGTGAACCTCAAACTCAATTCTAGATTGCTCAGGGCTTGATTAATTAGATCATACATTTCCCAATCCCTCTCTGCTCCTAAGAGATCATATATCTTCTAAAGTTCTCAGCTCACGTTGGGTTTATAATTTAAAATAAAGTTGAAAATTGCAATTTACAATTCAGTTGTAAATAATAAGGCATTTTTAATTATTAGATTCTCATAATCAAATCAGAAAAGGCTGATTTCAAAACTTGCCCTGCTACTTATAAATGCATGGCAATTCCTTTATCTGTACTATCAGAATAATAAAAGCCCGTCTGTGGTCCTTGTTAGGAGAAAATGAGGTAGCTTCTAAAGTGTTTCCCACATTATTAGTCTAATGCTGTTCCACCACCCTCCGGCCATGTCTCATGTCTTTTCTTCTCTCTTCTCATCTCTTTCCAGATCACATTTTTCCGATTAGAAACTGTAGTATAGATGTGTTAAGCAATAGCATTTGTTTAAATAACATGTGATAAATAAAAATGAAGAACAAATACATGAACATACCTCCTAGACTCTGAAATCTACATGTTATTATATTGAACGCAAAGGCAGAGGAACTATGGTGTATGGCTCTTTCGTGAACTTCTCAGTCTTGGTATCCCTGGGTTCTTAGTGATTTACTGATTAAATAATATAGGCAAACAGTGAAGCATTTTAGAAGTGACTTGTGCTCTCACTTCAACTTAAAAAATGAATGTTATTATCTTGGGTTTTACAATACATAGTTCCTTAATGTATCACTATCTGTACCCATTGCATCTACTTATAATTCACTGAGACTGCATATTTTCTTAAGGAACTCAACTAAGAATAAATAATTCTTCCACTGTTTTCACAAATTTAAAATAGATCTAGAAGTATACTGCAAGTACCTCTCCTTTCCCTTCTTCCCAGCTTTCATGAACATTTTCAATGCAGCAAACTTTGTTTTCTGTGTGCATGTGTGTGTATGTATATGTTTAACATGATAGGTAAATACCTAAGAGTATTTAGCTGTTTCTGGGCAAGAAGTTAAGTCACCCCATCAGTTTGACAATAGTTTGAGACACCCCCAAAAAGATCTGACTGGTGATGAGGAACAAATGTATAAAAATGGCATTAGGAGTAAAACATCTGACAGCTCAGTCAGGCTGCCTACTTCTTACACTGCTTGGAACGATATTTTAGGGCATTAGTAAATATTATTTTTTTGAACTAGAAACACCAAAGTGCCAATAATTTGAAAGGGATTGAAGACACAAAGAAACTGTGAACTGTCAAGAGCAATTGGTCAATGCAAGGAATTCAGAAAGCAATTTAAAAAAGGATTTTATATTTTGGACTCCCTTGTGTATCATTAAACTGTGATAAAGCTCCAATAACTGATTACATTTTTAATTGGGATTTAAGGCTGATGAGAACCTACTTATGAACAAAATATGTTCTCTGGTTCTTTAATACAGTAGCTTGTGTATTTCATATATAGAAAATCAACTTCGCAAATAGTTACTTGACAATGGCTAGAAATCCACTGGATTTGGCATGTTAAAATTATTCTGTGAAGCGTACAAACTTTAGTAAAAATATGAATAATTTACAAGTTATAAAAATATATAAATGAATTAAATCATGAAACTATAATAATAATGAAGAAAGGGCAGATTACAAATATGTTTTAATGAGAGGAAATGTATGTTCTCCAAGATGCAAGAATATTAGATATATTAAATTTATAGGAATTGGATGTATATAGAAATAACTCAGTTACTATAAGATTTAAATAAGAAAATTCCACTTATAAAATGTATGGTATCAACTGGAGGCATTTGAAAAGTTATAGTATCATTACTACTAATACTATCTGCTAAGGTATACAGTAATACCAGACTCTATGGAATCATATGTGTATATAACACAGGTTCAGTATTGTAGATAAAAGCATAATTTGCATACTCAATGTTATCCAACAACTCCAGTAGCTTATATTTGAAGATAGAAGAAGAAAGAATGACCAAGTCATTTTAGTCCACCACCTTACCAGATCTAGAAGACATTTACCTACTGTTCATAAATACACAGTTCATCATTCAAGTTAGCTCAATCAAATCAACTAGACAAATAGAAAACTATGATTACTTTAGTGACCGTAAAATTAAAGAGTGTTGGGTTTGGAAGAAATTTAGGGAAAGACATTTAGTCTAACTCTCTTCCAAATGAAAAGGTCCCTTCTATAAACTTTTGGGCAAATAGACTTCTAGGCTTTACTTATACACAACCAAAAAAAAAATGTTCTTCGCATTGATGGGTAATCTGGAAAGAGAGTAGACTCTTTCATTTGCTGTCATTTTCTCATTTTCAAAAAAGCCCTTTTAGTATATATTTTCCCATCAGCGTTTAAACGTGGTCCCAAATCTCTTATCTATAAGAAAACTACCCTCCTCAAATTACTACCACCTCACAGAACAAATAATCCTTATATACACTCACTTTTTAATAATCATTATATGTATTCTTCCTCTCTCTTACTACCTAAGGCTTTTGAAAGTATAAATATTCCTTCTTAAAAGCATTATTTTCTGTTATATTTTGAGATCACATTTCCCTGATTTTTATCCTATTTCTTTATCCTCAAGTTCCTTAGGTTCTTCTACTCTGGCCCTCAGCTTAAATGATGCAATTAGTTGGCCCTCTCCTGTCCTTACTTTACATACTCCCTCTTGCTGATTCTATCCAAACATATGGCTTCTATTCCCACTGTTAAACTGGAGATGTTGCTAGATCTAGATCTAGATGTAGTCGTTAACCTACTACAAGTTACGATCTTTGAAAATCTTCACCTACATTCATAGACAAATTATGTCCATGTAACTTTTACTTGTATTAAATTAGACACTAGCAGGGAATATCCCTAGAGCCAAATCTCATTATATACCCAGGTAATAGCAATCTATTTTTATATAAAGCTTTTAAGACGCTCAAATGGGATGTTAACTTTGCTGCTATGCCCTGGTGGAGATGGAGAATCTCACAATGGGATATCTAATGAAGAGCTTTCATCACAAGCTGGTCATGACCGACTCACCAGGTCATGAGGTTGAGCAGGTCCAGAATCAGTCAGTCTTAAGAGTGGTCTGTCCAGAATAACATAATCTGGGTGATCTGAGGAAGTAGAATTTCATGTCATTTACCTTGGCTTAGTCTCTCCCTAACACCCATCGTGGAAGTTTTGGTTCCCTGTGTGTGTCTGGGGAGGAGTAGAGGGGCTTCTAACAACCTGTAACAACCTGCAGGAGTTGGAAATAAGCCAAGCTTGATTCACAGAAGGGCCAGCTATCTTAGTACGTGGGCCTGAGCCAAAAACGGACCACGCTGCATTACAGCCTCATTCAGGGAAGCCTTGAGAGAGAGTGGTGTGTGAAATGCTCCCACAGGTCATTGTTGTGGACAAGTGGTCCATGTTAAGAATACTATAGACTTAGAAGTGGAAACTACATCTTGACTAAAATCAGCAGATGTTCCGGGTTTTTATTTGTTTTTCCTGCCTTCAGTGACTGAACAAGCATCATTACTCAAGGGCTTATTTAGTGTTTGCTTGAGCAACACAAGGGCAGCCATAATATTGCATCAGACCAAGCAACTCCCACTTTCTAGCAAAGGACATGCCAGGACACACACAAGACCATGGGATCCACTGGCCACATCACCTGTTGCAACCCCCAGGAGCTCCTCTGTGACAGAACAATGGAACAGCCTTTTGGAGGTGCAGCTGAGGTGCTGGGCTTAGGGATGACACCTTGAAAGGATGGGGCATCATCCTTTAGAATGGAAGATATACCTTAAATCAATAACGACTGGAGCTTGCTATGTCTCCTATATGGCCTGGGAATGAAAGGATGGCAGTAGGAAAGCCTCTGTTTATCATCACTCCCAGTGACCCCCTTGGGGAATTTGTGTTTCCTCTCTCATCTCTAAGTTCTGCATATCTAGTCATTCTAGTTTCCAGAAAGGTAGTGTTTGCACCAGAAAACACAGCAAGAGACCCATTATATTTTAAGTCATGGCTGTTGTTGGGTTCTTTTAGCAGCTTTCCCAAGAGACGAGCCACCAAGAAAAACAGTCACCATGCTGGTGGGGGTAATTCACTCTGATTATCAGAAGGAGGTTTTATTCCTGCTTATTGCACAAGGGGACTGGGAAGAATGCATCTCACACACAAGTGATCCACTGGTGAGGCTCTGTTCCTCCCTAGCCATATTTTGAAGGTTAAAAAGCCAAGTACAGCAGCCATAGCCTGTCTCAGGCTTCACAGAGATGGTGCTAGGGCCACCCTACCAGGTAAGTTGTTGAGACTCAAAAGAGGGACTAGCGGGCTTCCCTAGTGGCGCAGTGGTTGAGAGTCCGCCTGCCGATGCAGGGGACACGGGTTCGTGCCCCTGTCCGGGAAGATCCCGCATGCCGCGGAGCGGCTGGGCCCGTGAGCCATGGCCGCTGAGCCTGTACGTCCGGAGCCCGTGCTCCCCAAAGGGGGAGGGCAAAAAAAGGAAAGGGCCCCGGAAATGAAAAAAAAAAAAAAAAAAAAAAAGAGGGACTAGCTAGAATGAGCAATAGAGGAGAAAAGTAATGAGCACCCATCTGCAATCTGGATGTGCTGCTGTTGGTGGGGCTGGAGTTTGTCACACTAGCCTTTCTCTTGCACATTTACCCATGAAGAGGGAACAATCAGAATCCTGTAGAAGCTGTGCAGATTTATTATACGAAGCAATTTGATCCAGGCAGTGCAAGAGATGAAGTGCGGTATATGCTGTGGAATGCTTCTAAGAGCCCCCTTGCAGGGCTGACACTTCCTCCCAACTACTGGCAGGGTTGTGCTGACGTCTCTCAGCCCTGTCCCTCTCATGGGGCATTCAGCTGAATAGATCCAAGGCCATGGCCCCTCCCTTGGGTGCATGCACCTACGGTGTTGGATCCATACGGGGTCATAAGGCCAGGCCTCAGTCAGCTCAGCTTTGCGGGGCCATCCCTACTCCGGGGCCTCTGAGGCGACCACACCATAGTTCAACTTCCATCTCTACCCAGTCCTCAGTTACTCATCTCTCACAGGTTTTTTGGGGGGCTTTGTGTTTTTTTCCCTGAAAACATGCTCCAATAAATCCTCCCTGCTTGCACATTTCAGAGCCTCAGTATTTTATCAGGGAACCCAGGCCATGACAACTGGGGTTGCAATGGTTGTGGTTCTCGCTCACTTAACTCCTCTATCTCTTGGTACCGACACTAAGGAATGTAAAATTCCCTTCCATTCCAACCCTTACCCCTTCTCCAGCAGGGATTAGGGAGGAGTATATCCACAGGTATCCGTACTTGATTAGCAAGCTCTGTTAAGAACATAAAATGGCTGTGTAATTTCCTATTTGTTTCAAAGTGTAATTGGCTTGCAGTTGAAGAAATGACTATGGTTATATAAAACAACAAAGAAAGTAGTCAGCAGTAGTAATAATCTGTGCACGTGCTACATATATATGGATAAGAATAAACACGAAATATAATTTAGACATTATTAATCCAATAAAAAGTCACTTTCTACTTTTTATGCTATTTTACTATTAAATATGTTTGATTTGAGAGAAAGAATATAATTTTTTAATTTTTATTTTGAATTAATTTTGGATTTCAGCAGAATTACAAAAGTAGTACAGAGTATTCTCATATACCCTTCCACCAAAATGATCAAAACCAGGGCAATGAAATTGTTACAATAATGGAAAGTGTATTCTTTTTAATTTTTGGCTAGAGGTAATCTTACTCGTAACCTATCTACTGCAAACTTGTAAAAAGCAAATAAAATAGTTGTTTTATCCTGCTTCACACTAAGCAAATAGGTCATTACGTGGGTAATTAAAGCTGAAATCTCGGAATCTCAGAAGCTATTTTAAAGAGTATCTAGTCTAACCTCCCCCTTACGCAATAACTGTAAAAGTATTTACATATTAGTAAAGTTAGTCAAGATTAGTGTTTTGTGACTTTAAAAGGTTTAATTTTCAAGGAAGTTCTAATTTTGAGAAGTTACTCAATATTGGTCAAACATTTAAATTTCTCTTATCCTGACTTATTATACTCAGAACTTGGTCTATTCCTCTTTGTTTAATCATTACGTATATGGTACGATCTGAAGATCATTTACCACCTATTTATTCTCCTTGGTCTAAAGAACAGTTTATTAATATCATTTTTTTATTAATATCATTTTTAAAGTGTGGTACCCAGAACTTAAAATCCTGTCCTTTCTCCAATTGCTGACTGAACAACACAGTGTAAAGGGGCACCACATGTTTTATGTTGAATGCTGTCCTTGCATTGATACAGTCAATGGTTGCTTTGGCATTTTGGTCACTCTCATCATACTGTTGACTGATATTTCACTTGATGACACACAAAACTACTAAGTCCTTATTAAACATAGTGCTGTTAAGCTAGCTGCACATAGCCATGCAAATCTTGAAAATCCTGGAAATCAGTGTATGTCAGTAAATTATAAACATTTTCATCTGAGCCTTTGTTTTGGTAATGTAATCAGATATGCAAAACCTCTTTTGTTATGTTATCTAGATATATAGAATCATGTGACACAGAAAACATTTGGTTAAATAATATGCAACCCCTTTCTATTAGGAATGGTTCAAAATTATAGATATGTTGTTCTTTTATTTTCATTACAAAAATTCTAACAACAGATGATTTTTCACTCAGATCCAAAATCCATGTCATCTGATTATTCAATTTTTCCAAAATGAGTATCCAAATGAATTTTTTTTTTTTTTTTTTTTCCACTGTTGTGGCCTCTCCCGTTGCGGAGAACAGGCTCAGCTCGCGCAGGCTCAGCGGCCATATTCTGCGTTGAGAAATTCCCGTAATTTGGGGTTTACATCCTGATGAGACTGAATTGTTTGTTTCAAAAATGTACTCATTTAGAAGTCATGACAACATACTTATTATTTGAGATCCTGCTGAGAAATATCATCTGGACGCTTCTCACCAAATCTTAACAAAGTTTAGTGCAATAACAATAATAATTATAATAAAAAATATTGAAGATTACCATTTGCATGGAATCATATACAGTAGCTAACTGCCACCCTTTTTTTTTTTTTTTTTGCGGTACGCGGGCCTCTCACTGTTGTGGCTTCTCCCGTCGCGGAGCACAAGCTCCGGACGCGCAGGCCCAGTGGCCACGGCCCACGGGCCCAGCCGCTCCGCGGCATGTGGGATCTTCCCGGACCGGGGCACGAACCACATCCCCTGCATCAGCAGGCAGACTCCCAACCACTGCACCACCAGGGAAGCCCTAACTGCCACCTTTTATAACGAGTTCATGTCTGTCTGAGAAAAAAATCGTATTTTTGTAGGAAAATTTGCCCACAATTTTGTCAGTACATATATGCTATCACACTAGTGATAATGTGTAATTAATAATGCTACAGTTTGGGGAAGTCCCTGGCAAGCCAGTGGTTAGGACTCCATGCTTTCACTGCCAAGGGCCCAGGTTCGATCCCTGGTCAGGGAACTAAGATCCCTTAAGCCACACAGCACAGCCAAAAAGAAAAACAAACAAACAAACAAAAAACAGTTTGTACAACAAACACAGGCAACCATTTGTTTAAAAGTTATTAGAGGGACTTCCCTGGCGGTTCAGTGGTTAAGACTTGGCTCTTCCACTGCAGGGGGCACGGGTTTGATCCCTGATTGGGGAACTAAGATCCTGCATGTTGTGCAGCCAAAATAAATAAATAATAGTTATTAGAATTATTTATTCTGATGATACAGTTAGAATGTAAACAAAAAATTCTACCAAATTAAAAATGCTTTTTTTCTTAATCAGACCTGAATGTGTCATTATCCCTCTGAATGCTTTTATGTATACATTATTAATACATGGATTTAAGTTTCAATGTGGCATATGTGGTAGGTTGGCTCACTATACATGTATTCGAGCATCCTTTTGGAATGTTCCTGTGTGTCAGAGGCTGTGAAACTAAAAATTACATTTCCCTTTCAGAGTCAATTGAACAGAGCCTGTAGCAACAGGAATCTTTAAAATGCTTTAGCAAATGTCAGTCAGTCATCCTTTGCTGTCAGTTGAGAGCAAAAGTTTGAAAGTCATAAGATCAAACTGTTTTGTGTTGAAGGGCATAACCTGTGTCTATCATGTAAGTCTTATCTCCCAAGTGATACAAAAAGATATCTAAATATTATGTTATTTCAGACCAATGATCACTTCATGTCAACACTATGGCATAATCAAAACAATATAACTTCTTTATCTCTGGAGAATATTTCAAGGAAAACCCAATATAAATAATTTGACCAAACTTACTTTGACCTACTTAGCGGCTGAGATTTAATATGTAATTGTATTAACTCCGTTTGTGTGATTTAATATGTAATTGTATTAACTCCGTTTGTGTAATTTTACAGTTGGAGGGGAATGAAAGGCCTCACCATGCAGTTTTCATCCCTCAAAGTCTTCTGTAATAAATGTTTGCTGAGCACCATCTACTGTGCTAGGTATGGACCCCGAGGTTAAGGAGCTCCCTAGAGCCAGCAGTGAGAGGAGCTCCTCTAACCCGACTCCCAGCCCAGAGTCCCTTCCACTATTCTGTACACAAGCACATGTTCAATAAAATCTTACATTCTCTTGATTTACAAAACAGATTCAAAAGAATCTTTACTCACAGTAAAAGAGAAAACAAAACATAATAAAAACTGTAAATGTATGCCCAGAAAACTTGCTCAAGGATATGTAATATATCCTAGCTATTTCTGCCAAATCATCAGACCAAATTGGGCTCATTTCTAACCTTGCCTCAATATTAATCCAGTGGGATTCTATATAGCAAGAGAGAGCTTAAACCAGAATATCATTATCTGATACTACCATTTAAAAGTAGAACTTATTATAGTTCATATTTGAAAAACGAGGAAGAGCATTAATTTTAACATAATTCATTTTTTTATCTAGTTCACTTAGAGGATAATTTAATTGGAAAAGTTCAAATGCACTGTTGAAAATATAAGTTTCCTAAAGCTCAACAGGAGGGTATTGGTAATGAAGAGAAACGTGGCTTTCATCTTTATAACGTGGCATGCTTTAACATTTTGAAGAATAGAGTGACTTACATGGAGTCAACGACATGGCATTTGATGTTAAGGTCATGTTTTCTCAAACTATACTAAACTTTGAGTATCTTTTTGTGCTTATTTTATTTATAATTTACTATCAGTTATATATTACTATAATTGAGAGTAGACAAGAAGCCAAAAAAAAAAAATCAGGCTTCCTCTAGTTTATTTTTTTAATAAATAGAAGCATCTCTTCACAGGTACTGAAAATAGAGGACCCCTTAAACAAGATCACACATAATCTTTCCTTTCCATTCTTTAATACATACAAAGGAAACTGGATTTTTCAGAGATTTGATTTCAAAATAGTTTGCTGAGAAGCTGAGAGTCCAATGAGGACTTAGCTTAGTCTGAGGGCAATTTCCTGAAAAGGTTATAATAAAGGGATCCACCAGATCCCAAACATTTTCTTGGTTGACAGTACAGGTATCTGTAGGAAGACATCGTTCCCCTCCCTGCACACTAAACACATATACCAAGAGTATCATATAACAAGTTGTATTACTGACTCTACTGCAATGTAATGGAGGGAAAACAGAGCTACCAATCTGAATACGTGAAGTCTGGTCTAACATCTGCTATTTATTTTGCTAATTAGTACCAGAGAAATAAGTATGGTCTTCTCTTACTGGAAAATGTACAATGGTTAGTAAGAGAAACAAACCAGAAAATGAGTCTGCAATTAATAATTTGCAATTATGTATGTTTTAAATATGAAAAACATTGATATTAAAAGCATGACCAAAAGAATATTATGGCTCTGGATTTACCAATCAAGAAGAGAATGTTTCATCTGTGTATTAACAACTCAGTGACTCACATCCAATCTAGGTGTCCTCTCTCAGGTTAGGAAAATTCTAATTCTGTGACTTGCTGAGCACAAAATGAAATGACATTTTTTGCTTGCTTTCTGGAAGTCCTTCTTTGTCATTCCATATTCCATGCCCCAGTGATCCTCAATGACGGACGCATGTTAGAATTTACTGAGGATCTTTAAAAAATGATGTTACTAAGGTTCTGCTTCTAGGCTTTCTGATTTAATTGGTTTAATTGGTTTTGGGGGAGCTTCAGTAGAAATTTCAGTTATACAAAAGAAAATTTTATCTCTATTTTAGAGTTTGAGTGAACTTGTCTCACGTTAAGGGTAGCAGGCACCATGCAAACTGTTTAAAGTCAAAAAAGTGAGTTTATCTTGGAATATAAGTCCTCTGAAACTGTGATTAGTATTTTTCCTGCCATCCACCACATTCTCCCTCTAAAAACAAGTATGCATATTCAACCACTATCTGTAGGTTGACAGAGCACATACTATTAACTAAATTTTAATAATGGTGATGCAGTGACATTAATGCCACCCAAATATCTTTCATAAACCATCTTGTTAACATTAACATGTGTCTGGAATATGGGTTTCCAAGTCTAGGGTACAAGTTATACATATGGTTTTAGCATATGACTCCCTAGCCCTCTGAGAAAAATCAAATTTAAGACCTCAACTTTCTTAACAAAAGGCTATAAATAATTCAGGACCTTGAACACGATAGATATGAACTCATGTAAAGTAACATTTCATGGGGACGTATTTTGCATAAAAAATTTTTCCAGATGATGAAAGAGTGTAATGAACAAAACAAGAGTGTTTGGTGTCTAGAAGGAGGAGATCGATCTGTGCTATAATGAAGGGTGCTATGGTGACCACAAAATAATGTGCTAGCAGAATGTGGTAGTCTGCCTCCACCATCTCAAATATCCGTGTCCCCTGGTGTCCATGCCCTGTATGCATCACATTAAACTTGGTCTGTGTCACCAATAGCACAGAGGAAAAACTGATGGTATGCCACTTCTGAGATCAGGTGATAAAACATCTGTGCTGGGCTTCCCTGGTGGCGCAGCGGTTGAGAGTCCGCCTGCCGATGCAGGCGACTCGGGTTCGTGCCCCGGTCTGGGAAGATCCCACATGCCGCGGAGCAGCTGGGCCCGTGAGCCATGGCCACTGAGCTTGAGCGCCCAGAGCCTGTGCTCCACAACAGGAGAGGCCACAACAGTGAGAGGCCCGCGTACCGCAAAAAAAAAAAAAAAAACAAAAAAAAAAACATCTGTGCTTTCCATCTTGAGTGCTTCTATCCTTCCCTTGGATCACTTTCTCTTGGATCCCTTGCTCTGGGGAAATTCATGTCCCTCAGGAAGGATCCATGTAAGGTGGCATGAAAGTCTCATGCCAACAGCCACGTGAGTGAAATTGGAAGCAGTATGTTCAGCCCCAGTTAAGTCTTGAGATGACAACAGCCCTGGTCGACCAGTTGACTGTAACTTCAGGAGCCACTCTGAACTATAAGTAGCCACCTAAGTTGCTCCTCGACTCCTGACCCTCAGAAACTGTGTGAGATAGTAATAAATGTTAGCTATTTTAAGCTGGTAATTCTTGGAGTTATGTTTGACACACCAATAGATAATGAATACAGAGAATATTCAGAAGAAAGAGGAAGGGAGAGACCTGTTACAACTAGAGAGCTAGCAGAAAGTTTGAAGAAGGGATATGAAATAGGGCTTAAGAGATGAAGGGCATTCGTATGTAAGTGGTGGAGGGACACAGGCATCCCAAGGTGTCTGGATAGTTTGAGTTAATGCAGAAAAGTTTGACTGTGGTGGGTATGAGGTATGGAAGATGCGGGCATTGGTTACTGGAACTTCCCATAAACACATATAGGATAGGAATGGATGAAAATGATAAAACTCTGTTGGGCTTTGAATGCCTGCCTGAGGAGTTTGTGTGTTATCTGATAGAAATCTGTATTTGCAGAAACGAATTTCAGCCACTTTTGACAATGAATTGGAAGAAAAGAAAAAAGATCAGCCTTTCAGGAAAATGATGAGGCCTGCAAAAGCTTTGGCTTGGGAGTAGAAAGAAGCAAGAGAGGAACAACTAGATAGACAGGGTTTAGGCCTAATCAAAGGGAGTGATGACTGAATTGATGCAGGGGACACATAAAAATGGCTCGCGTTTTCAGCCTGAAGGTGGTGAATGGAGAGTGATGTCTTTAACAGAGGCACAAAGGAGGACAGAAAGGTTGGGGGAAGATGATGAGAGCTAACCAGGCACATAAATAATAATAAGTCCTGACATTGGTGTAGCGCTCTGGCATTTACAAAGTAACCTGGGGCCATTATAGTATTTGTTTCTTACAAGGATTCTGTAGAGAAAGGGCAAATCTCATCTTCATTCGAGGGAGAAAGAAACTAAGAAGATTAAGTATAATTCACCTGGTCAAGGTCACAGAACTGGTAAATAGCAGATATGGGACTAGAATTCATGTGCCCTAATTAATAGCTGTGTTTTTTCCATTATATTCAGCTAGTAATACAATTAGTAATATTATTTATTTATTTATGTTTTTCTGGCCACAGCACATGGCATGTGGCTCTTCCCCAACCAGGGATGGAACCCATGTCCCCTGCAGTGGAAGCATGGAGTCTTAACCACTGGACCACCAGGGAAGTCCAGTAATACAATTGTTAGTAAAAAAGCTCTAGAAATGCACAGCTGTGTGCCTTTGGGTCAGGGGGAGCAGAGAGTGAAGGGAGGACACAAAGCTGTTTCATACATTCCTTCACTATTATCAAGTTAGAAAATCAGTGACTCATCTCAAGTTTAACCTTTTCAGGAACCTACCATCAGACTAAGTGTAAGAGAATTCATTCTCCCTTGACCTTTCTCAGTTTCTCATTGACAACTTTTACAACCTTCTCTTGGAAAATCATCTTTCCTTTACGTCTGTTGAAAGAGTTCCAGGTTTTTGAAACTATCTACAATCATGCATTTGAATTATACGTATAAATGGTTTATTCATAGTGTACACTATGTTTCTTATGTAGGAACAGTCATCAAAGGAATGTAGATGATGTTACTGATGAAAATACCAGTAGCACACTGGAAATCCAATCCAGCTCTTAGATTTATTTTAAACCCAAAGTAAATATCACAACTACATTGAAAATGTTTAAAATGATGACAACACAAACTTGTTCAATTTTGTCCATATTTTTAGGCAGGTACAGTCTGGTAGATTAATCAGATAATTGGATGATTATAAGAAAATAGGATTCCAAATCTTAAGGTCCTTTAGGATTGTCATAAGTGTGTATTTATCCTCAGGAAAGTCTTAATGAGAAATTGTTGTTTTTAGAACAGAATGTCCTGCAATATTATTTTTAAAAGATAAGATTTAATCAACTTTAAGTTGTGTTCGATAATGACTGCATGTATGTACAGCATGAGAAAGTGGGTAAATCTTCCTGGGGCTTAAAGAAAAACTTCACATAGAAGGTATTATGTAAGATAGGATTTAAAGGATGAGTAGAAGTGAAGAGAGGAAAGAGTCAAGGGCAGAGCACTCCAGGCAGAAAGAAGAGGACAGGCAAAAAGACACAGGAGAAATAACGTAGTTCCTGATATTGAAATAGTTTATTGTTGGAAAATAAACAATATTTTGGTTTTTGGTTTGTTTTATTTTAACTTTTTTTTTCTTTAACATGTATTATATTGTGCTCTGACTTCCAGTGCTGTGGTTGGTAAATTTGTTACATATCTAATTGCCTTTCCCTTGTAAGTAATTGGTCTTTTGCTCTGTGGTGGCTGTTAATATCAATCAGGGAGAAAAGTAGAAAAATTTTAAGTGGGCCTCAGTATAAGTTATGGAAAAGTTTTGCTTGATGGTCTAAATAAGCACTTTATAACTTTTTAACTACTAAACTTTTCAAGGGTTAGTTTCAAACATTTGATTTACATATAAGTTTACAGGAACATATTTATACTCCACAAAATGAAGAAAAACTGTGTGCTTAATATTGCCATTTCTTGAAATGATTAAACTTAGATGATGAAACACAGACAATTTTTAGAATAAAATATCTTTTAACCTTAAAAGTAAAATGAAAGAATAAAATGCACAAGCAATTGGCAGAGGTAAGTAAATATTGGATATGGCTTGAGCTAAAATGTAAGTATAAGTTTTTATTTTGTACAGAGGTGTGTCCCCAAAAAACAATGTTAATAAGAAAAGCAATAAAAATGATAAATACTAACATTAGTTGAATGCTTAACAGTAACATACAGTGTGAATGACATCTCTGAGATAGTACAAAAGGACATTCCTGCTGACTATTTATAAAACACTATGCTAAGTGCAGCACATATACTATTTTATTGAATAATTAAAATGCTAAGTAGTAAGTATTTTTATTATCCTCATGTTAAAAATGAGCAATATGAGGGATAGTTTAAGCAATTTATTTAATTTTCTAGAAATAGTAAGTGAAAGAGGCAGATTTCAGTCATTACATCAATCATTCAATCATTACATTCAATCATTACATCAGTAATGATTCAATTTCAGTAAACTGCTGTATGATACCACTTTCATAAGCCCAAGGCAATAATTTCCTTACCAAACCATTAATTCTATTTACAAAATATATGGAAAACTGAACCAAATTTTAAAATTAAATTGAACACCAAAGCAATTAGAATAGAAATGGTAAAACTAAATCCTTTAAAATCTTGTCTTTCAAATATTGCTATTGAGGAAATCAGTAGGCGGACATGAATAAATTTGTACACTAAGTTTTAAAACATAACTCCAAATGGACTCCAGAATATGTTTTTGAAAGCATGTTTTCTGAAAAGGACCACGGTTTCAGAATCTTTTTTTGACCTTGATGAACCAGAGACAATATCTGTAAAGACTGAAATAAATCTTCAGCTATTTCTTCTTTTATTAGTTGTCTCCCACGTTTCACACACTCAGGGTAGATATATTTCCTTCCTTTGTGAAAAATGACAGCTTTTACTAAATATATTTTGAAAAGCCTTATTTCTTTGGGGATGTATTTAAAGCAAACCATTGTTTTCCATCTTTAGAGTTTTAGAGATGAGCTATCAACTGAAGGAACACAATATAACTATCATTACTAAGGCAGTACATAACCAAAAATATGCTTGTCCAACGTGCTTAAATAAAAAAGAAACCTCTGTTGTTGGCCCGCTAATATCTAGGCAGTCACAGTGCATTTAAAAGAAACTTTGGGCCTAGAAATGATTCAAAATATTACTCATATGGTTTATAACTTGGAGGTTGAAAGTGAATATGAGAGGTTGAAAGCAGTGTAATAACTCAGCTTAGAAACATGAAGGAAAATATTAAAGAATGCTTTGCAATGATTATATAAGTACAGTTTCTAAAACTAAATGTATATTCTATTCACATATTAGTCATTTTTGAAAGGTTATATACTTCTATATTTACTGGTAATATACACACTTACTGAATAAAGTATTGAAATCTTTCCCCAAAAAATGAATAGTGTAGTATGAATAATCTAATAAAGAGGTATATTAGATAGCAAACAATCAGTCATCAACTTATGAGTTTTTATAATAGGATATATCACTTTGGATGTAGTGGATGATAATTGAGCAGATAAGATGAATTTTTGTAGAAATGACATACTAGGATAAAAGGTTGGCTGTCACATTTTATATAATATGTCATTGGCATTGAGTGTTCGTTATCACCCAATATCTGTTCTTTCATTCTTCCAACTTTTTGTTTGGCACACAGTTTCCTAAAATAACAAACACAAATTCCAATCTCCTTTGAGTCTAGGTACAACCAGGATAGTGCAAATATACAAGTATACAAAATCCCTCATTTTTCAGAAGACTAATAGCATAGCTTTCTGCTAGAATCTATAATTTATGATTATCAGTTTAATATCATTGTTCTTGCCTTTTCCCCCAATTTGCTGAGCCCTAGAATAAATTAGAGGATTTTAGGGGGGAGGTCAAAGGGAAGGGGAACAAGTGTTCAGACCCTGAAGCAGAAAAGTGCCTGAAATGTTCAAGAAATAGCACAAAAGTCAGAATAATTGAAGCAGAATGATCTGGGGAAGAGAGATAGAGCATGAGATTACAACACTGAAAGACCCTTTCAGACCACTGTAAAGTATTTCACACTGAGACAGAAAGCCATTGGGAGGCTCTAAGGCAAGGAACGAACTGTTCTGAATTGCTCTAAACAAACAAACACACAAAAAAGTGAAGAATAAGAATTCATTTGAGGACTGCTGTAGAATTCTAGTTATCGGACTTTAACTTTCAAAAAATTTTAATTGTGCTTAAAATACACATAACATAAAAATGACCATCTTTATCATTTTTAAGTATACAGTTCAGTAGTGTTAAGTACATTCACACTGTTGAGCAACCAATCCCCAGAACTTTTGCATCTTGCTAAACTGAAACTCTGTATCCATTAAACAATAATCCCCTGTTCCCCCATCCCTCCCAGCTCCTGGCAACTCCTCATTCTACTTTCTGTTTCTTCAAGTATGACTACTCTGGATACCTCATATAGGTAGGATCATTCAATGTTTCTCTATTTGTGATTGGCTTCTTTCGCAATTTGTTTATTCGACATTTTGTTTATCCGTTCATCCACCAATAAATACTTGGGGTGCTTCTACCTTTTGGATATGTGAATAATGATCCTATGAATATGGGCATCCAGATATTTCTTTGAGACCCAGCTTTCAACTATTTTGGATACATACCCAGAAATGGAGTTGCTGGATCACATGGGAATTCTGTTTTTAATTTTTCTGAGGAACAGTCATACTATTTTCTGTAGTGGCTGTACCATTTTACATTCCATGCAACGGTGCACAAGCGTTCCAGTTTCTCTTCATAGTCAACAACTCATTATTTTCTGGTTTTCTAATTTTGTTTTGTGTTTTTTTTCTTTTTTGTTTTTGTTTTACTAAGTAGCTGTTTTAATGGGTGTGATAAATTACTTTTTTTTTTTTAATCAGAAACCAGGGATTTAATTCCTTTCAGCAAAGCAGGAAGCATGAGGTTGATGTTCACATCAGTTTCCCTTGTTCCAAAAGGTGGTTGCTGTACACACATTAGGTTTGTGCCACAGCTGAGGAATCTCCAACTTAGGAAACCCTCAACGTTGTGAAGGGGATACTGGCATATCTATCCAATATTTGCTCTGGAAAAATATGTTATTATTATTTTTTTAAACATCTTTATTAGGGTATAATTGCTTTACAGCGGTGTGTTAGTTTCTGCTTTATAACAAAGTGAATCAGTTATACATATACATATGTCCCCATATCTCTTCCCTCTTGCGTCTCCCTCCCTCCCACCCTCCCTATCCCACCCCTCCAGGCGGTCACAAAACACCAAGCCGATATCCCTGTGCCATGCGGCTGCTTCCCACTAGCTATCTACGTTACGTTTGTTAGTGTATATATGTCCATGCCTCTCTCTCGCCCTGTCACAGCTCACACTTCCCCCTCCCCATATCCTCAAGTCCGTTCTCCAGTAGGTCTGTGTCTTTATTCCTGTCTTACCCCTAGGTTCTACATGACATTTTTTTTTCTTAAATTCCATATATATGTGTTAGCATATGGTATTTGTCTTTCTATAAATTACTTTTTAACAGGATTACTCTGGCTGCTCTAGGGGGAAGAATAGGCTAGGAAAGAAAAAAATGTGTTTATATCATAATCCATTTACACACACACACAGAACTAAAAGAAAATAATAAATACCCTTTCTACATGAAGATTGCTTTAATTTATGTCATTTTCTTTTAAAAGAATTAGAAACAATTTTTTGACCCATCAGTGGACCTCCGCCGCTGCTGTAAAATACTGTTTGGCCTTTGAGAGTAGTTCAGCATGTGTTTAAGAGCATCAGCTCTGGAGGCTGACAGCTGGTATTGACTTTGGGCTTTTCCACTTAAAGATATGTGTCCTTCATCAAGTTATTTAATCTTGCTGTGCCTCAGTTTCCTCATCTGTAAAGCAAGAATAATAGTAGTACTTGCCTCATAGAGACTTTTTAAGGGTTAATTAATTAACACAAGAAATCACTTAGAACATTGTTTAGCATATAAGAACATATTTAGTGGTTGCTTTATCTATAAATTATTATTAGTAGTAGTATTAATGAACATTATCTTTTGCCTTTGGAGTAGCATTCAGAAACTTAAATACTGGTAGAGGAAATACAATAATTATAAATATGAGAACTATAGTGGATATATGACAATAAAAACTAAGATGCTGATATTGTGACCTTCATAATTCATTGCTATCTAAAACACTGGGCTGGTTGTAATGATATAACAAAAGAAAATATGTGTAAGAGTCATTATTGCCAGTAGACACCAATTAATTACTCTTGGTATAGATATAATCATTAATTTAGGACAGTAAATCAATCAGCCTAACAAATGTAGCTCTGACAGATGTTAGAGTTTTAATTCTATTAAATGCTTACAGCAAGTCCACATTAAAACTAATTTTATAATTTGAAATCTCATTATTAAGATTTAAGACAAGTTAGTAATGAAGTGTGTGTGTATACATATATATATACACACACACACATATGCCTATATATTTTAAACAAATTTTGCACGTATATTTACATACATACATATATTTTTTAAACACAGCTATGCAACTGTGCCTTTCTTTGAAAGACTGATAAGAATCTACTTTTTTCATAATTAAAAAAATAGTACTTAATGGAAATTCCTAATATCTAATTAACTGGTACACTTTAGGTATAAAGTGTTTTATCTTGTCACACCTTTTTGTACTCAAGAGAGAGTTTCTAAATTAGAAGTTTTCCAGAAGAATATTAGTGAATAGGCGATTCTATCGACATTCTTTGTCTTGCAATTTGACACAAATACCTAAATACAAACACTTTCCCCCTTGATTTAGTGACAAAATAATTTTAATTTGCTTTCACTGTAATTGCTATTGAATTTCTATTCATTTAAAGGTGTCTTGTTATTATAATGGCTATTTTCTGTTTCTTATTTACAAAAGTCACAGCAATTTTTAACAATAAATACTGCTTAATTAATTTATAACATCCTATACTATTATATTTCAGCCACCTTGGAGTAAAGAAAGCGTTAGTAAATAGTATTGGAAAAGAAAACTAAGGAGCGGTGTGGTGGTGTTTTGATATGTCACCTTAGCTAATGAAACACTAAGTATTGCTGGGAAGGTATTTTGCAGATTAAAGTCCATAATCAACTGACTTAATAAGGGAGATTATTCTAAATAAGCAATTTTAGATAATTTGGGTGGGCCTGATTCAATGAGTTGAAAGACTTTTGAAAGGCTGATTATTCCCTGATGAAGATGAAATTCCACCTGTGGACAGCTACTTCAACCTACACTCAAAAGTTCTAGTCTGCCCTTCCTGATGGCATGTTTTGTGTTTCAGATTTACTTAGCCAGTCCCCACAATCGTGTTAGGCAATTCCTTGTAATAAGTCTCTTAATATTTATCTCCTACTGGTTCTGCCTCTCAAGTTGAACTCTGACTTACAGAGGGTTACTTGTTACTTGCTTTGCCAGATATTAAAGCATGTTTTAAAGTTACAGTTATCAGAATGATGTGTTACCTGTACAGGAATCAATAGATAAATCAATGGAGGTGAGTAAATGATATATCAATGCAAGATGTGAAAAAGTGGAATTCTAAATTAGTGAGACTTGTAAGGAAATACAACAAAATACTATTTTTTATCTGTCAGAAATATTTTTAAATGCTATAAAATAGTGTTATCATATAAAAAGAAAAGAAATAATTGCAATAGGAAAAGGGTTCTCAATTTTATTATTTTTATTATTAAAAAAAATTAGCACTGAAAAACTTTCTTCACTAAAGGTCTTATAAAAAACCCAGTGGGAATAATAAAATTTAGCTATTTTTGTTGAAGCCCATTTGGCATCCCTCAAAAATCTACCCTCCCATGTGGTCCCTGAGAAGATTCCAATACAACCTCATCTTCATCTAGGACAGTTGGACAGGCAATGAAAAGTGATTGTAGGTTAATAAAGCTGTGTTGCCTGCCCTTCTTTACATATGCACTTTCTCTAGATATTTATATACTGCCAAAAATTTTTTACCTTGATAGAAAATGTTGAGATATTCATTTGACTTGCTTCTCCCCCATTATTCCATCTATGTCATTTAAAATGAACACTAACCTTATATTGAGCTCAAATCTCTGAGTCCTTTCAGTTAATAAACCTACCATCCTCTTCTACCCAACTATTTTTCTTTTCTCAACAGCAATTTTATAAACAATAGCTGCTCATATAAGAAAAAAATTATCTGGGTGATAGTTTTTATAAGATTAGTCTTACACACTAACAAATTAGTTGCCTGACTTGCTAAGTGCAGTCCGAATATTAACAATTAAACAGTACTTAAGAAAATATAGTGTAGTCTACCTTTGTACAAAGATCGTTCAAATAATTGTGTGATTTGTTTTAAGTTGAAGAATATATATTTCAGACAGTTAATATCTTTACTCACAGAAACTTACTATTCAGAATCAGCAGCATGACAATGTAAGTTTAATTTTCAAATATGAAGTTTTTATTAAATATTGAAATTTATGTCCAAAAGAATGTATGTATACACCTAAAGCTTCATAAAGTATTTTCATATCTGATGGTTATCAATATTAAGTCTAATAATTAAGTATTAAGTGCAGATAATATTTATAATATAATTTTTATCAGTAATTTCCTTTATATATTAGTATGTACTATCTAATATATAAAGGAAGTCTATTTATTGACTACATTTTCTAGAATACAAAGGCATATGCTATCACTCATTACTTGTCCTGTTTCCTGCCTTTTTTTTTGTTTTCTGGTAATTTAGTTTATAAACTGATGTTAAAAGAGGTTCACTAGAGGATCAAGACACAGTATTCATTGGGTAGAGAGACAGTCAGAATATCCACCAGGGTGTTCAGTGCCTGCATCATTAAGAAGAGAGTAAGCTGACGTGGGTCCATGTCAGGTGATTCTGGTTACTAAATTTCAGTCAGGACTGGAGATCTCTTATTGTCACAAGTCATTTCTGCCCTGCATCCTGCCCAGCTGCCCATAATATAATATATTCTAGGCATACCACTCAGGACAAGAGGAAACAACTCCACTTGGACAGTTTCCAAACATTTGGTATTTAATGACTAGGATATTATGGGAGAAGTGAGAGATTTGAGTAAAGAAGGATAAACAGAAACAATTTTCCCAAAGGAGGAAATATCCACCACAGTGGAAAACAGGGATAAAAAAGCTCTACTTCTGTGTAATTCTGTCTGTGAGAGCCACACAAGGCTGCTCATGGATCTCTGAGGAATATACACAGTTTTTAAAATGATGTTGGTACCTCCATTTAAAATTCCATCTAGGAGGACCTTCAAGATGGCAGAGGAGTAAGACATGGAGATCACCTTCCTCCCCACAGATACATCAGAAATACATCTACATGTGGAACAACTCCTACAGAACACCTACTGAATGCTGGCAGAAGACCTCAGACTTCCCAAAAGGCAAGAAAGTCCCCACGTACCTGGGTAGGGCAAAAGAAAAAAGAATAAACAGAGACAAAAGAATAGGGATGGGACCTGCACCAGTGGGAGGGAGCTGTGAAGGAGGAAAGGTTTCCACACACTAGGAAGCCCCTTCACTGGTAGAAACAGGGGGTGGGCAGGGGGGGGGGAAGCTTCAGAGCCATGGAGGAGAGCACAGCAACAGGGGTGTAGAGGGCAAAGCAGAGAGATTCCCACACAGAGGATCAGCGCTGACCAGCACTCACCAGCCCGAGAGGCTTGTCTGCTCACCCGCTGGGGTAGGTGGGGGCTGGGAGCTGAGGCTCGGGCTTCGGAGCTTAGCTCCCAGGGAGAGGACTGGGGTTGGCTGCGTGAATACAGCCTGAAGGGGGCTAGTGCACCATAGCTAGCCAGGAGAGAGTCTGGGAAAATGTCTGGATCTGCCTAAGAGACAAGAGACCATTGTTTTGGGGTGCATGAGGAGAGGGGATTCAGAGCACCACCTAAATGAGTTTCAGAGACAGGCGCGAATCACGGCTCTCAGTGCAGATGCCAGAGAAGGGCATGAAACGCTAAGTCTGCTGCTGCAGCTACCAAGAACCCTAACCCCAACCCTAATCCACACCTCCCCTCCTGGAAGCCTGTGCAGCCCGCCACTTCCAGGGTCCTGTGATCCAGGGACAACTTCCCTGGGAGAACATGCTGCACACCTCAGGCTGTTGCAACGTTATGCTGGCTTCTGCCACCACAGCTCACCCCGCATTTCGTACCTCTCCGTGCCCCCAGCCTGCATGAGCCAGAGCCCCCTAATCAGTCGTTCCTTTAATGACCTCTGGTCTGGGCAAAGAACAGATGCAGAGGGTGATCTACACACAGAGGCAGGGCCAAATACAAAGTTGAACCCCAGGAGCTGCATGAACAAGATGAGAAAGGGAAATTTCTCCATGCAGCCTCAAGAGCAGCAGGTTAAATCTCCACAATCAACTTGATGTACCCTGCATCTGTGGAATTACATGAATAGTGAACCATCACAAAATTGAGACGGTGGACTTTGGGAGCAATTGTAGACTTGGGATTTGCTGTATGCAACTGACTTGTTTCTGATTTTTATGTGTATCTTAGTATAGTTTTTAGCGCTTGTTATCATTTGTGGGTTTGTTTATTGGTTTGGTTGCTCTCTTCTTTTCTTTTTTTTTTACTTTTTAAAAAATTTTAATAATATTTTTTATTTTAATAACTTTATTTTATTTTTTTCTTTCTTTTTTTCATCCCTTTTCTTATAATCCGTGTGACTGACAGGGTCTTGGTGCTCTGGCCAGCTGTTGGGCCTGAGACTCTGAGGTAGGAAAGCAGAGTTCAGGACATTGGACCACCAGAGACCTCTCGACCCCACATAATATCAATCAGTGAGAGATCTCCAGGAGATCTCCATCTCAATGCTAAGACCCAGCTCCACTCAACAACCAGCAAGCTCCACTGCTGGACGCCCCATGCCAGACAACTAGCAAGACAGGAACACAACCCCACCCATTAGCAGAAAGGCTGTCTAAAATCATAAGTTCACAGACACCTGAAAACACAACACTGGATGCGGTCCTGCCCACCAGAAAGACAAGATCCAGTCTCATCCACCAGAACACAGGCACCAGTTCCTTCCACCTGGAAGGCAACACAAGCCACTGAACCAACCTTACCCACTGAGGGCAGACACCAAAAACAACAAGAGCTATGAACCTGCAGCCTGCGAAAAGGAGACCACAAACATAGTAAGTTAAGCAAAATGAGAACACAGAGAAATACATAGCAGATGAAGGGGCAAGGTAAAAACCCATCAGACCAAACAAATGAAGAGGAAATAGGTAGTCTACCTGAAAAAAGAATTCAGAGTAATGTTAGCAAAGATGATCCAAAAATTGGAAATAGAATGGAGAAAATACAAGAAACTTTTAACAAGGACCTAGAAAAACTAAAGAGCAAGCAAACAATGATGAACAACACAATAAATGAAATTAAAAATTCTCTACAAGGAATCAATAGCAGAATAACAGAGGCAGAAGAACGGATAAGCGACCTGGAAGATAAAATAGTGAAAATAACTACTGCAGAACAGAATAAAGAAAAAAGAATGAAAAGAATTGAGGACAGTCTCAGAGACCTCTGGGACAACATTAAATGCACCAACATTCAAATTATAGGGGTCCCAGAAAAAGAAGAGAAAAGGAAAGGGACTGAGAAAATATTTGAAGAGATTATAGTTGAAAACTTCCTTAATATGGGAAAACAAATAGTCAATCAAGCCCAGGAAGTGCAGAGTCCCATTCAGGATAAATCCAAGGAGAAACACGAAAAGACACATATTAATCTAACCATCAAAAATTAAATACAAGGCTTCCCTGGTGGTGCAGTGGTTGAGAGTCCGCCTGCCGATGCAGGGGATACAGGTTCATGCCCCTGTCTGGGAAGATCCCACATGCCGTGGAGCAGCTGGGCCCGTGAGCCGTGGCCTCTGAGCCTGCGCGTTCGGAGCCTGTGCTCCACAATGGGAGAGGCCACAGCAGTAAGAGGCCCGCGTACCACAAATATAAAAAAAAAAAAATTAAATACAAAGAAAAAATATTGAAAGCAGCAAGGGAAAAGCAGCAAATAACATAGAAGGGAATCCCCATAAGGTTAACAGCTGATCTTTCAGCAGAAACCCTGCAAGGCAGAAGGAAGTGGCAGGACATATTTAAAGTGATGAAAGGGAAAAACCTACAACCAAGATTCCTCTACCCAGCAAGGATCTCATTCAGATTCGATGGAGATATTAAAACCTTTAAAGACAAGCAAAAGCTAAGAGAATTCAGCACCACCAAACCAGCTTTACAACAAATGCTAAAGGAACTTCTCTAGGCAGGAAACACAAGAGAAGAAAAAGACCTACAATAACAAACTCCAAACAATTAAGAAAATGGTAATAGGAACATACATATCAATAACTACCTTAAATGTAAATGGATTAAATGCTCCACCCAAAACACATAGACTGGCTGAATGGATACAAAAACAAGACCCGTATATATGCGGCCTACAAGAGACCCACTTCAGACCTAGGGACACATACAGATTGAAAGTGAGGGGATGGAAAAATATATTCCATGCAAATGGAAATCAAAAGAAAGCTGGAGTAGCAATACTCATATCAGACAAAATAGACTTTAAAATAAAGACTATTACAAGAGACAGAGAAGGACACTACATAATGATCAAGGGATCAATCCAAGAAGAAGATATAACAATTCTAAATATTTATGCACCCAACATAGGAGCACCTCAATACATAAGGCAAATGCTAAGAGCCATAAAAGAGGAAATCAACAGTAACACAATCATAGTAGGGGACTTTAACACCCCACTTTCACCAATGGACGGACCATCAAAAATTAAAATAAATAAGGAAACACAAGCTTTAACTGATACATTAAGCAAAATGGACTTAATTGATATTTATACGACATTCCATCCAAAAACAAAAGAATACACTTTCTTCTCAAGTGCTCATGGAACATTCTCCAGGATAGATCATACCTTGGGTCACAAATCAAGCCTTGGTAAATTTATGAAAATTGAAATCGTACCAAGTATCTTTTCCGACCACAACGCTCTGAGACTAGATATCAATTACAGGAAAAAAACAGTAAAAAAAACAAACACATGGAGGCTAAACAATATGTTAGTAAATAACCAAGAGATCACTGAAGAAATCAAGGAGGAAATCAAAAAATACCTAGAAGCAAATGACAATGAAAACACAATGGCCCAAAACCTATGGGATGCAGCAATAGCAGTTCTAAGAGAGAAGCTTATAGCAATACAATCCTACCTAAGAAACAAGAAACATCTCAAATAAACAACCTAACCTTACACCTAAAGCGTTTAGAGAAAGAAGAACAAAAACCCCCCCAAATTTAGCAGAAGGAAGGAAACCATAAAGATCACATCAGAAATAAATGAAAAAGGAAAGAAGGAAACATTAGCAAAGATCAATAAAACTAAAAGCTGGTTCTTTGAGAAAATAAAGAAAATTGATAAACCATTAGCCATACTCATCAAGAAAAAAAGGGAAAAGACTCAAATCAACAGAATTAGAAAAGAAAAAGGAGAAGTAACAACTGACATTGCAGAAATACAAAGGATCATGAGAGATTATTACAAGCAACTATATGCCAATAAAATGGACAACCTAGAAGAAATGGACAAATTATTAGAAAAGCACAACCTTCTGAGACTTTAAAGAAGGGTGAAAATATGACCCATAATTAACAACTGTAGAGGTTAACAGAAGCCACACGACTCACATATTGAAATGATCAGGGACAGAAATTACAAAATTATATATATTATATTAATGTTATATAATATAAATATATTCATGGACTGAAACATTTATAAATTTATATATTAATAGATACCTATATACTGTATATTATAATGTATTATGAATACACAAAAGAACTTAAAATATAAAACTTATCCATGAACATATAATCTCAGCAGAGAAATGGAAATGATAATAAAGAACTAAGAGAAAATTCTAGAACTGCAAATTCTGAAACAGAAAGGGTGCTGATTTAATCCTCATTATGGCGTTTGTTGTGGTCCTAAAAAACTAGAAATAAAACCTAAATGTCACAATGAAAGAAGAGGTAAATGATTAAATTTTGATATTTCCATACAATATACCAAAATAATTTATTAACATTCCAAAATAATTTTTAATACGTAGAAATAATTATAATCCGTAGAAGCATATTGCAAAATTTTACACATTTATACAGAGTGTTATTCACTACATATCTGTTCTGTATGTGTAACCACAAGGGCAGAAATCCTGTCATTTTTGTTCATCGTCAAATACCCAGCCATCCAGACCAGCTCACCTGAAAAACAGTTAGAAATATTTGTTGAATAAATGAGTGAATGAGTGGCAGAGCTTCAGACTTGTTTGAATGCTCAGCCAGGGAAGGCTTATTATGCAAAGTCAAAACCTAGTTTGGAAAACTTAGGATGGGGACATCTGGACAGATGCCTCTGCGGACATTGACTCTGCAGGCTCCCTGAACTTGTGGGCTTGCAGAAGCAGCCCATACTTCCCTAGTGAGTGATCGAATTTCAGCTGTGCGGAAGGACACTGCAGAAATCTCCCCTGTTCAAAGCAACGGGTACCTCCCTGGAGAATGGCCTCTTCTCCTCTCCTGGAGACCAATCACTGCCAGACCAATAACTAAGGGGAAATCCCAACATCACTAAGTGAGGAATGTTCTGAACCTGATAAAGAGGAAAGAGACTGTATACATCAAAAGCTGCAAGAATTATCCTGCATGTACTGACAGGAGCCAAACTCCTGTGATTGGAGTTTGAGCATATTTAATCAAGAGGCCAGAATACAAGACCAGATAAGCAAGAATTCTTTGATTTTGAAGCACTTTCTTAGAGCACGTGACTTTACACCCTGAAAAGAACCCCAGAGGCTGGAGCAAACTGACTGCTGAAGTTTCCTAGGAAGTCTGGAATAACTATCATAACTGATGACCAAATCTGAATGAGTGGAAATGCTTGAGTTGCCCCAGCAAACATCAGAGAACAAGTAAAGAGGCTGAGGGAAATGGGCATGCTGGAATGGACATATTATATCAGGTCACGATGCCTGCCAAAGTTTACGTTCCAAGGAAAGGTCTGAAAGACATAACTATTCATCAAGGCCATCAGGAGTGTGCTGGGAAGAAGGGAACCAGCTGCACTAAATTCAGTGGGAGCTCTTCTCTGCAAGCGGAGGATGACAGCGGATGAGGCCATCACAGAGTTGGGCTCATTAATATCCATGGGAATGGAGAAGTCTCAAAGAAAGTACTACCCAAGTGGTGGTAGTGCTTGACTGCCAATAACCAAGAGGCACCGTTACCATAAGGATGGCGAACTTGGAGGTGCAGCCAAGGGGTTTGATTCACAGGGGGCTGTGGAGGTGGTTAGTAGAGAATAGTTGCTAGGGGCAGAAGAGAGAAGCAGCCAAAAAGGAAGAATGCAGGCAGCTGAGGGTGGTTGGTTCACAGACTGGTTCTTAGACTCCTAGATGCTCCATGGGTGGGCTAAGGTGCATCTCTAAACTACTCTTTAATTTTACTCCAATATATATGTTAATACACATCTGGGAGGCTTCAGGCATGGGGGTCCATACCCTTCATGACTTTGTATCAAAGGAGTCCATGACCATAAAAATGAGCAATAGCTAAGGAGATAGATATCTCACTAGCAAGCTAAATTTTATCACGTAATAGAGAAAAATAGATATTTTTATAGTTTTGCCCATTACAGTGAAAAATAACACAAGGTTATGTTAGATGGTCATTACTGATTAATGATTTTCTGGAGGTGCTACTCAATAAAATTAGAAAAGCAAAAGAGAGTTATCTTTTTTAAATAATAGGAGAAGGTGATATAGGTGATAGAAGAAATATAATTATTATCGAAGATGATGTGATTATTGTCTGAAATATTCAAGAGAATTAACTGGCAGAAACAATTAGGTTTAGGAAGGTAGCCAGAGAGTATATATTTTCCCTTTATAAAATTTGTGTTTTATCAGGGCTATTTCTCAAATTCAGTTTATATCAATTGAAATAAACATATTCGTTAGAATTATCATGCAGCTGCGTAATCTATTGTAACTTTCTACATTGCTTGTTTATATTTAATTTTTGAGTTGGGGTGAATATTGAACATTAATAAATATCCTTTTGGCATGTGTTAAGTTGATCAAATATGATAATATATTTGTTCTCCTTTGAATTTGTATTAGTTATAAATACCGTATGTCAATCAATCTATGAAGTCCTAGATAAACTCAATTTGGAATAAATTAAATTTTTGAATGTTCTGAGGCTCCAGTTACTATTATATGATTTTAAATTTTGCATCAGTATTAATAAATAAGAGTGGGTTGGAATTTTCTTCATTTTCTCTATATTTTTCAGATTTCAGTATCACTAATATGATGGCTATATAAAAACAATTGCCCATTTTTAATTTGTTCTCTTGGTCAAAATTTAATATATATCAGATTCACCTGCGACGCTTGGCAAGAATGTGGATTACCTGACTCAACATCCAAAGAGTTTATATTAGTAGGTCTTATGTTAGCCATGGCAATCTGCATCTTTAATCAGCAACCTAACAAATGTAATGCAAGTGGCTCATAGACAATGTCTAGAGAAGCAGTATAGGGTTTGTAGTTTAAGAAATGTCAAATGATCGTATGGTAGTTCTACTTTTAGTTTTTTAAGAAACCTCCATACTGTTCTCCATTGTGACTGGATCAATTTACATTCCCACCAACAGTGCAGGAGGGTTCCCTTTTCTCCACACCCTCTCCAACATTTATTGTTTGTAGATTTTTTGATGATGGCCATTCTTACTGGTGTGAGGTGATACCTCATTGCAGTTTTGATTTTCATTTCTCTAATGATTAGTGACGACCCAGCAATCCCACTACTGGGCATATACCCTGAGAAAACCGTAATTCAAAAAGAGTCATGTACCACAATGTTCATTGTAGCACTATTTACAATAGCCAGGACATGGAAGCAAGCTAAGTGTCCATCGACGGATGAAATGATAAAGAATATGTGACACATATATACAATGGAATCTTACTCAACCGTAAAAAGAAACGAAATTGAGTTATTTGTAGTGAGGTGGATGGACCTAGATAGAGTCTGTCATACAGAGTGAAGTAAGTCAGAAAGAGAAAAACAAATACCATATGCTAACACATATATATGGAATATAAAAAAAAATGGTTCTGATGAACTTAGGGGCAGGACATGAATAAAGATGCAGACATAGACAATGGATTTGAGGACACGGGGAGGGGGAAGGGCCAGTTGGGATGAAGTGAGAGAGTGGCATGGACATATATACACTACCAAATGTAAAATACATAGCTAGTGGGAAGCAGCCACATAGCACAAGGAGATCAGCTCTGTGCTTTGTGACCACCTAGAGGGGTGGGATAGGGAGGGTGGGATGGAGATGCAAGAGGGAGAGGATATGGGGCTATATGTATACATATAGCTGATTCACTTTGTTATATAGCAGAAACTAACCCAACATTGTAAAGCAATTATACTCCAATAAAGATGTCAAAAACAAATAAATAAAATAAAATAAAATTCCATCTAAATTTTGTAGAACTTAAGCCTTCAATTTGTTATTTTCTATTCCATCCTTGTTTTTAATTTAAAAATGTTAATGTGAGGGTTTTGAAGGAAATTTGGCTTATAAATCTTATAAATATTCATGTAATCCACAGCCCAGGAGATACATGACATCGCTTTGAGATGATTAAATATTTTCCATCATTAAATGCTCCAAAGAGAAAATTTCACAGAAATAAAGCCCTTGTATTAAATAGTGTTTAAAACAACACAATAATAATTAAGTCCCCTGTGTTCAAAACAGTAAGTTGTTAGTAGGTACATTAAATAAAATTATCACACACTATTCTTGACATAAGATTCATAATCAAGTTATTATTTTTGTCTTCTGAATTCCCACAATAAGAGCATATGAACTTTATTGGTTCCTGAAAGGTAAAAGCTTATACAACAGAATCATTTTATTCTTACATGTACATTAAAGGCAATTTAAAAGGTTTTATTTCAATTACTACTATATTTTAAAAGATTTTAAAGCTTTATTTAGAAGTTCTCTGTTTTCTGGTGGTTAGACAAAATCTGATGCATCATGCCTTTCTCAGTAGAAAATACCTTTTAGATCCTGTCTCTTCCTCATGGTTGGCTCTGACTCCACCCCTTTTTTCATAAAAGACATGGAGTATAGAGTTTATACTCTTTACTTCTACTCTATTCACCATTCAGAAAACCAACATTCCTTGAACGGTTACCCTGTAGGAATACAGGGTTGCATTAGATATGTTGCTTACCTTATCTTATGCTTAAAGAAATGATAACAATACATTGCCATAGAGGTTATTAGAGTCATAATTAGTATTACTCACCCCTCAATCCACTGGTATGTGACTTTTACTCCACTTCATGGCAGACTAAGCTCATATAATGATCTCAAATATTTTACAATTAATAGGATCCGCTGGTATCTTCTTAATCTTCTCTTTCTAAGTTTTCTACAGCCTTTGACAAGTATCAACACTAAGGTTCAACATGTAAGATGAGTAGCATGGACAGAAAGTTTCCTTCATCTCTCTTTAAAAGGATCTCTGTAACAGTAACACTTTGTTCTCCAAAATTAAACAATTTTGCTCCCATCTCCATATCATCTGCCTCCTGTGACCTTTTTCTCTTGCGTGTTCATGATGGGACTCTTGCTCATGACTTTCATCTGATGTGTGAACTCCTAGGTCCTTCCTCTCTTGTCATTCTTTGTCCACGTTTGCTGCTGTACCATTTTTTTGAATGCTGCTGACACAAATGTCTCCATCTCTTCTGGTTAATCTCACTGCATGAGTTCAAGGTTCACTTTACATTGACTTCTATATCTACATCTCTAGCCATAACTTCTCCCTTATACATTCTAAATATGTTTTTCCAACTGTCTGCAATTTGTTTTACCCTGAAAGGCTTTGCAATTATTATAATGTTAAGTCAAAGGTATTTCTTCCATATTATGAGTTCATGACACAACTATGTTGTGGCTTTGAGCAAGTTAATTAAATTTTCCTTTGGTTTCCTCATCCCTAGTTATTTATTTAATTTACTTATTTTTGGCTGTGTTGGGTCTTCATTGCTGTGCTCGAGCTTTCTCTAGTTGCAGTGAGCAAGGGCTATTCTTCGTTGCAGTGCACGGGCTTCTCATTGCAGTGGCTTCTCTTGCTGTGGAGCAGGGGCTCTAGGCATGCAGGCTTCAGTAGTTGTGACACATGGGCTCAGTAGTTGTGGCTTGCGGGCTCTAGATTGCAGGCTCAGTAGTTGTAGCACACGGGCTTAGTTGCTCTGCGGCATATGGGATCTTCCCAGACCAGGACTTGAACCCGTGTCCCCTGAATTGGCAGGAGGATTCTTAACCACTGTGCCACCAAGGAAGCCCAACCCTAGTTATTTAATTTGAGGAAATAGAAATATCCTTACAGTCTGGCCATTTTTAAAGGTCAATTTTCATATTTCTCCCTTAGACTCATCTGTCCTCAATCATCCATTCTTTGTTTCAGCTCAGTTTATTGGGCATGGAGCAGGGTAGGAAAGACTTAAGAAAAGATATAGAGGACAAACGGATGATATCTACATTTTTCTTGGCCGAGACTGTCAGCTATATATATATATAGCTCATTTTCAATAGTAACATATGACACAACTAAAACAAAATCCTGATTTGAGGTTCAAAGAATTCATTTTTAATAGAGATTTCATAAAACAGCTTCATGTGTATGATGCTCCATTCTGTTAAACACATATTTTTTTTCTGGCTTATATGTGATAAGGACTAAGAAAATAGAATAACTAAGAAATGGAGATATTGATAGCTTATTCTCAAAGAATTTGCAGAAATGGCTGAAGGGGAAATACCACAGTTTTCCTGGGAGAAACGACTGCTAAAGAGTGAAAGAAACTTCAAGAAATAAAATAGCTTTTTATTTCATAAGTCAAATTGGAAACTCCCTGACATATTTATTTTTTCATTTATTTTAAAACAACATTTGTTAAATAGCTGTTTCAGGAAAATAAAGCATCTGTAACTAACAGATGGACAAGTGCAAATTTTAGTGCAAAACTCATTAAATGCTTTATTAATAGGCTGGTGTTGAGAACTGCTGTACAGGAATGATAGGTTTTCCCTCTGCATGCTCTATATTTTGGGATATTAAGGGACATCATGGGCCAGAAAGAAGAGCAGAATAGAAACTAGAAGTTTTCTCTTTAGGGTAGCAGATACATATGAAGGTATAAACATCACACATTTGACTAGGGGGAGGCTTTCAGCTCATGCTCAGCTTATAACCTGAAAAGGAGGAATTCGATAACAATTATGAGACCATTAGGATGCATCAATAGGGATTTATTTTGGAAAACAGAAGATTGCATAAAATTAAAGTTTGTGTTCTCAGTCGAAAATAAGGGAAAATAAAAGTGAAAAACAAAATGTTGAAATAATACATTGAGGAAAGGAAAGCTTAAATACATAATTAAAAAGAAAACCTACAATTAAGGTTTTAAAACTCTATTAAAACTGCCTTATAGAAAATTGATTCAATGATGTTGAGGAAATATATAAGAAAACCATTCAGAATTCAGATTAAAATATGACCAATGAAGAGATAACAAATAACAAGAAAGAATAAAAATTCAACATAAATACAATTGAATTTCCTTAAGAGGGTAGGAGTAATGGCTTAGAAATAAAAATTGAAGGAATAATAGAAGAATGTTTTCCTTTGATGAAGAAAAATAAGAAACCATATAATGGAAGAACTCACTACACACCTAGAGACCAAAACTATCCACAGTTTCTAAGGCAAATGGCCACTGACAGTTGTCGCTTCAGACATACAGTCCCAAGTCCCAGTGGCATACAGCAGTAAGAAATTTTTTCTTATACCTCTGCAGATCCATTGGTGCAGCTCTGTGATCTCAACCGGGGTCACTCACAAGTCTGGGAGTCTGATGGGCGGGGGCTGATGGAGGTGGGACTAGGCAGGATGACTCTGCTTCGAGCTGCAGACTTGTCCATCAGGGTTCAGCTCCATATCCTGTTCTGAGACCCAGACTGAAGGGCAGAAGTTCCTGGGCTAGCCCTTCTCATGGCAATAGCAAACGCACAAAGGGTAAGTCCAAACAGAAAAGGACACACCAAAGCCCTGCTGCATCACACCATTAACAGTCCACCCTCCAAAGAAAATCACATGGCTGAGCTACTTCAGGGAAATGTAAGCAAATCAGGTCTATCTAGTGAAGCCACAAAAAACTGTTATTTCTCATAGCAATTCTTTGAGAAATGTTTTTAAAAATTTAGTAGCAACTACAAGAGAATGCCTACTTTCTTCTTTGCTGTGATGAAAGATATGCATTCATGTACTCATGGATTCATTTAATAACTATCAAGTTATTGTTTGTGTAGTTCCTTTATAATCCTATTTCTAAATTAAGTATAACCTACAAATCATTTACTAAGAATACAGTTTGAATTTTGTCTTCATTGAACAAGAGGAAAAAACTTTAGTGCTGTTTTTCTAATAACTTATTATTTCTCCTTTTCCTGGTGATTCATTTATTTCTAAATATAAAAGTACACAGTTTTGGATAGAAAGCCCAGAGATAAACCCACGCACATATGGTCACCTTATCTTTGATAAAGGAGGCAGGACTGTACAGTGGAGAAAGGACAGTCTCTTCAATAAGTGGTGCTGGGAAAACTGGACAGGTACATGTAAAAGTATGAGATTAGATCACTCCCTAACACCATACACAAAAATAAGCTCAAAATGGATTAAAGACCTAAATGTAAGGCCAGAAACTATCCAACTCTTAGAGGAAAACATAGGCAGAACACTCTATGACATAAATCACAGCAAGATCCTTTTTGACCCACCTCCCACAGAAATGGAAATAAAAACAAAAATAAACAAATGGGACCTAATGAAACTTCAAAGCTTTTGCACAGCAAAGGAAACCATAAACAAGACCAAAAGACAACCCTCAGAATGGGAGAAAATATTTCCCAATGAAGCAACTGACAAAGGATTAATTTCCAAAATTTACAAGCAGCTCATGCAGCTCAATAACAAAAAATGAAACAACCCAATCCAAAAGTGGGCAGAAGACCTAAATAGACATTTCTCCAAAGAAGATATACAGATTGCCAACAAACACATGAAAGAATGCTCAACATCATTAATCATTAGGGAAATGCAACTCAAAACTACAATGAGATATCATCTCACACCAGTCAGAATGGCCATCATCAAAAAACCTAGAAACAATAAATGCTGGAGAGGGTGTGGAGAAAAGGGAACCCTCTTGCACTGCTGGTGGGAATGTGAATTGGTACAGCCACTATGGAGAACAGTATGGAGGTTCCTTAAAAAACTACAAATAGAACTACCATATGACCCAGCAATCCCGCTACTGGGCATATACCCTGAGAAAACCATAATTCAAAAGGAGTCATGTACCGAAACGTTCATTGCAGCTCTATTTACAATAGCCTGGAGATGGAAACAACCTAAGTGCCCATCATTGGATGAATGGATAAAGAAGATGTGGCACATATATACAATGGAATATTACTCAGCCATAAAAAGAAACGAAATTGAGCTATTTGTAATGAGGTGGATAGACCTAGAGTCTGTCATACAGTGAAGTAAGTCAGAAAGAGAAAGACAAATACTGTATGCTAACGCATATATATGGAATTTAAGAAAAAAAAATGTCATGAAGAACCTAGGGTTAAGACAGGAATAAAGACACAGACCTACTGGAGAACGGACTTGAGGATATGGGGAGGGGGAAGGGTGAGCTGTGACAAAGCAAGAGAGAGGCATGGACATATATACACTACCAAACGTAAGGTAGATGGCTGGTGGGAAGCAGCCGCATAGCACAGGGAGATCAGCTCGGTGCTTTGTGACCGCCTGGAGGGGTGGGATAGGGAGGGTGGGAAGGAGGAAGATGCAAGAGGCAAGAGATATGGGAACATATGTATATGTATAACTGATTCACTTTGTTGTAAAGCAGAAACTAACACACCATTGTAAAGCAATTATACCCCAATAAAGATGTTAAAAAAAGAAAAGTACACAGTTTTACTTTGGTGAGATTTAGAAGTATATCATCACTCATTTTGGTTAAATCACTCCCAAAGCAATAAGCCTAAAGGCTTCTTTTCCGGCTTTCACAAACTCTAAAGAGGGTTGACCTGCTAACAGAATACCATTTCTGTAACAATCTCTGGGTCTTTTGTGAGTGTTTCCAATAAATCAAACTCAATGGAATTACAAAATGGAAAGTACTATTGGAAAAACACAAGTTAAGGATTCCAAATGTGAGATTATCTATGAGCATGTATGTGTATGTGTTTGTGTGTGTGTGTTGCATTTGCTTACAATAATTATTCGGGATGGGTAGACAATTTTATATTTTTCAAAAAGCAATAACTTGTAGGAAGTGTGGGTCAGAAGAGGAGACGTAGGAATATAGACACTTTTGTGCACTGTTAGTGTCAACTGGTACAGCCCTTCTGGAGAGAAATCTGACAATACATAGTAAAATTATGTGTGTTTTGTTTTTATTTAAATATGGAGTTATAAAATTGAAAAAAATGTGCAAGTGAGAGAGGGTTAGGTTTTATTGATCATAAATGAAATGCATTATGTTCAATAAGTAAAATTATTATATTCTAAAATAAAGATTATTCCCAATAACTCTAGTTACTGTAGCCACTCCTTGTGGGTACACCACACAGTAGTAAGAAATATTTGCAAATGAAATAAATAACACTTAAAGCCAAAAGAGAGGTTCTCTTATGAACTCTGAATTGGAGGCAATATTAAGGTGGATAACAAAATTGTAGGCAAAGGGCTTGGATAGTAAATAAAAATAATTGACTGAACCTAAATGCACAAGAGAACCTTGAACATGATATATTCTTGCCAATTCTGTGAATCCCAGTTCTTGTTTTATTTATCGGTTTCTTTTTGTGTTTAATTATATTTTACTTTTAATCTAATTTAATTATTTAACCTCATTTTATTATCCCCTCCATTCTTACTTTGGGCACGCCTTTCTTTACACTCTTTGTATTTCTCTAATGTTTTGGTATATGGCTGTGGTGCACGTTGTTATAAAATACATAAATATTTATAAAATATGTAGTGTACTGTTTGTGTATTTTTAAAATTTTGCTTGAAGTGGTATTGGGCTATTGACCATTTTTAGCATTTCAAGCTCAATATTATATTTTTAATCAACATTAGCACTCCTTTGAAACATCTTCTATGTTTCAGTCACTTATATCCCTATTGGTAGTGTTCTGGGTTAAATTGCATCCCCAAAAAGAAGATACATTGAAGTCCTGAGCCTCAAAAAGTGGCTTCATTTGGAAATATGGTTGTTGCAGATTTAACCAAGTTAAGATGAGATCATTAGGGTGGGCTCTAATCAAATATGTTTCATATCTTTATAAAAGGGGATGTTTGGACACAGAGATACACACATGGGTAGAACAGTTTATGGAGATGGAGCAGAGATCCAGGGGACGATTCTACAAAGCCAAGGAATGCCACAGATTACCAGCAACCACCAGACGCTAGAAGAGAGGCATGGGACAGATCCTCCCTCACAGTTCTCAGAAGGAAGCCATCCTGTGGATACCCTGATTGGGGACTTCTAGCCTCCAGAACTGTGAGACAATACATTTCTGTAATGTAAGCCACCCAATCTGTGGTACTTGGTTAGAACAGCCCTAGCAAACTAATACAGCTATTTAGATTGTCTACTGACCTCACTATGATAAATAATATTCTGACAAATATGTTCATATATGTCCCTCTAGGGATGTGTGATAGCCTTTTCTGAGTTATATGTCATAGAATAGGACGATAGCTGCATTATATGGTATATACATGATTAATTTCACTAAATACTGCCAGATTTCTCTCCAGCAGTGTTCTACCAGTTTATACTTCCACTACAGTTCAGTAAAGGCAACTATTGTGCTGCTTCCTAAGTGTTTTTTCGATTTGTCAGACTTTTGTCATGTGCTTTTAATCTACACTGCGTTTCCCCCTTTCCGGGAATTACCTATTCATAACATTGAGTCTTTTTCTAATTGAAGAGTAGGATGATTCTTTTCTTTTAATATTTAGAAACTGCATTCATTTTAAGTACTTTCTCCCACTCTTTTGTTCTTTTAAATTTTGTATCTTGTCTTTTGATGAACGTAATTTTTTTCCTTTAGAAAAATTTCATTAATTTTCTCCCCAATGGCTTGTGCATAAAAATATATAGTTTAAGACTTTTCTCTTTACCATGAAATTACAGCACTAATTCCTCCTGCCCCTCAAATTTGCTTCAAAAATTCTAAGGTTTTATTTACACATTAAAGTCTGATTCACATGGAATTGATTTTTCTGGATGGTGTGAGGTAAAAACAACACTTATTTTCCCATGCTTCAGAAACATTTATTGTTTGATCCATTCTTTCCCACTTGTATGCAATGCCAGGTGTCACACATCATACCTCCATATATTCATATCTCTATTTCTAGGCTCTTCATTGTTCCATTCAACTATTTTTATATCCATGGACCAATGTCACATAGCCTTAAGCACTTTTAATCTACAACAACATATGGTAAAACAACATCTTTAGCATTCCACATAAATTGAAAAAACAGTTTAATTTAAAAAAATGTTTATTGGAATTGCACTGAATTATAAATTTATTTCAGAAGGACTGATATAATGGAAGAACCTTAAAATCTATTGTCAAAATAAGGACATATTTAGAAAAATACCTATGTTTGTGATTTTTTAATGTATTGAACAAATGAATATAAAAACTTTCTTGTGATATTTGAAAATGGTGGCACTATGCTTTGGAGAGCTGGAGAGTTGCTTACAAAATAACCTTAAGTATATAAACACATTGGATATTAGACAATGACATTTTTCTTAAGAAACGCTCTGGTAGACTTATACTTTGTAGTCCATGATCACATATGCATGTGTTCCTTACTGCAACATGGCCTTTTATAATGCTTAAAATCATTTTTCTATTTCTTATGTGTTAAGAAGCTTAAGATTCCATAGTGATATAATTATGATAATTTCATGCATCAGTTCATTAACCAGTGAGTTGCTTTATTGTTTTCATTAATCTGAGCATGCATTTTGGTGTTTATATTAATGTCTGTCAGCTGATTCTAATTAAAGAAGTGTTCATGGGCAAAAAAAGGAAACACTTATAATACATAATCTATCTCTTGTTATTTAAACATTTATTTTCTTGATGGTAGAAATAGTTTTGACATGTACAGCAATATTTTTTAATTGAAATTGATATATATTCCATATATGGAATAATTACCAAGACTGCAGCTTTGGGAGGCAGTACGATTTACTATCCAAGAACTCACAGAGTGTCTGATTTATGAATGTGAATATGAATTTATGAATATTGCCTCAACTTAAGTGACTCTCTTTATGGTAAAAGAATTGCAACCATGGACAGATGGCAATGAAATCCATTCATATACCATATCAGCCAGTACCTGTTTGCTTGTGTACATAATGAATTGATCTTTTAAAAGCAGAGTTATTGGTGTCAGCTTGGGAAGAAAATTTGTATTAGTCAGCATTCTCCAGAGAAACAGAACCAATAGGAGATGATAGATAGATAGATAGTTAGATGATAGATAGATAGATGATAGATAGATAGATAGATAGATGATAGATAGATAGATAGTTAGATGATAGATGATAGATAGATAGATAGATAGATAGATAGATGATAGATAGATAGATAGTTAGATGATAGATGATAGATAGATAGATAGATGATAGATAGATAGATGATAGATAGATAGTTAGATGATAGATAGATGATAGATAGATAGATGATAGATAGATAGATAGATGATAGATAGATAGATAGATAGATAGATAGATAGATAGATTTCACAGGAGGAATTGGCTCACGCAGTTATGGAGGCTGGGATATGCCTCAATATACCACCTGCAAGCTGGAGAACCAGGAAAACCAGTGGTTTAATTCAGTCTGAGTCCAAAGGCCTGAGAACCAGGACCATCAAAGTCTGAGAGCAGAGTATGTGTGTACCTCCTCAAGGAGAGAGAGGGAATAAGCCATATCTCTGTCTTTTTGTTCTATTCAGGCTCTCAATGGATTGGATGATGTCTGCCCACATTAGTGAGGGTAATCTTCTTTACTCAGTCTACTGACTCAAATGCTAATCTCTTCCGGAAACACCCTCACAGACACATCCAGAAATAATGTTTTACCAGCTGTCTGGACATCCCTTAACCCAGTCAAGTCAACATGTAAAATTAACCATCACAACACATTTAGGCTCTGCTGAATTAGCGGTCTTTGTCCCTAGGGGTGGGACATTTATACCAGGTAGTAGCTACGTTGTTGCATGGTTACTTTGGAGTACTCATCCTGGTTTCTTTACCTAATATTCACCAGGCAAAGAAAGGAGCTAATATACTAGCAGTGGTAATTCACATTTATTAGCATAAGAAGAGAGGTACAATTATATAATGGAGCAGTGGGGGAGTTCGCCTAGAACTCTAGTTACATGCTGGATGTCTCCTGCTAGTTTTTGCCTGATTATTGCCAGAATGAGCAATTGAAGCAGCCATGGTATGACAGGGTCATGGTAATCAGTAATTCAGACCCATCATGGTGCATGTTGGTGTATCCATGTGCAAGCAGGCAACACTAGCAGAACTATTGGATGAGGGTGAGGAGAATCTGGAAGGGTGCCGAGGAGGGAAGTCATGAATATTAACCACAGTTTCAGGACCAAATGCAGAAGTGGAGAATGCTGCTTGTTCTACTCACCCTCTCTTTGAAGTCTCGGGAATTGTGAGAAGCCACCACCTTGAAAATCAGTTTCAGAAGAGAGTGAAGAGGGGGCTTCCCTGAGGCTTCCCTGGTGGCGCAGTGGTTAAGAACCCACCTGCCAGTGCTGGGGGCACGGGTTTGAGCCCTGGTCCGGGAAGACTCCACATGCAGTGGAGCAACTAAGCCTGTGCGCCACAACTACTGAGCCTGCGCTCTAAAGCCCGTGGGCCACAACTACCGAGCCCTCGTGCCACAACTACTAAAGCCCACATGCAACAACTACTGGAGCCCACGTGCCTAGAGCTCGTGCTCTGCAACAAGAGAAGCCACCGTAATAAGAAGCCCGTGCACCACAACGAAGAGTAGCCCCCGCTCACCGCAACTAGAGAAAGCCCACACACAGCAGCAAAGACCCAACGCAGTCAAAATAAAAAAATAAAATAATAAAGTAAAATAAAATAAAATAAAATGCCTTTAAAAAAATTTATGTCTTACTTATGTAAAACTAATTGGCATGAAGGGGTGGAGATTGCTCAAGCCATTCAAGGAGGCAAGCTGATGGAGTCTTGAACAATATTCAGCCCATGGCTTTCAAAGGGGTCCTTAGCATTGACACACAACAAGCAAGTGAAAAATGAGAAGCCAGAAAGTCATGCAAGTGATGTTTATTGTCTAGACATGGAAGTGGCCAGAATTTAGTCATGTAGGTATACTTAACTGCAAATGTGGCTGGAAATTGAATTATAGCTTTGCGCCCAGGAGGAAAGAATTGAGTGAAAAACCAGCTGGACTCTGTCATGGATAGTACTTCCAGTGACCACATACTGGTGTTTATCTTCTGATAAAACACAGCCACCTACTGCCCAAAGAGAAAGCCTTAGCTCTATCTCCTGAGATGTACAAGACTAGGATTTTCACACAATTCACTTTCCTTTACTTATGTCCAGCTGTGATCCATGCTATGGTGATCTATAAAATAAAAATGGCAACACTGCCCCACTCCTACCCTCCCATACAACCAATAAGAACAAACAGAGCTATAGAAACTCACAATCAGAAGGAAGCAACAGAAAGACACAGTAATGTCAGGAGATAGTAACTTGGAAGTATTGTGGCAAGCCTTGTGAAGTTCCTGGACCCAGGAAGAGTTCATTAAATGACTCCAGTTCTGCTCTCTGGAAGGAATAAGATCCCATGTCCATTGTTCTCTGTGGCCACTGAATCCGCCTTACGTGAGCTTCTTTGTGTCCATTTTCCTTCATGGACACATCTGAAGTTGGTTTTGAAAACTTTGCCCTGCTTGTGAGCTATATAGCTTTCATAGTCTACTTCCTACTTGTGCATATTTGACAGTCTAAAATTTGTTTTAGAACTTGAATGGTCAAAACCTTTAAAAAAATTGGTCTCATTTCATCAACTGCTTAATAGTCTTCTGATGTGTATATTTTTAATCATTTCATTTGCCAATAACCACACTTAAAGGTGTTTTTTTTTCCCTAGAAATAATTATCAACTCAAACTTGTTTTTACCACCTTGCTCTATTCCATTCTCTTTAACTTTATAGCAGCAGTCTTGAGAAATTCAAGCTTGAGGGGGAAGATCTTTGTCAATCAAAGTTATTTCAATCTTACTTCCTACTGTTTGTGGTTTTTCTAACTCTTTGAAGCCCCATATTTCTGGAATCACTCTATTCACAACCTTTTTTGCCTACACCAGCCAATGGTTACTTAAGCCCATCTTTTTCGTCATTTCCTTGTTACACTCAACTAATATCAACCAAAATGCACTACAAATATTCTATTTAAATTTGTTCTCTTACAGTTCTAGGTTTGACAGGTATTATGAGTTGACTTGTGTTCCCACAAAATTCATACATTGAAGGCTTTGCCCCCAGTGCCTCAGAATGTGATCTTATTTAGAAATAGATGTAATTCATTAAGTTGAGGGCTTACTAGATAGGGTGGGCCCCTAATCCAATATAACTGGTGTTCTTATAAAAAGAGAAAATTAAGACACAGAGACATACACACAAGGAGAACACTATATGAAGATGAAAGTCAAGATTGGATGGTGCCTCCACAAGTCACAGAAGAGTAAAGATGGTCAGCAAACCATCAGAAGCTAGAGGAAAAGCATAAGACAGATTCTTCTTCACACCCCTCATAAGGAATCAACTCTGACAACACCTTGATCTTGAACTTCTAGTCTCCAGAACTATGAGACAATCATTTCTGTTATGTAAGTCACACTATTTGTGGTATTTTGTTAGAGCAGCCCTAGCAAATTAATACACTTATGGTTGGCCTTCCATATTATCACAGGTAACAATTTTCTAACTCTTTTGCCGCTACAGAATATGGCTTTCCATCATTCTATCTTTTTTTAATATAGAATTTTATAGAGAAGTTTTAAATCCACAGCAAAATTAAGTGGAGAGTACAGAGAGTTTCCATATTATCATCCCTCCCTTCACCCTCCCACCACCCATCAACACACACAAACCTCCCTCACTATCAATATCTGGCCCCAAGTGCTACATTTGTTGTAATCAGTGAACCTGAATTGACACATTATTATCATCCAAAGTCCATAACTATTTACATTAGGGCTCACTCTTGATATTGTACACTCTCTGACTCTGGACAATGTATAATAATATGTATCCACCCCTGGATTATCATACAGAATAGTTTCACTGTCCTAAAAATCCTCTGTGCTCTGTCTGTTCATCCCTCTCTCCCCCAACCCCTGGCAACCACTGATTTTTTTACTGGCTCCATAGTTTTGTCTCTTCCAGAATGTTATATAGTTGGGACTCCACAGTTTGCAGTTTTTTGATGTTGGCTTCTTTCATTTAGTAATATGCCTTTAAGTTTCCACCATGTCTTTTCCTGACTTGATAGCTCATTTCTTTTTAGAGCTAAATATTATTCCATTTTCTGGATGTATCATACTTTTATTTATCCATTCACCTACTGAAGGACATCTTGGTTGCTTTCAAAAACAAAGCTTCTATAAATATAAACACCTGTGTCCAGGTTTTTGTACAGACATAAATTTTCAACTCTAAATACTAAGCAGCATGCTTGTTAGATCATAAAATAAGAATATATTTTGTTTTGTAAGAAACTGACAAACTGTCTTCCAAAGTGAATGTACAATTTTGCTTTCCCACCAGCAATTCCATCTACCTTTTTAACATCACTTTCATTACTTCCTGCCTCCAAATTATCAAGTCAATGACACACATTTAGATTTTTGTCATGGCAGCACTTCACTTTAAGATAACACTTTTGTATTAATCGAGATAAATCTAACTACTGTTACAAATAATACTGCCAAATCTCAGTAGTGCAGCAATATTAGGTATTTATTTCTTACTCACATAAAGTCTAAGTAGAGATGGTGTGAGGGAGAGGGACTCTCTACTCCATGAAGCCATTCAGGGTTCCAGGCTAATAATGCAATCTTTGCCGTCTTCAGCATATGGTTTCCATGGTGTCACTGGGCATTCCCTTTCAATCCAGCCTACAGGGAAGAGAGCAATCAGAAGAATATATGATCAGGCGTGGTAGTGGCACTAATTAGTTCCACTTGCAATTGTTGGCCTGACATGAATCACACAATCACATTTAACTGTAAGAGAGGCTAAGAAAAGTAGTCTAGCTATGAACTCAGAAGGAAAGGTAAATGGATTTAATGCCCATCAAACAGTTTCTGCATTCTATTAAGCATAAATGCCCTGTAAAATCTTAAGTAATTTCTCTTTTAGTGAAATAACTATACATGAGATTACTAAAACGTTGAACATTAAAAATGAATCAGGGTAGATTTCATTTATTTACTTTACAAATATTCATCCCCCAATATGCCAGGAGCTGAGCTAAGTGCTTGGCATATAGGAATAGACAAAGCAAACAAAAATCCTATCTTATATGGAACTTATATTAATGGTAACAATTTAATTGACTGCTTAAGGTAAAAATTTGATGCCAGAAGTTCAAAATCATTAATTTCTAAATTTTACTCAGTTATAAAGTCTATTGTCTCCCTAGTAGAATAGAATCAATTTTCAAAAAAATCATAGATGCTATATTGGACAGTCTCACTAATGTATTCCTTTTAGGGCAGATCCCTGAAGATATCTAAGTGACAAGCATAATTTTAATATCAAAGAAATTACTAGAGAAGCAAAGCAGGAAAATTCACATTTAGACAATTTAATTTAAATTATAAGCTGTGGTAGCAAAATGAGTTTTAAAAGATCAAATGGGCAAACGTGGAGAAAGCTGGTTCTAAAGTTATTAAAACAAGCAAAAACAGCAAGAACAAAATTCACTCCTAACTCATTTACTTGAGCTTTTTATAAGAAAAGCCATAAAATTCATAGATAGATAGATAGATAGAGATAGATAAGTAGATTAGGTCATTGAAAACACAATTTATTGTAAGAATCAAAGATTAATCATTATATGGAATATTTTAAGATAAATATTTTGTTATTCATAACAGCATTTCACTATTTCTCTAAATTTGTACACAATGAATTTAAATATTATTGTACACTTGTAGAATTTGACATAAATTTATATACAGTAGAAAGCATCTACAATAGCCAAGATCTTAAAAAAGAAAAACCAAGATTGAAAATCTTAAACAGCATGGTTTCAAGATTTACTATAAAGCTACAGTAATTATGACAATATAAATTGGAATAAAGTTGGAAAAAGTAGAGAAATAAAACAGAGTAGAATCTCCAGATATCAACCCAAATGTATTTGATAATTGGTTTTTTGATAAAGATGATAAGATAATCCAATTAGAATTAAAAGACTTTTCAATAAATGTTACTAGAAAAAGTGAATATTCAAATGAGGGAAAAAAATTAACCTCACTCATTATCTCACAACATACACAAAAAATTATTGTAAGATAGATCATAAGCTTAAATGTACAAACTAAAACTATAAAGTTTCGAAAAGAAAACATAGGAAAAGGACTCTCTCTCTCTCTTTCTCTTGCTCTCTTCCAACTACATCTGCCCTGCTTTTAAAACCTAATTGATTCAGTCAGGCCCACCTTGATTTTCCAGAATAATTTTCTTCACTTATATCTGCAAAATATCTTCACAGTGATACTTAGACTAGTGTTGACTGAAAAACTAGAATCTGTTGCCTAAGGAAATTGACAAATCTAAAAATCCTACTTTGAAAAATCAAATGCACAAAATGGATTTCATTAAAATTAAATTTTTTGCTCATTGAAAATCATAGTTAAAGAGAATGAAAAGTTAATCCACAGACAGGTAGAACATAATCACTATATTTTAATCTGACTAAGGACTCATATCAAGCATGTACAAAGAATTGCTACAAATGTGAAAGACAAAACTGAATAAAAATGGGCAAAAACTTTAGTGGACATATTTTAGGTAGGACAGATAAGGGCCAATAAGCATGTGAAAAGGTGTTCAACATCTTTAATTATCAGAAAAATGCAAATAAAAGCAAAATGAAATATTTTCGCTCCTCACTAGAATAGCTAAAATTAAATAGACTCATTACCAAGAGGGGAGGGCGTGGAGCAATATTGCTGATGTGAGTGAAAAACGGCATAACCACTTTGGAATATTCTTTGGTAGTTTCTACTAAAATGAAGAGTACACTTACCCTGACCCAACAAATCTATATTAGGTATTTACCCAAGAAAATGAACACATATATCTACATAAAGTCTTGTCAAAAATGGTACCAGTTTTGTTATTAAATTCACAGGATCATTGGATTTTTAACCTTGTTCTTCTGAATAATTTTTAAAAATTGTTTATAAATCTGTTACATTCTTATAGTAGAAAAAGTCACTTAAATTCCAGTCCCCAAAACATTATTTTGTTCATGCTTCTGCTAGAGATACATACACTACATACATATGATTCTATAAAAATGAGCATTTGAAACAAAAAATAATACTCCTTAAGATAAAGCAAAACACAACATGGAACTTTTATAAATTAAGAAGTGATTGAATTGGTAATAGGAAAATCTACATGATACAGAAAATATTGTACAAATTATAATGTATTATAAAATTATCTAAGATCTTAAATGGTTAAATTTTCATTCTGTCTCACTCAATTTATCCTTCTTCCCCTCCTGCATTTACAGAGTACGCACTTTGGACAAAATATACTGTCTGTCATTTTGAGAAAGCGTATCAACTTTGCCTTCACAGAACTGAGAACAGAAGCCAAGAGTTAGTGTTTTATCACAAATGAATTAAGCAAACACAGAAGGACAGAAACTAAATTCAAAACTGAGGTATTTGCATATAGATAGGAATGAAGGAATGAGAAAATGTGGCATCTTCCCAGGAATTATGAGGTAAGCATCTTACCAGGCTTTAGGACAAGTGGTTGGATAAGCAGTCAATATGAGATTTACTCATAAGTAAAACGTTCACAACTTCAAGGAAAAATATTTCCTATGGGTTTTAACTACTCTACACTCCAGAACACAGAGAACAGGTGAAAATTTAAATATAACATTAATACAGGACTTTAAGAAAAGATGTTACCTAAAAAGAAAGCTCACAGACCAATGGAAAATATGTGCAAAATTCCATATAACATACTAGCAAACAGAATCTAGTGTTTGCTTAAAGTATAACACAGAATCGCCAAAGGAGAGTTTTCCCAGAAGTAGTAAATGTATTTTATTAATACATTTTAAAATGAGCATAATGGTAATAGGTGCCTAAATGGTGCCTATTAAAATTTAAGATATATTACTGATGAATCAAAAACTACAATAAAAGAAGAATATGAGACTATTACTGAAACCAAAAGAAGTTCATAATTTCACAAACACACATTAAAAAAGAGTCATGGGTCAGAGGCAATAAAGACATGATAGTCTAAGGGTGGTTAAGGGCATCCACTCTGGAGCCAGACTGCTTGGGGGCAATTCCTAGCTCTTGCAATTTGATTGTGACCTTGGGCAAGTTAAGTAACTCTCTGTACATCAAGCCTCCATATACAACATGGGAGTAAAAATAGTACGAACTCTATAGGATTGTGCTGAACATTAAACGAGTTAATGTTAAACAGACAAGTATCTGACTCTCAGCAAACACTGTGTTAGAATTTATTATTACTATCATCCTTACTATTACTTATATCAAATTGAAAGAAAATATAGAGAACACATCCAAGTCCTCTTCTAAAGTCTGCCATAGATTTAATTAAAAATAAATTGAGGAAGCCCTGACATTGCCTTGGTTGGCTCCTCTTTTGGGTAGGCAGTGATGGAAATTGGGTGGGATGATTGGAAAGAGAAAGGGTAGCAAAGCCAGTACTCCAACCCTGGTTAATCAGCCCTGAGACCATGACTCAAATAGCTAATAAGCCTGACTGTTTTTCCTATCTGAAGATGAATCTAAGCATTCCCTAAACACACATAATATTCAACACCAGAGAGAAAAATGTAAAACATCAATATATAGCCTTATCTGAAAAAGGAAAACCACATATAGTACAAAATATTTTGTCTCTTAGCAACGAATCTTAGTTGCTATGCCGCCTTCACCTTGCACACTGCCAGAGACCCTAAAACAAAACCCAATTTGCCCAAATCCTGGGAAGTTCCCAAATTAGGAACTGTTCTCTCTGCCAGAGTTACCACCCTGAACAAAGAGACAGAAAGCCCTGCCTTCAGAAAACTTAGGTTTTGCTCCAGGTGGCAAAAAATTTCAATATGAAGAATGCTGTATAAGTCCTAAGGATTAAAACAGAAGCAAGAAGAGTGGTGGGACGTGGTGGGCTTGGGTGTGCGGCTCTTGTAGCCAGGGCAGTGAGGCAAGGCTTCTCTGAGAAGCAAGATTTGAATAATGACCTGAAGAAAGAGAAAGGAGAGCAGTCAAGACATCAACAGGAACATTATAGAGGAGGGAACAGCCAGACAGCGAGGTAAGAACAGTGTGTCCAAGTGAGAAAGCAGGAGTGGCTGGCGCAAAGTGGGGCTGAAACAAAGCAAGTGGAGTGAGGTCAGATGTGAGGGGGCCGGACCAGGAGGAGCTGGAGCATCGTGAGAAATTCAGAATGACTTAAGGCACGATCTGCTTTGTTCTTAAAAGATCACTCTTGTTGTTTAATTGAGAACGAAGTAGAATCAAAATTATATTGGCAAAACAGACTGTGGGTAGATATTGTTTGATAATTGTTGCTGAAACCCAGCCTCTGTACACCGGCACTGAATTGAATCTCGGAGATAGAGTTTTGGGTGAAAAGTAGAAAAGAATATCTTTATTGCAGGGCGCCAACCAAGGAGTCCAGGGCAGTTAGCACTTAAAAGACCCAAACTCCCCCGAGGGCTTTCAGGAAAGGTTTATAAAGACAGGGTGAGGGAAGGGGATTGTGGGGTGTGTGATCAGCTCGTGGATATTCTTCTGATTGGCTGGTGGTGAGGTAATCGGAAGTCAGTATCATCAACCTTCTGGTTCCAGCCGTTCTGGGGTCTACATGCCTATGGGCAGCATACAGTTAACTTCTTCCACCTGGAGGGGGTTTCAGTATCTGCAAAACGGCTCAAAGGACATGGCTCAGAATACTATCTGTAGTCCTTGAGGAAGAACTAAAGGTCCTTGACTTTGTTTAATGGCTAAAGTATTATTATTTTGTCTTTCTTGACTGTTTTTCTTTCTTTCTGCATTTTCTCACTTCTCTGATTAAATTTATTCTTTGACTCAAGTTTTTCTACAGACAAAAGGCAAGTGGAGGACATGGGTGGGGATCTATTCTGGGAAGGCCCCGTATGGTCCTGCTTGGTTACAAAGTGGATTATCCTTCTGGAGGTGTTGAGGGAAGCTTGGGATGCTACGCTTCCTCCATTTCCCAAACTCTTCTTGTATCCCAGTATTATTTCATTGCCTTTCTTTGTGGAGTAAAGAGATAGATGTTTGAATTTTCATATTACTTATCCCATAGGAGGGATATCTGATTTTAAATTACCTAGGAGTTTTAGCTATGGGCCAAAAAGATCACTTTATTAAAGAAAACAACCCAGTGAACATGTCATATCAGAAAAAGAATCTGGGCCACCATGACAGCTTGTACTTGTTAGTCCACCCTGTGGTTACACTTTCAATTCTCATGAAGAAAGAAAGAAAGAGAGAGAGAGAGAGAGAGAGAGAAAGAAAGGAAGGAAGGAAGGAAGGAAGGAAGGAAGAAAAAAAGAAAAAGAAAGAAAGAGAGAGAGAGAAAGAAAGAAAGAAAAAGAAAGAAAGAAAGAAAGAAAAGAAAGAAGAAAGAAAAGGAAGGAAGGGAGAGAGGGAGGGAGAAAGGAAGGAAGGAAGGAAGGAAGGAATGGAGGGAAGGAAGAAAGAAAATCTACATTCTCAGGGTTTAAACCACTTGTAGTTGGCGTTTGTGTACTCAGAGTTGTAAACATTACTAACAGATATAAACTTTTCTACTCTTTGATCTTTAACCAAGTGCATTTAATATTTTATTAAAAGTTTAAATATTAAAGTGCAAAAGTACAAATTCAATAATCTGGAGAATCCCTGCCTATGGAAAGTTTACAACCTAAAGATGAAGCTCAAAACCCCCTTTTCAGCCCTAAGAGACCATGGAGTATCAGTAGAAAAGCTCCTGATAAGAATTATAAGAATTATAAATGGTTAGTATAAAATATAAAGGTTTTTATTTTTGTATGTCCAGTGATACCAGCTTGAGGAAAGTAATTCCATTTAATTGTATTCATTGCTAAAGAAAGGACATGCTATTTTTTATGAACAACAATGTGAGGGCTTTGCATTTTTCATCGATTTTTTATTTGCTATATTAGAACACTAGCTATAAAAGAACACATAATATCAATAATACGTTAATTTGAAAAAATCTATAATTATATTAGGAGAAACAGAGATAGAGTCAGGGCAGAATTACTCTTATTAAGATCAGTATGTTAGAGGTAAAGACATGATTTCTGGGGGGAAAATGAGTTCTGGATAATTTAGTTTTTTGTCTCTGAATTTCTCATTAAAGAGTAGTTGATAAATTAGCACATAGATATTACTGAATGTCCATGGTTAATATATTCCTCTCCTTGTAAGTATTTCTATGGGACATGTAGAAAATACTTTTAACTATACTCACTAAAAGTGAAACTTATGACAGTAAAAACTCTAAATCTAATAGATGTTACAATTCCATATACTTTCCAGTTCTTTCAAAAAAATACTAAAGAGATGGGCAAATACCCCAACCACACATGATAACTGAGTTTCAGGGACAGTAGCAGTAGAAGAAGCTGAAGGAAACTTCAATTTAGGAATTTAAAGACTACTGTAAAGATGGGATATCATTTGAAAAACCCAACCAGTAAAGAACTATTAGCTTCACATTAAATCTGAAATGCTTTTGGACTGGGCAGCCTACTATAATGCATCTTTACTTGAATGCTTTCTCTCCAATTGAATTTTAGACCCTTTTAAAGTGCTGATATCAAGATTCTGGGAAAAGAAAAACAAACCAACAACAATCTGATATATATCAATCCAATAGTGCCCTCTCTAACCTTGAAGAAAGTAATATATTCGGCTCCTTTCTTCTGCTTTTATATTTTTTCTTAAAATAACTTTTATTTTTCCTATGAATCACTTTTCTACTTGACAAGGTCTAAATGCCTGTTTTCCACTAGGAAACACTCGGATTGATATTTGAATTCCCTATTGCACTTCAAACCTGTGAATCATTTCAGAGATTCTTCCTGTGCCCTTGTTTTATCTTCTTTCAGAGGGAATGAGTCATACACAATAGCTGATAACAGTTAATTGCATAATATTTAAAACACTCCTCATCTTGAAGGAGGGCAGAGTGCTTGGCAAAGAGTATTATGCAAATAGTTGCCTCATCTCTAAAAAATATCACCTTCTGCACTCTGGGAAATCACAACACGGCAAACCATGACAAAAAACGTAGCCTCTTACTTATTGCTGGCATAGCTGAAGCACGGAGTTTAACACAGAAGTTTCTGAAAGTAGAAGTTTTAAATTTAGATAATTAGCGCCTACCCACACTTCCTTTATTTGCTCATTTTGTGGCTCAAAATTTTAGAACCCTATTTTTGGGTACCTACTGATAACCATCAGCATGTGTGTAAGTACCGATTCCATAAAGGGTAAATCAATTACACATTCCAGATTTGTGTAAGGAGGATGGCTGGGTTGTGTGCTTTAACTCAGGAGGATGGCTCCTGCATACCAACTACTGTAGAAGAGAACTGGTCTCAGAAGCGGGGGTCTGGTTTTGTCAGGTCTGCTGTGTGTCATCTCAGACGTTACCCTGCACATCCAAAGCAACCACCATAGTTGTGCAATGTAGAGGCACCACGTCTGGTCCCAGGAATGCTACACATTAACTCTCACCTTCAAAGTCACTTCAGCTCTTGGGGCTTCACGATGTTCATCCCTAAAAGTACAGTTTTGCCTTTGGTGATCTTTAAAGAAACTTCTAACTATATAAATCCACAGTTAAAAAAAATTCTCAGATGGTCAGTCTCTGAATCAAAATGTACCTATTATGAATCATGTGAATATTTATTTAAAAGCCAGAATGTATAATCAGGAACTTCCAAAAGAAAAAAATAATAAGGTGTAGGAAAAGGTATTTGTTTTTCTGAAGAAAAACTCAAAAAGCAAGACATAATGTGGATATAATATCCTAAAGTAGAGGATTTAACCAACAATTGCTGCTAGCTCCAAATATTAGGAAAACAAAAGTAAAAGTTTCACAACTTTTTAAATTAAAAAATTTGTTCACATTTAATTAGAGTCTGTCCATGAAAGGAAAGTAATTTTTTAAGCTATGAGACCCAGATTGCTTATTCTTCTGTGGATTACCTTTCATTTCTCTCTTGGAAAAAGAAAAATGGTCTCTGGCTTTCTGAATATAAGGTGGATTTTTCACCAAATGGGATGAAAACTTGAAAGTTTACTTTGCTCTTCTCATTCATCTGGTTGGAATAGGCTGACATTTTGTCACTGTGCAGTCAAACTGTCAAATTAGCTACTGGCCTTTTGTCCTTAGCCACTACAAGTCCAGACAAACAAAATGTACCACCCAGACCTGTCTAGGTGATTTCAGGGAAATGCCTTTTAATTATGAATTACTTTAGATGGTCTCAGTATAGGTTTAATCTCCTCTCCATCTCTTCTGGCACTTCTAGGTCTAATCTATCATTTCTGAGTTATTCTTGGGTGATTTTTTTTTTTTTTTTTTTTGCGGTACGCGGGCCTCTCACCGCTGTGGCCTCTCCCGTTGCGGAGCACAGGCTCCGGACGCGCAGGCTCAGCGGCCATGGCTCATGGGCCCAGTCGCTCGGCGGCATGTGGGATCTTCCCGGACCGGGGCACGAACCCGTGTCCCCTGCATCGGCAGGCGGACTCTCAACCACTGCGCCACCAGGAAAGCCCGATTTTTTTTTTTTTTAATAAAAACTGACCATGCCGTTGCCACCATCTGCCCCTTTCAATGGCAACCTAGCATTCAGAGTTAGAATATGTATGGTTTTGCATAATCCAGACCTTGCTTGGTGATTATGACTCAATGCTGAGCTCAGTCATACTGAGGGTTCAGGTCCTCGAGTAAACATGCTCTCTCACCAAAGGGCTGATTCCATAGGTCTGGGATGCTATAGCCACTCTTGTTCAATCTTGTTGAAAACTACTCCACTTTTTTGCCCCTATTTTATTTATTTATTTATATATTTATTTATTTATAATTAAAGTATAGTTGATGTCGAATATTAGTTTCAGGTATACATCATAGTGATTCAATATTTTTGTAGATTATATGCCACTTAAAGTTATTATAAAATATTGGCTATATTCCCTGTATAATATTAGTCTTGTAGCTTTTTAATTTTGTACATAGTAGTTTGTACCTTTTAGTCCTCTACTGCTATCTTGTCCCTCCTCCCTCCCCTCTCCCCACTTGTAACCACTAGTTTGTTCCCTATATCTGTGAATTCGTTCCTGTCTTGTTATATTCATTCGTACTGTTTCATTTTTTGTATATTCCACATGTAAGTGATAACGTACAGTATTTGTTTTTCTCTGTCTGCTTTACTTCACTTAGCATAGTACCCTCCAGGTTGATTCGTGTTGTTACAAATGGCAAAATTTCATTCTTTTCAGGGCTGAGTAATTTCCATTTTGTATATGTGTGTGTGTGTGTGTGTGTGTGTATATATATATATATATCACATGTTATATATATATATCATGTGATATATATATATCACATCTTTTTTATCCATTCATGTGTTAATGGACACTTAGAATGCCATCATATCTTGGCTATTGTAATTAATGTTGCTATGAACATTATGGCACATGTACCTTTTCAAATTAGAAAACTACTCTACTTTTAAACATTACATTTTTTTAAAAATTGGAGTATAATTCTTTATAATGTTGTGTTAGTTTCTGCCGTAGAACAAAGTGAGTCAGGTATATGTACACATATATCCCCTCCCTCTTGGACCTCCCTCCCATCCCCCCACCCCACCCATCTAGGTCATCACAGCACCAAGCTGAGCTCCCTGTTCTATACCACAGATGAATTGGGAGATTACGTTTGACATAAATACACTACCATGTGTAAAACAGCTAGCTAGTGGGAACCTGCGGTATAAACATTACCTTTCACACTACACCATAGCCTCAGGAATGTCTTCCCTGACCGTCCAAGGTATCTGCCATCTCCAAAAACAATAAAAACATACACTGACCTAATACCAACTGCCTCTCCTGCATAACGCTTACCTTAACTGTAATCTTATATGTAAATCTGGTTCTTGTTATCTGTGGTAGTTATGTTCTATAAAGTTGCCATGAACACTAAATTAGCAAATACTGAACCATTGCTCCTAAGGAAAATACAGGGTTAGGTTTTTCATGAGCCTCTAGTGACAACGTTTTCATCATCCGATCAAAATATAACCTTCCTTGTTTTATATGTACTTCTGTTGAACTATACCTTATTTAGTATGGATTGTTGATTCAACAACATTGAACTCACGTCCAACAGTACTATAACTTTTGCCTAAACAAAGTTTACTTAACACATGTATATTCTACTTGAGGCACATGGGACACTGGACAGCAGTTCAACACAACACTTGGGGGCTGTTTTAAACAGCAAAATTACCAAAAAAAAGCATAAAAATGCAAAAAACATGGCACTGCATAGACCACTGAAGGACACCTGTTCACAGTAGAGAACTGAAACGGGAACCAGAGCATTGCCAAGTTCCATCTGAGCCTGGAATGCACGCATCAGGAGACCAACAGTTTTCACTGTTCTACACATGCACATGTCCACAAGTAACCCCAAAAGTACAGTGAGTATTGATTTGGGGTTACAAAGAAATTTAGCTACTAGGTGAATTTGTAAGTACAGAATCTGCAAGGATTAATTTTATTTATATAAGCATGTGGTTAATGTGTATTTCTCCCACTGCACTGTAAACTCCATGAAAACAAGAATCATTTCTCACCACCGTGTCCCCAGACCCCAAACCACACACACACACGCGCACCCCACGATACATATTTATAATAATGAATCAGCCCTAGATATCGTGAGCAGGACAGTGTTTCCCACATTGGAAACTTTCCATTTGGTTTTCAAACCCTATTATTGAAAATTCAAACAGTTCATATTTTGTTTCAAATCCTTCAAACAATTTTTGTTCTATGAAAGAACGATACAGCAAAACCTAAAAAAAGAATTAGTCACAGGAAAGGTAGTGAGGCCAATACTTAAAAAAGAAAAAGAAATTCAGAAAACTTTATGTTCCACCTAGAGAAATCCTCAGAACACAGGGTTGCTTTTTACCTCAAATTAATATAAACAACCTTGAATACAACATCTTTCCTCCCAAACCATCCCAGCTGTCTACATCAGAATGTGCAAGTAAACACTGTCTTTTTCCTACTTTAATTTTGATCATCAGTTGATCTGAAACGACAGTCTAGATTATTTTAACTTTCTATTGCTAGCATGCACGTTTAACCCTGGTTTATCTCTTCCAACTTATCCCCCGGCAAAATCCTCTCACTGTATTCCCAAGGTACACTGTGTTTTCTTGTGTGTCCCTCCTCTTATAAAGCAAGCTGCTTCCCCAAGAGAGATCCTCTGACTTTCTTCACCAGACTAATTTCTTACTTGTCTGTCAAACTGCCCAAGCATCATCGTTTACCTCCAATCCTCCTATCCCTGGGGTTAATTTTGCCTATATATGTTCCTGTGGCACCATGACAATGCTTAAAACCTTTGCTGTTTTAATGATCAATTCTGCCTGTCTCTTCTCTAGGGATGGGATTTTGTTTGACTTTTCCTCATATCTCTTATGTCTGTCATGAGCTCTGACTTACAGTGAGAGATTTGTTAGTGTTTGTAGAATAAATGCCTCTTCAATGAACTCGTTCAGTGAATGAATGGATGAATGAATGAATGCACACTGGGCTAGAAATGGAGAGGAGAGTAGGCAAATTTCTACCATAAAGCATATAGGGATGAAGCTAATAAAACCACTAACCTCGGGACTTCCCTGGTGGCTCAGGGGTTAAGATTCCGCGCTCCCAATGCAGGGGGCCTGGGTTCGATCCCTGGTCAGAGAACTAGACCCCACATGCTGCAACTAAGAGTTTGCATGCCGCAACTAAAAATATCCCACATGTCACTACAAAGATCCCACATTCCACAACTAAGGAGCCCGCCTGCCGCAACAAAGACCCGGCACCAATAAATAAATAAAATAAATATTTAAAAAAAAGAAAAGCTAAACTTTTTATTTGGTGGATCTGTAATATGTGGACTCTGTAACATCGTAATTCTGCTATTCCAGTTTGTAGAGATTTAGATCCTAATTAGTTTTTTTTTTTTTAATATTTGCTTATTTATTTATTTGGCTGCATGGGGTCTTAGTTACGACATGTGGGATCTAGTTCCCTGACCAGGGATCAAACCCGGACCTTCTGCACTGGGAGCGTGGAGTCTTAACCACTGGACCACCAGGGAAGTCCCCCTAATTAGGTTATTAAAAAAAATCTTAATTATCACATATTCTACCTATTGTTCGTCTGAGAAAAAAATCGTGAGAAAGACAGTCTTCACAAATATAAGAACGTGTATAAGGCAGTTGGCACGTTCTGGAAAGGTGTGTTGTACTGTGGCTCCCAAGTCAGAATAATTCTTTGAAAACACACTTTGTTTCTGATAATTACACCAACGCAAGGCAGGTGATGGCCAAAGAAAAGCTTTACTAGAAACAAGGGGTGGATTAAGTGAAGTGACTAAACAAATAAAGATGTCTTTTTGCTTACTAAGACCATAATCCTGGTTTCTGGTATTCAATCTAGTGTAGCATTTGTCCAGATGTTTTAAACTTTTTTAGAAAAGTATTATTATTAATAGTTGTACTTGAATAAGCCAGGAATAGAGATGGAAGAGATAGCTATGAAGGACATAATCAGATGACTGGTGAAATCTGAATATGGACTGTATATTTTATAATTGTAAAATTATTATATATTATAAAAATATTGTATCTATATAAACTTTCCCAAATAGCTATGTATATTACAGCTGTGTAAAACAATTCCTTGTTCTGAGGAGACATGTGTTGAAGTATTTAAAGGTCAAGAGTCATAATGTCAGCAACTTATCCTCAAACATTTCCATTGAAGTAGTATTAATAATATGGGTTTTTTTGTTTTGTTTTTTTTTTTGCGGTACGTGGGCCTCTCACTGCTGTGGCCTCTTCCATTGCGGAGCACAGGCTCCAGACGCGCAGGTTCAGCGGCCATGGCTCACGGGCCCAGCCGCTCTGCGGCATGTGGGATCCTTCCGGACCGGGGCACGAACCCATGTCCCCTGCATCGGCAGGCGGACTGTCAACCACTGCACGACCAGAGAAGCCCAATAATATGTTATTTATAGAAAGAGAGATAAATTTTTTTAATTGTTAACAATCATTGAATATAGATAAAATGTATATGGGTCTTTATTGTGATATTCTTGCAACTTTTTTTTTTTAAACAAGAAGCTATAAAAATGCATTGTGTGCCCTTCCACAAAATAACCTGAATGAGTTTGACAGCTCTCCACTTTGAACTTACCCAGCTTCAAGTGTGGTTTTGTCTACTTGTGTAAGATCCCTGTGCAGTGGACAGAGTTCTCATGCTAATAAATAACTAATTTGAAAGATGACTTACAAAAGCTAGCCTCTCTCCTTCTTATCCTTTCCCAAATCCTGTATGTAAACTCAGACAAATTCTCTTGATGACTCCTAAATCATGATGCATGAGGCAGACCGCAAGAAAATTGAATTGAAATTAGAGCTGCCGTGCACCAAAGTCAAAAACTTTTCAGTTTGAGTCTAGGTTAATTGCCTACTAAAAGTCATCAACATTTTTGTAGCAACATTGGAGAGCACAGAATCTCTAAAACATAGCATTCATAATATTCAGGATTACAATCCATGTTATTCGACATAACAAGAAGAAAGAATATGTAATTTAATCTGAAGGAAAAGACAATCAACAAATGTCAAGCCTAAGGTGATGCAGGTATTGAATTTATCAATCACTGACATTAAAAGCAGCAATTCTAATTGTATTCAAAGACACAAGGAACATATTCTATAATGATTAAAAAGATAAGAAGTATCACCAGAGAAATAGAATACATTAAAAAGTAGTAAATGGAAATTTTAGAATTAAAAATATTTGTCTGGGGCTTCCCTGGTGGCGCAGTGGTTGAGAGTTCGCCTGCCGATGCAGGGGACACGAGTTCGTGCCCCGGTCCAGGAAGATCCCACATGCCGCGGAGCGGCTGGGCCCGTGAGCCATGGCCACTGAGCCTGTGCTCCGCAACAGGAGGGGCCACAGCAGTGAGAGGCTCGTGTACCACAAAATATATATATATATATATATATATATATATATATATATATGTTGTCTGAAATAAAAAAAAAATACTTTATGGGATTATTAGCAGAATGGACATAACAGAGAAAAATAATTAACTTGAAATAGATTACTAGAAATTCAACATGAAGAAGAAACATTTAAAAATTTGAAAACAAAAGAACAGAGCCTGTGAAGAAGATGAAAATGTAATCTTGGATCACTGTAGACTCAGAGAGAAATAACCAAGAGAATGAGGCAGAAATAAACATATGAAGAAATAATGACTGAATTATTCCCAAATTTGTGGAAAGACATAGGTTTACAGATTCAAGAAGCTAAGCACAAGCCTAACAGCGTATTGCTCACAAAGATAAAGAGAAAACATTGAAGAAATGCAGAGAAAAATATGATATATTACATAAAGGGAACAGCCATCCAAATGATCATGGATGTCTTATCAGAAACTATGAAAATTAAAAGATAGAGGAACAACATTTTTACAGTTCTGAAGAAAAAAAAGCTACACAGAATTCTATTGTCAACAAAAATATTCTTGTTGATTCAAAGAATGTGCGAAAACACATTTTCAAGTTTAAAAAAACCTACTACAAAACTACTAAAGCATAGTTTTCAGGCAAAGACAAATGTTAACAGATAAGAGCTTGAAAGTTCATAAATTAATGAAGACTATTGGAAATGATAAACATTTGAGAAAATATAAAAGACTACATTGCTGTTTTAATTTATTTAAAATATATATGAATGTTAAAATAAGAATATTTTGGCCCATGTGGGGTTTTTTTTTAATACATGTAATGGAACTTTATAAGACAAAAATAGCAGAGGGACTTCCCTGGTGGCGCAGTGGTTGAGAGTCCGCCTGCCGATGCAGGGAACGTGGGTTCTATCCCTGGTCTGCGAGGATCCCACGTGTCGCAGAGCGACTGAGCCTGTGCGCCACGGCTACTGAGCCTGCGCTCTGGAGCCCACGAGCCACAACTACTGAGCTCGTAAGCCACAGCTACTGAAGCTCGCGCGCCTAGAGCCCATGCTCTGCAGCGAGAGAGGCCACCGCAATGAGAAGCCCGCGCACCACAACAAAGAGTAGCCCCCGCTCGCCGCAACTAGAGAAAGCCCGCGCGTAGCAACGAAGACCCAAGGCAGCCAAATAAATAAATAAATAAAAACTTTAAAAAATTGAAAAAAAAAATAGAAAGCTTCTAAATGTATTAACTTGAATTCGGCTGTGAAAAGATCAATAACTACACTTCATTCTTAGAGTAAACCCTAAAAGAATGCAAATAGCTCATCAGCAAATAGATTCTGCTGCTGCTTGGAAGAAGCTGAATAGATTCCAATCATAAATTTTCTTCAACCCCCTGGAAAACTGAGATCATCAAACAGACAGATATATTGAATTCTAAATGGTACCAGGCCCCCAGAAGAGAAACAGGGTGAATGAACTTTTCTCCTTTTTCAGAGTGTAAGAGGAAGATGAGCCACAAAACCAATAGGAAGAAAACAGCTGAAACTTGAATGAATACTTGAAGACCACATGTGAGCTAGCATAGTTTAGTAGCCCTGGAGTTCTGTGACTCATCGGAAGTCCTAACTCTGACCCCAGCTCTTTTCCTTGTGCCTTCCACCAAGTACTTACAAAAAAAATTGAAGGTACAACAGAAGACCTAAGAAAATCCTACTGAGTGACGCACAGGCAAGAAACGGTGCTAGATTCCCAGACCCTTCTTCTATTTGAAACTAAGCTGTAAACCACTAGCAAAAGGGGAGAAAACATTCCTAACTCATAGCATAAAGCAAATATTCAGTAACTCTGAAAAAGAGATAAAAGCTAAAGCTGTCTTCCACTGGTGGGTGGGAAACCAGCCTGAGCCTATGACTGTGCATTGATACTGAGCAGAGATCTGCTGTCACAGAGGGAGTGTCAAGAAACTTACCCCTCCCCGAGACATCTCGCTGATACAAACAAAGCTCAATTTTATTGACACAAAAGGAAAGAAGGAAGCCTATGACAGTGGCCCACATGCACCGTGACTCCCAGGTTAAGGCTAGAGAAGAAGAAAGAAAAGCCCCCTCCGCACCACAACTCTTGAAATGAGTAATAAACAACAGTGATATATTGTGTGATGAGGGAAAGAACATGGAGCTAAATCTCAACGGGAAATGCATGTAGGAGCTGCTCAAAGTTGAAGGTGGAGCAGCAACACCAAGGGAAAAATCTGTCATTTTCGGCCTCAAGTCAAGCACAAGGCAGCGATAGTCCAGTGCTGAAGGAATTCGTAGTTCGTGGTGCACTAATCTAGGCAATTACAGCAAAAACAAAACCTAAACCCAGATCAACTACCGACTAGTCGGACCCAAAACTGCACATTGAAGACCTTTCAGTAGAAGAGACATGTCCATTTCTAAGCATGAATAGTAATAATGTCAATGTTTACTGTTATTGTAGACACAATCGCCAATATCGAATCAAAATGTACGACACATACAAAAAAGTTAACAACAAAGTAGGGAAGCAATCCATTGTCAAGATAAAAATCCAGACCCAGAAATAACACAGATGTTGGAATTTTAAGGCAGGTAATTTTAAATAATTATGACACTTTTGGTGGACATCCAGTTTTCTAGAGTAATAATTGATAACACTACATTTCACTTTCAATAGTGTTAGAGTTTAGAAAGTAATTTATATGATCGTCCTACTTGAAAAGTCTTCACACATTTTGTTTCTTTTAAACTCGTGAACCAGAAATTATTATCTTTATTTAACAAATGATAAAACTTACCTCAGTAAGCATTAAAACTTGCCCAAATCACATATCTAGAAAAAGACTATGTTGCTATTCCAATATAGTCTTTGACTTAATGTCTCAAGTTTATCCATTTTAAGTATCCCTGAGTCATATAATTCTTAGATTTGCATACGTTTCTCCTATTTTACCATACAGTTTAAATAAATGATTGTTTTAGCTAATCTATGAAATTTACTAAAAATCTCATTTTCAAGGTCTAGCATGGTTTCCTCTGCAAATTTAGATTCCCTTGGGCAGAGATTAAGTTCTCCTGATCTATTTCCCCTATATTTTCAGACCTAATCATTGATCTTTCTTATTCTTTCTGAGTTTACTATCATATGCAAAGATTTCCTTTTGCGTGTACTGGATGGTAATCACCATTAAAGTAGAAATATTCTCACCTTCTGAATCAAAGTCAATTCCCGATTAAAGCTTCAGAATTAATTAAATTAAACTCAAAAGCAACAGAAAATTAAATATTCTGTTATAGTGACAACATAAAAAATATTAAAAATATATCAATGGGAGCAACTAGGAATAAATAAAATATATCCCTCTTAATTTTTTAAAATTCACAGTCACAGGAATGAATATTTTTTCACTCTTATTGATATTACACAAGTTACATGTCCAGTTTTTATTCAAAGTTCTAAGGATTTGATATATTGTAATCAGAAATTAGATGGAGATAAAAATATTGTTTAAAAAACACCAGCATAGGGCTTCCCTGGTGGCGCAGTTGTTGAGAGTCCGCCTGCCAATGCAGGGGACACGGATTTGTGCCCTGGTCCAGGAAGATCCCGCATGCCGTGGAGCGGCTGGGCCCGTGAGCCATGGCCGCTGAGCCTGCGCATCCGGAGCCTGTGCTCCGCAACGGGAGAGGCCACAACAGTGAGAGGCCCGCGTACCGCAAAAAAGAAAAAAAAAAAAAAAAAGCACCAGCATATGTCTCTTTGAGGAAGAATTCAATTTATTGTGATGATGACAATGAATTCTCTGAGCAATAAAATGAAATTCATCAGATGGCTTCTGCTTTTGGACTAAATTAAACTCATATAGGAGGCACTAGACTGAGTAGATTGAACAGGAAATCAGCTCTAAGTAGCTTTCTAAAAGTACTGTAATTTCTACTGTCAGTATAATTTTGTGATCTGTATAAAACCGGGGAATGAGAAACTCACATATAATGTGAATTGTCTCTGTGGCTAAGGATTAATTACCAGCGATGATTTCTGGCAGGCTAACATCTTTTCTTGCTTGCTTGCATCCCTATTATAACCACATTTTATTGAAAATCATACTGAATTTAGCTATGCCTTTTTGGACAGAGTATGTGGAACAAAATCCTTTGTTTTCTGCTACCTGTTGAAGTGGAATTGCGTTGGTATCAGTTATTGTTTCCCTCCCTGCTTCTTCAGTATCACACTGTGAATTGCCAGGCTTTGTCATTGACTGTGTTAATTGCTCGTGCAAAAGATTCCTTAATCTTGATTTAAAAAATAATCCTATTAGTTATTCATCCCCTAATCTTTTATGGTAAGCTGCTTATTTCTAATCTAAAAAGAATCATGCATTTGGTCTTGTATGTAAAAATGAAATACCAAACCCAAGGCCACAAATATTTTCTCATATATTTTCTTTTAGACATTCCATAATTTTACACTTACTTCTAGATCTATAATCCATTTTGAATTAATTTTTATAAATAACATGAGGTATGTGTCAAGGTTTAGTTTTTCATATGGATGTTTGTTACAGCACCACTTGAAAAACTATCTTGTTTCCATTGAATTATCTTTGCATATTTGCCAAAAAATCAGTTGACAATATTTTTCTGTCTATTTCTGACCTTTCTCTTCTATTCTACTGATATATATATATATATATATATATATATATATATATAAACTCCAATTTCTTCAATTCCACACTGTCCCTATTTGTGCAGCTTTATAATAAATTACAATATTACCTGATCTATAATACTTAAATCAGTTAATATCAGTTCTGCTTGACTGCTAAAATCAGTTCATATGAGTTAACAATTATTTTGGCTATTCATTTCTTATGCCTTTTGAATGTACTTCAGAATTGCCTTGTCAATATCTACAACAAGTATTTCTTAGGTTTTGATTGAGATTGATTTGATCTTATAGACCAAATTTGGGGTGGGGGGGGAAGTAGGAAATGATACCTTAGTAATATATAGCCTTCCAGTCTATAACCCAACATATCTCTCTATTTATTTATACCTTCTTTGATTTCTTTAATCAGTATACTGTATTTTTATGCATACCGGTCCTGCACATAATTTGTTAAGTTTATAGTTAACTCCTTCATTTTTCATGTTATTGTAGATGTGATTGATTTAAACATTTTAGATTTCAATTGTTCATTGCTAATATATAGGAATATGAATAACTGGTGTTTTAATATTGACTTTGTATTCTGGGATCCTGCTAAACTCACCTGTTAATTCTAGGATTTTTTTTTTTTTTTTTTTGGTAGGTTCCTTTGGATTTTCTACCAATATGTTATCTCTGAATAAAATAGTTTTATTTCTTGCTTTCTAATTTGTGTGCTTTTTATTTGATTTTCTTGCCATATTGCACCAGCTAGGATTTCCAAAGCAATTTTGACTGGGAAGGATGAGAAGTAACACCTTTGCCTTGTTCCACATCTTAGTAGAAAAGCATTCAATATATTACCATTAAGTATGATGTTAGCTATAGATTCTTCATAGATGTCCTCCGTTAGGTTAGGAAAATTCTTAAGGAAGAATGATTATTATCTAGATCAGAAACTTATTTATCTTGGATAAGGATGTTTCAAAGTCTTTGTCCAAAATTGATTTATCTATTCCATCTTTCCTTTGGTAAATGTTTGTATGGTATATCTTTCTCCATTACTTCAAATGTATCTAAATCTTTATTTTCAAGTGGGTTCTTTCAGACAACATGCATTGGATCTTGTTTTTATATCTGATCTGATAATCTCTGTCTTTTAACTGGTGTGTTTGGACCATTTGCATTTAAAATGATTATAGATAGAATTGGATTAAAATCTACTATCTGGCTGTCACATTCTTTTTTGTTATTGGTGTTTTGGCTTTCCAGATTTGTAAGGTACATTATAACTCTGTGGTGTTACAGATGTTGGGCTTGTAAATATTTTGTTGTTTGTAAATTTTTGTTTGTTTAATTGCCTTGTTTTTAAATAGAGAATGTTTAGGGTGATTACAAACTATGCTGTTGGCTCTGCCATCTTGCTGCCAGCTGAGCCACTACATTTCAATACAAAAAGTGTTCTATTTATGAATCACACTAATAAAAAATATACATTATGCATCATTATTTAGTTCTTCTAATCTGTTGATATGATTTTATTACCACCTTATCTTTTATAAAATCTAAGGTACTTTTCCTTATATTTCCTATTCAGAATGTAATTTAAGCAGCAAAAGAATATTGTTTCCAATTTTGAAGATTGTACACACATTATAGAACACAAAGTCAGAGTCTATGGAAAAGTATAGTCATATAAAGCACAGACTCTGGAAACAGATTGCTGCATTCATATTTGGGTTCTGTCAAATTATTAGACGCACACTATATTTATGTTTTACCTTTCTCATCTGTTAAATAGGATGATAATATTAGTACCATAGAGTTTTGTGAATATCAAATTAGGTTTTCTTTATACAACTCTTTTAAAGGACCCAATATCTGTTAGTTAAAAAAACAAACAAGGGACTTCCCTGGTGGCGCAGTGGTTAAAAATCCATCTGCCAATGCAGGGAACACAGGTTTGATCCCTGGTCCAGGAAGATCCCACATGCCATGGAGCAACTAAGCCCGTGTGTCACAACTACTGAACCCATGTGCCACAACTACTGAAGTCCATGCACCCTAGAGCCCGTGTGCTGCAACTACTGAGACCACATGCCACAATGACTGAAGCCTGCGTGTTCTAGGGCCAGCGTGCCGCAACTACTGAAGCCCGTGTGCCTAGAGCCTGTGCTCTGCAACAAGAGAAGCCACTGCAATGAGAAGCTGGAGCACCACAATGAAGAGTAACCCCAGCTCACCGCAACTAGAGAAAGCCCACATGCAGCAACAAAGACCCAATGCAACCAAAAAAACAAATAAACAAACATTACTTCTGCCATCATCATATCAATCTTATGAGACAACTTTGCAATTAATTATATTTTATAAATGAGAATACATAGAGTCAGAGTATACTTGGTATTCCTGAGGTTGAACAACTTTTAATGCCAGAGACATTATATTAATTCAACCTGTAAAGAAGAAAACTTTAAATGTTTAAATGGAGGGTTTTGGTATAAAAAAAATGCTGTCACATCATTTGTTATCATTAATACTTTCACTGGAATATATTTTTTATTTCATAGATAATAAAATTGAGTGAGCCACTGGAAGATAAAAAGAAGAAAGCTCTGAGTTTCTGGTTTAATTTTAACTTTTATACTTATGTAACACAGAGTCTATCTTTTTTGCCTATAATGGGATGCTTATGATGAAAGAGAGTACCACTAAAATGCATTTAAACCCAAATATCCTAATTCTTCTGAATTACAGGCAGGGCTGGAAGATTTATGATCGCTTCATGAATAATAACTATAACAATTACTTTGGATCTCCATTATTCATGTTTTGCAAGAAGAGTCTCATGGAATTTCATTATATAACAGTTTCTTGAAAAAAGGGTAGGGACGATTTGAACTTTACTTACATTAAAACCTAGCGGGGCATTATTTTATTAGAATATTAAATCTAAAGTTTCTATTACAGTTATATCCTTTAATTTTGGAAATTATAATAGGAGCAGAAATCCTTGAAGAGAAATAATTTTTTTTCTGTTAAAGTATTATTATTTACACTTAAGGCAATTTAAACTATATGAGAAAATCACAGAAGTGGAATTTGGATCCTTGTTCTCCAACCTCTCACTGCAGTTCTAAAAGCTTTGTATATTCATCGGCAGCTTTATTCTTTTGCTGTTCAGAATCTCCTCCTCTGCTCTTCTCAAATTTCTGACCCACCACTGTCCAATGGACTCACAAATATTCATTTCAGAAAAACATTTGATTTCTACTATATGCCAGATATACGTTCTAGTACTAGAGATGCTATGGAGAAAAGCAAAGATAAAATCCCACGTTCATAAATCTTTATCCTGGCGGGGGGGGGGAAGTGCAGAGAGTAAGTAATTTAAACACTAAACATAATATTACAGAAGACTTACTCTGCTTCACTGGTTACAGAGAAGGCAGCAAAAAGGAACAGCCCCAATTCTGTCTACTTCATTCATCTATTTCTCTTTTCAGTTCTAAGGAAACTGGTGACCTTCCTCTTGTTTAAGGCTTATCTCACTTTCTGTTTTCTCATGCAACTCCCTCTCTTCATTGTTTGTCCAATCTATGTCGTATCACTTTTAAGCCCTTCTCTCTACTGGCTGTTTTCTAGCAGAACACCAATTAACTTAAGACCTCTCCCATCTCATGCCCCTCCCTCTTTTACATAAAAATATGTGTGTTTGTGTATAAGAGACACACACACACATACACTCACTCTCTCTACCTCCTCACCTTTTACTAACACCTCAAACTATCATAAATCTGGTTTTTAGTCTTTAAAATGTTCTCACCAAATCAGCAATTACATATAAATTGGAAAATCCAAAGGACACTTAAATTTTTTTATTATTTGTTCCCTTGAGAGAATATGAAATCATTGATTATTCCTTCTTTCTCAAGCCACAATCATCCCTTGGTTTCCATAACACCACATACTCCTGAATTTATCCTATATCTCTGGTTATTTTTATGCAGTATCTGTGCTGGCTGTTTCTCTCCACTTGAATATCTTTCAGGCATCTTAACAACAACTACAACAAACTGTATAAAAGTGATTTCTTCTTGTTCCCACCCTCTAGTATTTTCTCTGTCACTTAATGGCATATCTAGCAAATTGCGCAAATCAAAAATTAAGAAATCACCTTTAAACTCTTTTCTCTTGAAAAACATCTACACCCAATCAATTGTAAAGTCCTATCGATTTTTACACTTACTTGTCTATCAATTCCATTCTCTTCAGCCCATTTTCACTACTAGAATCATGGTAAAAGCCAATATAATCTTTGATCTATAGTAGTTTATGTTCATTCAGAAATCTTAGCATTTTCTATTATTCAGACATTGTTCTAGGTGCTGGAGACAAAAGGGGTCACACCAGACCAAATCTCTGCCCTGAACATGCTTAACTTCAGTGGGAAAGGGACTACTGTAACTTAACTAGTTTCTGTTTCTCTGTTTCATTAGTCACATAAATATTTGACATAATGGCCAAAACATACTGGCCATTCCTGTGTAAAACAGGAATATTTTCAAATGTCTTTTTAAAGAATTTGCAATTTCCTTAACAGATATTCTAAACTTATTGTCAGTCATTTCACTGCTTATCGATGCAACTTCCTCAGGTACTATGGTACTTATACTCTGCATTCTGACGGTACTGAGTACCTTTACATAAGTAATTGAGGAAAAGAGAAAGTGTTATAAAGATGAGGAAAGAGCAGGCAGAAAACTAAGGTTGAATGGACAAGAACAAGCTTTAATCTGTCTCCTACATAAAACCTAATGAAGCAAACAACCACGCAGAAAATTATAATACAAACCAAAGATTAATTCCATAAAGTAACTCAAAACTACTGTATAAAATTTCAGAGGAGAAAAATACTGCTTCTCCCTGAACTATTCAAGACAATTATGGAAATTAAGAGAAATGGCATATGAGTAAATCTGAGGGAGAATTTCAATATAAGAGCATGCTCAGCAAAGGAAATAGCATGAACTGAAAAATAGGGGAAAAGAGCCTGGGAGTTATTGAGGGATAAGGAATGATGTAGTTTAGGTAAAATAACCATGGGTTGGAATAATGGGAGATCAGGTTTGAAAAAGAAGTCATAATATTAAGTGCTTCCAGGACCAGAAAAGGGAATTTAGATTAATTCTATATGAAAGGTGAGCAACTAAAATATTCAAAATAAGAAAGTAACATTCTAAGCTGTATTTAGTAAAATCATTCTATGTTGACCCTGTATTAGACTTCTAGCTCAAGATGCATGATTAAATACAGATTGAAACCTACATTTCTTTCCCAAATATCCACACGTGCATACACACACACAACTTTATACATCTTTGCTCAAAACAAGAAAAAGAAAATATTCATGGGGAAGAAACACAAACAAAATCACTAATCACTAGAGTAAAGAGGAAGTAAAATGACATGGCAAAAAGAATATAGATAATAGATATATAAAAGATATAGATAATCCCTAAAAGAACAGAAAACAGTGTTCAAAATTAGTAGAGAGAAAATAAAAGAAAAAAAAATCCAACAGAAGAAATAAGAGAAAGTGAAAAGAAGCAAAGAAAAACCACAGAAAGTGGAAAACATAACATGGGACGCCGAAAGAAATCCAGGTTATTAGTGTCCACAATAAATTTCAAGTTCCATTAGAATGCAGTCTCCACAAGAGCATTTTTTGTGTTTTCTTCACTGATGTATCACCGCATGTAGAAGAGTACCCTGTACATACAAGTACTGTGTACTCAATAAATAGTATTTCAATGAAGGACGTTTAACACATATATACAATTGTTTTATTACTCATCCTTTAAAAAGTCTTCACAGTAATTAAGTGAAGCAAGAACTGCTTTATAACCATTCATTATTAATGTAGCACAAGTATTTTATCCCAGTTTAGTTCAGAAAATAGTAGGAAACCGGAACCATCTGTCTCCTGACTCCTCACTTACCTCTCTTTCTCCCACATAATAGATTTGGGAACTCAGAACAGAGAAGCCATTCACCCACTCCTGAATATTTAATGTGCGATTGTGATTTTTATTGCAGTTGATAACCACCTGCACTCTGGCTCACATCTCCTATGAGCATTTTTCAACCTTATGGTTTTGTCAAAAGTTTTCTTGCCAAATACCTAATCTTACCAATCTACCTAATGTAGATTAGACTAAATTTAACAAGTACAAATTCTAACAACTAAGATAAAATTATGGCAAATTAGACATTTTCAAATTATTGTTAACTGACAAAGCAGAGAAAATTGTAAAATATAGGTTGTTAAAAATAAATTCATTTCCATAACTCAAAATGAGATAGTGGATAATAATCTGAAACACATAAGGAAAGGTAATGGAACTTAGCACCTTGGAGATTATGTTTTCATTGTCGTGGAGGAAAAATTAAATATAACACTGTTTGTTTGAATTGAAGACTAGTAACAGAGAAATAACTCTTTCTGAATTTTTTCAGCTATTTGTTTAGTCTCCAACATTGAAATATTTTGTCAATATTGTAGTATCTTTTATTGGCATAAGCTACCTATGATAGAGATGAATTGGGATACTGAATACATTAAATTAAAATTTTTCCTTCTTTAGATTTTCTCATTATACACCAAGTAAAGAAAGAATATAGCATGATCTTTAACTGGATCCCTGAGGTACCTGAAGAAAAGCTACCTGAAGAATTTGAGGTACTGAATTACCTGAAGAAAAGATAAATATATTTAAGAGCTAGTTTTTAAAAAGAACCATTGAAATTACTAAACCATTAGCTATACTAGGGTAAAAAGAGGAAAAGCACATATTTCCAAATTTAGGACTAACAGGGGGAAAACTAGTTATAAACATAAAAAGTAGAAATGTGAGAGAATACTTTGCACACCAATTTATACAGTTGAATGCCTGAAAAAATATTTAGTAAAAAAAATGACTAAAATGGACTTGTAAAGACACATGTATGAATAAGACAGAGACATGGAATCATTGTTCAGCTGCCCTTTAAGGAATTCCCATACTCAGTCTCAAAATGAACTCTAACTTTAAAGAATACATCATTTGACATTTCTTTTTTTTTTAGCATCTTTATTGGAGTATAATTGCTTTACAATGTTGGGTTAGTTTCTGCTGTATAACAAAGTGAATCAGCTACACTTATACACATATCCCCATATCTCCTCCCTCTTTCATCTCCCTCCCACCCTTCTATCCAACCCCTCTAGGTGGTCACAAAGCACAGAGCTGATCTCCCTGTGCTATGCAGCTGCTTCCCACTAGCTATTTATTTTACATTTGGTAGTGTATATATGTCCATGCCACTCTCTCACTTTGTCCCAGCTTACCCTTTCCCCTCCCCGTGTCCTCAAGTCCATTCTCTACGTCTGCGTCTTTATTCCTGTCCTGCCCCAAGGTTCGTCAGAATCATTTTTTTTTTTTAAGATTCCATATATGTGTGTTAGCATATGGTATTTCTTTTTCTCTTTCTGACTTATTTCACTCTGTATGACAGACTCTATCTAGGTCCATCCAACTCACTACAAATAACTCAATTTCGTTTCTTTTTACGGCTGAGTAAGATTCCATTGTATATATATATGTGCCACATCTCCTTTATCCACTCATCTGTCGATGGACAATTAGGTTGCTTCCATGTCCTGGCTATTGTAAATAGTGCTGCAATGAACATTGTGGTGCATGACTCTTTTTGAATTATGGTTTTCTCAGGGTATATGCCCAGTAGTGGGATTGCTGGGTCATCACTAATCATTAGAGAAATGCAAATCAAAACTACAAGGAGGTATCACCTCACACCAGTCAGAATGGCCATCATCAAAAAATCTACAAACAATAAATACTGGAGGGCTTCCCTGGTGGCGCAGTGGTTGAGAGTCCTCCTGCCGATACAGGAGACACGGGTTCGTGCTCCGGTCCGGGAAGATCCCACATGCCGTGGAGCGGCTGGGCGCGTGAGCCATGGCTGCTGAGCCTGCGCGTCCGGAGTCTGTGCTCCACAACGGGAGAGGCCACAACAGTGAGAGGCCCGCGTACAGCAAAAAAAAAAAAAAAAAAAAAAAATGGTGGAGAGGGTGTGGAGAAAAGGGAACCCTCTTGCACTGTTGGTGGGAATGTAAATTGATCCAGCCACTATGGAGAACAGTATGGAGGTTCCTTAAAAAACTAAAAATAGAACTACCATACGATCATTTGACATTTCTTAAACTACAACCCTATACTGCTTCCCTAAACATTGTCTATGAGCCACTTGCATTACATTTGTTAGGTTGCTGATTAAAGATGCAGATTGCCATGGCTAACATAAGACCTACTAATATAAACTCTTTGGATGTTGAGCCAGGTAATCCACATTCTTGCCGAGCGTCCCAGGCGAATCTGATACACATTAAAATTTGACCAAGAGGACAAATTAAAAATGGGCAATTGTTTTTATATAGTCATCATATTAGTGATACTGAAATCTGAAAAATATAAAGAACAAGAAAATTCCAACCCACTCTTATTTATTAATACTGATGCAAAATTTAAAATCATATAATAGTAACTGGAGCCATCAGGACATTCAAAAATTTAATTTATTCCAAATTGAGTTTATTCTAGGACTTCATAGATTGATTGATATATGGTATTTATAACTAATTCAAAGGAGAACAAATATATTGTCATATTTGATCAACTTAACACATGCCAAAAGGGTATTTATTAATGTTTAATATTCAGCCCAACTCAAAAAATAAATATAAACAAGCAATGTAGAAAGTTACAGTAGAATACGCAGCTCCATGATAATTCTAACAAATATGTTATTTCAATTGATATAAACTGAATTTGAGAAATAGCCCTGATAAAACACAAATTTTATAAAGGGAAAATATATACTCTCTGGCTACCTTCCTAAACCTAATTGTTTCTGCCAGTTAATTCTCTTGAATATTTCAGACAATAATCACATCATCTTCAATAATAATTATATTACTTCTATCCGTATAACACCTTCTCCTATTATTTAAAAAAGATAACTCTCTTTTGCTTTTCTAATTTTATTGAGTAGCACCTCCAGAAAATCATTAATCAGTAATGACCATCTAACATAACCTTGTGTTATTTTTCACTGTAATGGGCAAAACTATAAAAATACCTATTTTTCTCTATTACGTGATAAAATTTAGCTTGCTAGTGAGATATCTACCTCCTTAGCTATTGCTCATTTTTATGGCCATGGACTCCTTTGATACAAAGTCATGAAGGGTATGGACCCCCATGCCTGAAGCCTCCCAGATGTGTATTAACATATATATTGGAGTAAAATTAAAGAGTAGTTTAGAGATGCACCTTAGCCCACCCATGGAGCATCTAGGAGTCTAAGAACCAGTCTGTGAACCAACCACCCTCAGCTGCCTGCATTCTTCCTTTTTGGCTGCTTCTCTCTTCTGCCCCTAGCAACTATTCTCTACTAACCACCTCCACAGCCCCCTGTGAATCAAACCCCTTGGCTGCACCTCCAAGTTCGCCATCCTTATGGTAACGGTGCCTCTTGGTTATTGGCAGTCAAGCACTACCACCACTTGGGTAGTACTTTCTTTGAGACTTCTCCATTCCCATGGATATTAATGAGCCCAACTCTGTGATGGCCTCATCCGCTGTCATCCTCCGCTTGCAGAGAAGAGCTCCCACTGAATTTAGTGCAGCTGGTTCCCTTCTTCCCAGCACACTCCTGATGGCCTTGATGAATAGTTATGTCTTTCAGACCTTTCCTTGGAACGTAAACTCTGGCGGGCATCGTGACCTGATATAATATGTCCATTCCAGCATGCCCATTTCCCTCAGCCTCTTTACTTGTTCTCTGATGTTTGCTGGGGCAACTCAAGCATTTCCACTCATTCAGAGTTGGCCATCAGTTATGATAGTTATTCCAGACTTGCATAGGAAACTCCAGCAGTCCGTTTGCTCCAGCCTCTGCGGATCTTATCAGGTTGTAAAGTCACGTGCTCTAAGAAAGTGCTTCAAAATCAAAGAATTCTTGCTTATCTGGTCTTGTATTCTGGCCTCTTGATTAAATATGCTCAAACTCCAATCACGGGAGTTTGGCTCCTGTCAGTACATGCAGGATAATTCTTGCAGCTTTTGAAGTATACAGTCTCTTTCCTCTTTATCAGGTTCAGAACATTCCTCACTTAGTGATGTTGGGATTTCCCCTTAGTTATTGGTCTGGCAGTGATTGGTCTCCAGGAGAGGAGATAGAGGCCATTCTCCAGGGAGGTACCCGTTGCTTTGAACAGGGGAGGTTTCTGCAGTGTCCTTCCGCACAGCTGAAATTCGATCACTCACTAGGGAAGTATGGGCTGCTTCTGCAAGCCCACAAGTTCAGGGAGCCTGCAGTCAATGTCCGCAGAGGCATCTGTCCAGATGTCCCCATCCTAAGTTTTCCAAACTAGGTTTTGACTTTGCATAATAAGCCTTCCCTGGCTGAGCATTCAAACAAGTCTGAAGCTCTGCCACTCATTCACTCATTTATTCAGCAAATATTTCTAACTGTTTTTCAGGTGAGCTGGTCTGGATGGCTGGATATTTGACGATGAACAAAAATGACAGGATTTCTGCCCCTGTGCTTACACATACAAAACAAATAGAGAGTGAATAACACTCTGTATAAATGTGTAAAACTTTGCAACATGCTTCTATAGATTATAATTATTTCCACGTATTAAAATTATTTTGGAATGTTAATTAATTATTTTGGTATACTGTATGGAAATATCAAAATTTAATCATTTAACTCTTCTTTCATTGTGACATTTAGATTTTATTTCTAGTTTTTTAGGACCACAACATACACTATAATTAGGATTATATCAGCACCCTTTCAGTTTCAGAATTTGCAGTTCTAGAATTTTTTCCTAGTTCTTTATTATCATTTCCATTTCTCTGCTGAGATTATCTCTTTGTGAATAAGGTCTATATTTTAAGTTCTTGAGTATATTCATAATACATTATAATATACAGTATATATGTGTCTATTAATGTATATATGTTATATGTTCCATTCCATGAATATATTTATATTATATAACATTAATATAATATATATAATTTTGTAATTTCTGTCCTTGATAATTTCAATATGTGGGTCGTGTGGCTTCTATTAACTACTACAGTTGTTAATTATGGGTCATATTTTCACCCTTTGTTAAAGGTCTAGGACTTTTATGATTGCCTGATAGAAATTATAAATCATATATTGTACCAGTTTAGGTTTACATTTACTTGATTTTAAAGTTACGCAGAAATTAGTTAAATTACAGATTGATCCACTTGATCTTTTTAAGTCTAGTCTATTTAAGTTTAGTGTTTAGTCCTAGAGTTTGTCCTTTATTCTAGGGCTTGGTTCTAACTCAATGGGGGAGCGTTCTACAATCTTCCAGAGTGAGGAGCGAAGCCAGCAGCTCACAACTTCCTGGCCCTGAGGACGTCCCCACCTCCACTCAGCCCTCGGACTCACGGAGCCACCCACTGCAAGTGTGCAGCACTGCGCTTGGCAAATGCATTGGGGACTTGAATGCAGATTTCCGGACACTGACTCTGTACGACTGCATTGTTTCTAGCAAATTCCAAACAATTCAGCAGCCAGGAATTTTGATCTCTCCTCCATTAGTTCAGTGAGATTGTTCTGTTCTGCTGGTATATTTCCTTCCTGTGTTCTGGTCTGAAAAGGGCTCCCTGTCCAGAGGAGTGATCATGTAGCTTACCTTGTGTTTCCTTTGTCTAAATAGTCACTGTGTACATCAAAACGGTTACTTCATATGTTTTGTTTTGTTGTATTCTTGGTTATGCCATAAACTGAAGCCTACCTTCTAGCTAAAGAAAAAAAATCAGTCAACCCAATTCATGAAAATTGAAAAAGATAGAATAATACAATAAAACATTTTCAAATCACTGGAGGTGTTTTAAAATACGCAAGGGAAAGATCTGTAGATTTGACATTAAAATTTTTAAATTTTTGAAGAAGGGTAAATGAAAAGTATAAAGTTTTGAAAAACTTCAAAACATATAAAACACTTGCTTGAGCTTTAAAAAGAAAATACTGAGGACTCTGAAAAGTAAACAATAGTAAGGGAATTGGGAACTGAAGTAAAAATCATAATGACACATAAGGGAGATGGCCTCATTTGCAAGGAATTGCACGAAACTATGGAGGACTTAAACTTTTTAAAAATAAACAAATTGGCATTCTGGCCAGAAGAATGGAGTAAGGACCCCTTAGGAGCCAAAGAATACAAGGCACATCCCAGAGAAGGGAGAGTTAGAAAAAGCGATCTCTTAAGTTTAATAGATGAATTGACATACATCCTGAGCTGACTATTAAGCCATTAATGTACTAAACAAAACCAAAGAAGGTTAACAAAGGCAGCTAGAACTAAACTATGTCATAAACCACTGCCCACATTCAAGATTAACCTCTGAGTGGTACATACACTGAGAAGACTCAAACAATACAATAAAAGCTTTGAAAACTGAACTGATCCACAGAAGGGAAACATAATGTGCTGTCTGAAACTAACTGGGTTGATTACTGCTAAGCAAAACAAACAAACAAACAAGCATCAACATTCTTCAGAGAATTTTAACAGAACCCAGAATATTATAACATATTATTCAAAATGTCCTGAATATATAAAATATATAATATACAAAAATTATTTGACATACAGAAAAATAAAGGAAAATTTGACCATTTCTCAAAAGAGTAAACAATTAATAGATGTCAACCCTGAGATAACTCAGAGAGAATGTTCAGACAGAGACTATAAAGCAGTCATTATAACCATTCTCCCTAAGTTAAAGGTGAACATCCTTGAAGTGGATGAGAAACAGATGAGAAATAGGTGATTGAAAATAGAAATTTTAGAACTGAAAAATTATACAATCTGAAATTATAATATTCACTGGAGGGACTCAGTAGCAGAATGAAATGATAGAGGAAAGCGTTAGTGAACTTAAAGACAGATCAATGGAAATTATACATTCTGAAGAAAAAAAAGAAAAAATGACAAAAAATATGAGCAGACCTGTTGCGACAATATCAAAACATCTAATACTAGTACAGAATTAAAGGAAAAGATACTGGTACAGAAAAATGTGTTTAAATAAATAATGTCTTTTTAATTTTTTAAATTTGGTGAAAGAAAGTTACAGATTTAAGAAGCATGGTGGATCCCAAACAGGACGAAGTCAAAGGAAACCATACTCAGGCAAGTCATAATCAAACTTCTGAAAACCAAAGATGAATAAGAAATTTTGAAACTGGCCAGAAAAATATGACACATTACATATAAGGGAGCTACATTTGAGATAACTGTTGGAATCATAAATGGTGGAAGCAGGAAGGAAGTGGAACAACAGCTTCAACATGCTAAAAGGAAATAACTATTAACACAGAAGGTTACATTCTGCAAGAAAAATTCTTCAGGAATGAAAGTAAAATGAAGCATTCTTATGTCAATAGAAGACATTTTCTAAAAAAATGCTAAAGGAAGTTCTTCAGGCTGAAAGGAAATTTACCACAGTGAAATTTGGAACATCAGGTTGAAGAGAATAAGAGGAGAAGTAATAACTGGATAAATGTAATAAAACTATATTTCTTCTCTTAAATACTTTAAAATATGTATGGTAGTTGGAAACAAAAATTACATGATTTTTTTAAGGAGGTTCAATGTATAAAGATGCAACACACAAAAATATAACATAAGGGTCAAAGGACCTATTTGGTTATAAGACTTCTAGGTTTTTCTTACAGTGGTAAAATATTAAGTCATTAGACTATTAAAAGATAGGATCACATATAATAATCCCTAAAGCAATCATTAAATAAAGAATAAAGTGATATAAGCAAAAAACTATATATATAAAGTATAATGGCATACTAGAATACATAAATTATATATACTAGAATAGAAATGGCAAATAGAATAAAAAACAGAGGGGACAAACAGAAAACAAGAAGTAACATGGTAGACATAAATCTGACCAAATCAACAATAACACCAATTAAAATATAGAAATTGTCATATTGGAAAAAAAAGTCAGTTACATGCTGCCTCCAATATGATCATTTTAAATATAATGATTGGATTAGTTAGAAGTAAAGTGATATAAAAAATTATACTATAGAAACATGAATTATAAGAACTCTGCTACAGTGATTTTGATATCAAAGTACATTTTAGAATAAGGAAAATTGTCTGGGGTAAAGAGAGACATTGCAAATTGATCAAAGGATAAGTTCACCAAAGGAACATAAATATCTTCAATGCATGCCCCTAAAAACAGAAGATCAAAATGCATTTAGTAAAATTGATAGCGTAAGAGGAAAAATACTCAAAAGCACAATTATACTTGGAGACTCTATATTCTCATTAACTGATACAACAAGACAGAAAATTACCAAGTATTTAGAAGCCCTGAACATCATTGACCAATTTGATTGACCTAACTGACTGTGATGGTTACTTTTTGGTATTAACTTGACTAAGTAATCATGTCCAGATGTTTCATCAAAATCTGGATGTTGTTTGACCCAAACAAATCTAGATGTTGCTGTGATGGTAATTTTTAAGATGTGATCAACATTTAAATCAGTAGATTTTGAGTGATGCAGATTACCCTCCATAATGTGGATGGGCCTCATCCAATCCAATCCCCTGAAGACATTAAGAGCAAAGACAGGATCCCTGAAGACGAAGGAATTCTGGCTGGAGTTTTCAGTCTATTTGCCCTTTAATTTAATTTCTAGATTTGTCAGTTCACAGTTGTGTGAGTCAATTCCTTGAAATCTCTCTCTTCTCTTCTCCTTTCTCCTCCTCTCTCTCTTTCTTTCTCTTTCTCTCTTTCTTTTTCTCTTTCTTTCTTCTTTCTTTCTCTTCTCTTCTCTTCTCTTCTCTTCTCTCTCTCTCTCTCTCTCTATACATATATATATATATATATACACACACACACACACACATGTGTATTGAAAGACAGTGATAAATACAACAAGGGAAGGGATTGGTCTTTTATAGAAAGGGATCATGCCTGTGTGTAAATCAGAGAAAAACAGACCAAAATGAATAGACAGAAAGGAGGATGTGGAGGTTTGGAAGATGAGAAAACATAGAGGTTGCTGTTTAATTGTACCTATTTTGTTCAATGAAGTATGAGGCAGGATCATCAAATGATATTGTGTGTGGAAGGCTGAAGTTTGGGAATGTGAAAAAAGTGTAACATTGCAAGATGTCTAGGCAATGCTGAGTGCCATTAACAAATGTAGGCAATTTGCATAATTGTTCATCAATCGTACCAAGTGTCAGGACTCTATCAGGTCTTTCTGGGGGCTGCATAGCAGAGAGATGCTGTCCATCTCCAACCTTCTGACCAGAAGGCTGGTGGGTCTCTCTCTTCTTTCTGTTTTCTGCTAAGCTCTTCTCCTGATGTGTGGGCCTGATTCCGGGAATTCTTCAAATCTTCCTCTCCACCCATCGAACCCTGGTTTAAGACTATGTGCACTCACCTAATTTTATGAATTGCAACCCAGTAATCATTTTTGCTAACTCAGCTGCTTAATAAGCATATGAAAATACTTTACCAGTGAATGATAATTTATTAAAATAATTCACATCAATTTTCTCTGAAACCCATTTTTTTCCAAACACACTGCATCACACAGTTCATTTGCATTTTTAAATGTGTAGTCTAACAATCTAAAAGTCATTTCATAATAACTAAATTATATCAAAACTTTTTGTGTGCAATATGCCAACATACCGATTAACTACTTCTATTTTCTTAGATGCATAAATCAACTATAATTAACTATTAATTAATTCACTCTTTCAAAAGGAGAAATTAAATGACTAAAGAAAAATATTGAAAATTTTTTATTGTAGACAGTGCATTATCTGGGAGACACAATGGAATGAAAATATATGTACAGGGGTACTGAGGTACTGAGTTCTATTTTCTAACTCAGTGACAGACAGTAGAAAAAAATAATAAAATCAAGGTCCATAGGAAAATACCTCCTGATGGTAGGCACACTACACTAGCTCAGCTTATATTTCTTTGCTGAGACCCTCTCCAAAAAACTCAGCGTGATTGAATTGTGTTGTTTTCTTTAAACATTGAGACAAATTTGTAAGTTTAGATAATTTAACAAGAGAACAATGGTTCTGCCTCATTCATAATTTACCACAGTTGATTCAGCCTTCTGTTCCATGGACACATTTTATCATATTTCACTCCAGTAACCTTTTGTTAGCAGAAGAATTTCATTTTTTTTTTAATCCCAGGGTACAAGCCTTGTTCAATATTTGAAAATCAATCAATGTATTCACCATATCAAATCTCAATTTTTAAAAAAACACATATAGTCAAGTAAAGAGATTCAGATTTGATCTTTATGGTCTTGGGTTAAGCAAATATTTCTTAGATAAGACATTAAAATCATGAGCTGTAAAATAAAAAGCTGATAAATTTGACTTCATCAAAATTAAAAACCTCTGCTCTTGGAAAGATACTATTAAGAGATACAGAATGGTAGAAATATTTGCAAATCACATATCTGGAAAAATGTCTTATATCCTATATATGTAAAGAATTATGAAAACTCTATAACAAGAAAACAAAACAAAACAAACATACCCAATTAAAAATGGGCAAAACTTTGAATAGACACTTAACCTAAGAAAATGTACATTTGGCAAATAAGGACGTGAAAAAATAATGTTCAAAGTAATCAACTGTTGGAGAAATGCATATTAAAACTACAACATCACCACACACATCAGAGTGTCTAAAATTAAAAAGACTGACCATGCTACATGTTAGCAAGAATATGGAGTAACTGGGACTCACATAACAGAAGACAGAAACATGAAATGGTGCAAACACTTCAGGAAATAGTGTTTCTTATGAAGCTAAGCATACACTTCCATATGACCCAGAAATCTCACTCTTAGTGTTTAACCAAAAAAGACATGTGTCTATGAACCAGGAAATGAGCTCTCTCCAAATGCTGAATCTTCCAGTACCTTGATGTTCCCATCCTCCAGAACTGTGAGAAAATAAATCTTTGCTGTTTAGGTCACTCAGATTGTGGTATTTTGTTATGGCAGCCCTAGCAAACTAATAAAAACTTCTAAGACAGGATGAGATCTCACTATTAAAACAGTAAAGAGACTGAAAAGTTAAATAAGGGTGTTAAAAATGACCACTGAGCGCTTCCCTGGTGGTGCAGTGGTTAAGAATCTGCCTGCCAATGCAGGCGACACGGGTTCAAGCCCTGGTCCAGGAAGATCCCACATGCCGCGGAGCAACTAAGCCCATGCGTCACAACTACTGAGCCTGTGCTCTAGAGCCTGCGAGCCACAACTACTGAGCCCACGTTCCACAACTACTGAAGCCTGCATGCCTAGAGCCCGAGCTCCACAAGAGAAGCCACTGCAATGAGAAGCCCACGCACCACAACAGAGAGTAGCCCCTGCTCCCCGCAACTAGAGAAAGCCCGCGTGCAGCAACAAGGACCCAATGCAGCCAAAAAATAAATAATAAATGAATAAATAAATTTATTTTTAAAAAATGACCACTGAACCAATCTCAGAGAAATATGTGTCATGTTCCACCAATAAGTTTATCATTGGGTTATTTATTAGCTTATTTCTTAAGAAGATAGGGTTACACAATTCTGATCAAAATGGAATCTCGGAATTTTAGAACTGGAAGTTCCTGTGTCCTTTTTGTAGATTTAGACACTGAGATACAGAAGTTTCAAAGAACTTGTTAAGACTCACAATTACTTGAGCAAAAATATGTCTAAATCAGCATCCAATTTTAGTTGGAAATAGTCAATAAGTCCTTAGACTACCTTTGTTGTTACCTTAAGAAAAAGCAATCTGTCTGACATTTCTTCCAGCCAACAAGATTTCACTCCTTACACACTCTCCTCATTTTTCATTTTACTTTTCAGTTGCCCTTTCTTAGCCCATTATCAGGAGTGTGAATCACTTTTTACATTTCCAGTTTCTGTCTCCATGGCAATAGAAAAATCAATTTCATTGCAATATTTTTTTCTTAGCAGTTCAAATATCCTTTGGCTTTTATGTAAAATCTTCTTCCTTAATGTTTGTAGCTTTTTCTCCGGATTCATCGAGGCTAATGGTTTACTAATTTTGAAAAAGACAATGCTTCTCTTTAGCATTCACAATTTTTCATTTGCTTTTAGCAACAATGTTTAGCTCAAATTTGCATGTCCTTAGACTTTTGCCAAGTGAGCTTGTCCTTTGACCCTTAAATATTAAAGAGAAAAAGGTCTGAATTCTTCAGTGATTAACCTATATTTCAACTTCAGATCATAGTTGGTACTTATCACAATGTAGTTTCACTTATATTATTTTTTAAAGAAATTCATGAGTAGCTTTAGTGACCTCTTCATAAATAAAGTATGTGAAATGTGCCTGAATATCTCATAGTACAATTCTCAATTTAACTCCGCATGATGAAAATACTTGATTCAATTGTTTCGTCTGTGCGAAATAACAACTAAAACACAGTTAAATGCCATAAAAACTGGGCAAAAGCTTAATAAGTGTACTGTAATAATAATCATATTTCTTAAATATTATAGCTTGCTAATATTATTATCTCCCAGGGTAGAATTTGAGTCATTGCTGACAATTTAAATTTTTTTCCTTCAGTTTTGAATTAGAAAGATTCCTTCCCTCCAAATTAATCAATTTCTCCAAATTAATTTTCAATAAGCACAATATTTCACATGTCAAATTCTCATGCATTGCGGGAAACTTTGAATAAATGCAATAGGTTTTTTTTTCAATTTCACCATCTTTATTTCCTCATCTGAATCACAAAATTAAAATTGTGATTAGAAACGTGTTATATGACAGAAGACTGGTGTTAAAGTCCCATAAATTCCACTAGATAGCTGTAACAAAATATATCTCATTCCTCCTATTTCACAGGCTTATTGGGTCTTAGATAATGTATATAGAAGCCCTTTGAACACTAAAAGTGAATACAGTAACAAATGAAAAGAATAATCCTTGAGCAGGCTTCCCCTGCTTCACCATTTTCTCCTGTAATGACTCAACATGCATTATTCCAGTACCAAAGGTCTCCCTCCATCATTTAATTTATTTCTCAAAGGATAGTCATTAGATCATTTCTATCAGTATCATTGAGAAGTGAGATGATTTTATTTAACTAAAGATTTCTGGGCCACATCCTAGGCCCAGAAGCATAATATCAGGGGATTTGGCCCAGGGATTTGCATTTTAATGAATATCCAAGACAGTTCTTTTTCACATTAAAGTTTGAGAAACACTAATCAATGTGTTTTTCATCTCCTTCTTACTTTTTTTCTTTGGTAGGTTAAATGTGAGACTGGCCAAATTTTTCATCCCTGTTAATATCTGTGCTCTTTGAAATGTGACTTTGCAGCTCCTCTCATCAATAGGTAGAATCTATTTCCCCATCTCTTCAATTTGACTTGCTTTTGCTAATCAAATGTCATGGAAGTGGCAGTGTGCCAGTTTGAAGCCTAGGTATTAAAAGAATCTGGGCAATTCCACTCACTCTCCTGTAACCCTGCCACTACCACCATGAGAACAAATTTAGGCCAGCCTGCTGGAGAATAAAGATGGCATGAAGAGATGAATGGGTCCAGCTATCCCAAGTGAGAACCCCCAAGACCAGCCACCCATCCACCACCTGATTAACCACCTGCAGACACATGAGTGAAAGCAATTAAGACAGAAGTATCCAGTTAACCAATAGACTCATAAGCAATAATATATGCTTACTGTTTAAGCCACTGAATTGTGTGTGGTTTGTCAGGTAGCAATAGCTAACTAAAGACTGCATGTATCTAGAAACTAAGGCTTAGATAATTTGGGCAGTTTTCCAAAGTCTTCATGATCAAAGTCTACCCTTTTGCCTTTAACTTAAACACACAAAGCATGTAAACACTTTTACAATTTGAAATTCTCCTCTGACTCTTTCTCAACTTGCAACGTTTTTTGGTCGTATCATCATGTTATTATTTAAATTTCATATATTAAATACGATTTTTTAAAAAACTCATCCGAAATTATACCTCAATTATGATTTTTCTAAATAACTAAAAAATGGGCATTTTAATTTTATTTCACATAGTAAAAACATAGAACCATGTAAATGTATTTAGTCCACATCATTGTCTAACTTAGAATTGCCTTCAGGGTTGAAATGTTTGTAGACCTTTGTATGACTATATAATCTACATAATTTTACACAGTTTGTTTGCATTAATTCTAAACTTCATTTGAAGAAACAGAATAATAGCTACCTGAATAACTGAATATCTAAGATATTTAAATATCTAAGATAATGTAACCATATAATATCTGGAAAGGGAGAAATAACAATGGAAATTTTCTCTTTGGTCATTGACTTTCCTCTGCTTCTACTTTTTGCTTTCACATATTCAGTCACTTGTTTACTCAGTTATTAACTGAAACATGCCTTTAACTTACACTTAAAAATTAGCTTGGCTTTTTGCATAGATGCAAGTAAAGCCTTTTTTATGCATGTTCATTTCGTGCTCTATGACAAGAGGTAACTTCAGAGTCACTGTGTCTTTGATATACATTCACTTAGAAGGTCAGAGTCATATAAGCTCTTTCTATAACCTCCTTAAATCTATGTAAGCACAAAAGCTGCTTGAAATATCAACTCATAAAGTAACTCTATCATATACTACAAAAACATAAAATATATAAAACTCACGCTTGAGGTTCTATAGTTCTGCACCTTGATGTGACCTACAATGATTCGCCATTAAATGTTAATAATAGTTCATAGACCAGGATTTTTTTAAAGCATGAAAAGCTGACTTTGATGTGATTTCTTTGAAGAGCTATGATTTGTAGTCATATACGACATTAGCAATTTTCTGTGCTCTGTGACCCTTTCATTTGGATTAGAAACAAAAGCTACATATTTGCCACTTTCTGTCTGCCATACTCTCAAAGGTCATCGTGAATTTTTTATTTGCTCTTTTATATTTCAGTGTTAGTTGAGCATAATTGAGTACTCTTCAGTTTCCAAGCTGAGAAGTGAAAAAGATGAGAATAGCAATTATCAAGACTTCTTACTTTTTCCCCAGACCTTATAAGACTCTATACTCAGTCCTAGAGCTCTAAAATAACAGAAATCCTAGAAGTACAAGCTAGTACAACAAACTAAAAAAATACACTTCAAGAAAAAAAGAAAAAAAAAAACACAGCATAAAGCCAAGCTTCTTAGGAGCCAAAGAAAACAGAAAACGATCATCACAAACAGAAGATTGTAATGCAACATTTCAACCTGAATTTAAAAGAAAACTCTAATAGAACAGTTGCATTGACAAAGAAATATCACAAATCAAAAATAAGAAATCAAATAGAAATATGGTCCAAACACTTGGAGTTTTAACTGAACAATGGGTAACACAAACGGAATTCACAGAACTCAGGAAAGAACTAAAGAAAAAGATAAAAATGTTTTCAGAAATGAAAGCTAAATTACAGGTGTGCTACTCGTGTAGTCACCACAGGAAAGCATAGGAAGGGAAGAAAAGAATAAAAATAAAGCAAATGAAGCAAACAAAAAGACAAAAAGGACTAGAGAGAAAGTGATTTTTGGCTGGAATGACTGGCTTCATATTGCATAGCACAGGGCCATCAGCTCAAGACACAAGAGGGAGGGTATACGGGGATATACGTATATGTATAGCTGATTCACTTTGTTATCCAGCAGAAACTAACACAACATTGTAAAGCAATTATACTCCAATAAAGATGTTAAAAAAATAAATAAATAAAGCATTAAAATAAATAGATAATCACTCAGCCCCGATACACTTTTGCTTTTGTGTTAGTAACCCAGATCTGGGCTATTATACTATATTTTAGCACATAATTCAACAAATTATGAATGATATTATAAGTTTCTCATATTTCAGATTCTTAGAGTACATTTTAAAACAAGTAATTGAAAGAAGTATCACATCCTATTGAGATGTTTTTGATTGTCAGAAGCAGTCTCACAATATTTACCGCACAGCCATTAAATGAAGCCCGGGTAAAAAGCACAAAACATGTTTTTAGAGGGAAAATGTCACCCTTTGATACAAAAGCCGAATGTGTTTATATCCACACTCTACTTGGATTTCATACATTTTCATGCCAATGGAACCACAGAAATTGAAGACTAAACTATCCTATGTGAGAAGAGCCACCAGCTAAGCATCTTTAGAAAACAAATACAGTTTTTTCAGAGTGGGTGGAATGTTGTATGTTGATTACTTGCATTTTATTTTAATACATTCCTACTTAGTCAAAAGGAAACTTAAATTCAACAGAATGCAACAAATTTTCTTAAGTCCTAAAATGTAATATATGATGAAGAAAGGCTTTAATGCATTTAAATTCCATTTCCATAACACTGATGCATACAAACTACCTTATTATCTCATCAGCTTCCACTAAAAGTCACACTGCCAGCTCTTGCTTCTCTCTGACATTTCTTTCTTTCTTTTTAAATATGAAAATCTGAAATAGGATGAATACTTGAAATCCATTAAAGTTTTATTTGTCTACATATCATTGTTTTTAATTCCTTACCCACCTAGAAAGCAAGTAACAAAAAGGAATGATTGGAATTTTTACATCTTCTTAGTCCCAAGGTAGAGAATCAAAGGCGTAGACAGAGAGATAGTGACAGAGACAGCGATAGAGACTCTATAAACCATTAACAAAATATTTAGCACTAGAAAAACAAGTGGTCCTTAGGTAACAACTTACACATTGAGAATTTAGAGATTAGCCTATTTCATGTTTTCTAAAAGGCAGTAGAAACATCTATATAAATGCCACTTAATCAGGTGCTATCATGCCTACAATTCTCTAATTATAAAACTAGTTCATTATTTAAATAAAACTTGTCTCCTCCTGACCCGTACTTGTTGCTATCTTTTTTCAAGAATACCATTATTAACTTTCCTCTAGAAAGTTCTGCCCCTTACCCATTTGCTTTCCTATCCTTTCTCTTCCATTTTATTTTTCCCATAAGGATAATTTTTATAAAATAAAAGCCAAGTCATGTCATTACTTGCCTAAAGCACTTCAGTAGCTTCACAATGCACCTGAGTAAATCTAAGTCTTACCTTGCTCTACTAGGCCCTATATTTTTGAAACCATGTCAACAGAACCCTCAACATATGTCACTGTTCCTTTTCCTTGCCAGGCACCAGCCACACTCCCTCTTCCTAGAATGTGCCACTTTCCACTAGGTCATTTGTGTTTGCTTGTTTTATAAGCCCTACATGCTATTTTCTCCAGATCTTCCCCTGATTGCTTTCTAATCCCTCATCTCCAGGTTTAAATGGTGTCTCCCCGGAAACTGCATTCCCTTTTCTAAATCCACTCTAAATCAAGTGGACCTTCTCTATAATTCTTTACTACCAAACATTGTTTTCTCATGGTTCTAGTCACAATAGATATGTATTTATGTGTACAGATTTTCATTGTTTAACTCTCCTAATTGAACAGAAGCTTCATGAGGGCAGGGATTGTGTGTGTGTTTTACCCATATACCCATCACCTTGCATAATATATATCACATAGTGGACAATAAATACCTTTCGAATGAATGACTGAAAGAAGGGTTGAATAGTTTTAATTATATACATAAACATATAAACACAGAATCCAGAATTTCAATGGGAGAGTACATTCTCATAGCTTTATTTCTATTGTCCATTTCATTTTTCATCCCTTTACTGAACAGATTCCTAAAATCTAGTCAAAGACATTAAGTATCTATGATCCATACAAAGCAATGTGTTTTCTCTCTAAAAGTATGTATTTTGAGTGGTAACAAAGCCATTGCCAAAATAAAAATTCTCTCTTTTATCTAGCTGTGAAATAGACATTTTTAGTAGAAATACTAAAATATAAGTTCATAATCCTCAGAGTGTTTTGAGGAAAAGACTTTCCAGAAAGTGATTTATAAAGTCAAGACATGAAGAAACTTGCAAGTAAACCTAATACTAAATCTCATTTCTTTATATTGCGTATATATTCCCCAGTCTTCAGGAAGCTGAAAGAAACAGGAGTTAAGAGAAGTAAAACGGAACATAGAGGAGGAAAATATTTGGTTTACATATTGGCAGAATATGTGTCACTTCTATTCCCAAATTTATTGGCTATTTAAAACAAATATTTTTATCATTTTTTACATAAGTATTACTTTAAGAAGTCGTTTCAAAATGTGTAGTGAGATGTTGAGTTGCCGGGACTTTTTATTAGATAACCCATGATCTGAATCCCAAGCCTGCACTTTTTTTTTTGCGGTACGCGGACCTCTCTGTGGTGGCCTCTCCCGTTGTGGAGCACAGGCTCCGGACGCGCAGGCTCAGCGGCCATGGCTCACGGGCCCAGCAGCTCCGCGGCATGTGGGATCCTCCCAGACCGGGGCATGAACCCGAGTCTCCTGCCTCGGTAGGCGGACTCTCAACCGCTGCGCCACCAGGGAAGCCCAAGCCTACACTTTTTAGTGGTACCGACTTAGACAAAACACGTCATTAGTAAGATGTGGATAAAAATATCAAATTCAATGTTTGTTGTTGAATTAGATTACGTAAAATATGCAAAATTACTACCGTAGTCACTGACCCAGAAGTCATACTAAAAATTGTGTTGTAATTGTGATTAAGATTACTTTTGATACAGGTATAAAAAGATGATGGACTTCCCAAACCACACAGACTGTTCCTGCTTTCTCTTGCCTACTCCAACCCCAGACCACAGAATCTGAGCCATTAGCAAAAATATTGCTGCAACATTAATTTAATCCATATTAAATTTCTTAGAGTATATCCTCTCCTGATCATTGAGCAGCATTCTCAAAGAATTTGAGAAGCAGAATGTTAGATATAATGTTAAAGAAGCCTATATAGTAATTACAATCATAAATGCTGAAGAAATAATAAATTTTGAAGAATGCAAAAAAATCTTTTGGCCTGAAATCTAAAAGCATAAATGGCATCACCATAATATATATGAAAAAAAACTGGATCATTCACTTACACAATAAAAGTTTACTGAGCATCTTCTGTGTACCATGGATTGTGCTAAACATTGGAAATACAGACCTTTTTTCACAGTTTGTGCTCACTTTTTTTTTCAGTTTTGTTTATTGAGGTATAATTGACAATTAAAATTGTAGTATATTTTTAAGTATACAACATGGTGATTTGATATACATACATATTTTGAAGGGATTCCCACCGTTGAGTTAATTAACACATCCATCTCCTCACATATTTACATTTTTGTTTTTGGTTTGTCTGTTTGTTTTGGTGAGAACACTTGACACTAAAATTCTACTCTCTTGGCAAATTTCAGTGACACAATGCAAGATTATCTACTGTAGTCCCCAGTTTATACATTAGATCCTCAGACTTTATCTTACAACCAGAAGTCTGTACCCTTTTACCAGCCTCTCCCTGCTTTCTGCACCCCTCAGTCCCTGGAAAGTACCATTCTGCTCTGGGTTTCCATGAGTTGGACTTTTTTTTTAGACTCCATACACATATAAGTGATACCATGTAGTCTTTTGTCTTTGTCTTTCTGGCTTATTTCACTTAAAATAATGTCCCCCAGTTTCATTAATACTGTCACAAAAGGCAGGATTTCCATTTTTTAGGGTTGAATAATATTCCATTGTGCGTGTGTGTATATATACATGTATATATGTAATATTTTCTTTGTATATTCATCTGTTGATGGACACTGAGGTTCTTCCATACCTTGGATGTTGTGAATAATGCTGCAGTGAATGTGGGAGTACAGCTATCTCTTTGAGACAGTGACTACACCTGTTCCGTGTGCAGCTGTATATTCAGTGCCTCCATGGGAGGGAACTTCGAGAACCTCCTATCTTGCCATCTTGGTCCCTCCAATAGTGCAGTTTTATAAATAGATATAATCCTGCCTTCATGGAGTTTGCAGTTTAGACATGAAGAAAGAAATTAATCAAATAATTAATATCAATTGTACTGTAAAACAGTTATTAATTGCAATAAATCCTGTTGAATAAAAGGGTTCTAAAAGTCACATGCAACATACAGGACAATGAACTTGTAGTAGGGGGACCTGCACTGGAGTAAGGCGCTGAAAGAGGGGAGTTGCGGGTTTCATCACTAACAGAGAGTGTAGGGATAAAAACAGGAGCTAATGAGACAAAATATGCATAGAAGTCTTAAAAGATCATGATAGACTAGATGGGCTGTCACGTTAGTAATGGAAAGAACAAGGTCCTCACTTCAACACTTCTGAAAACTTACAATGGGCAGGTCAGTGTAACAGACATTGCAAGAAAACAAATTACTAAGAAGAGATTGGAGTGATACAAGAACCATGACTAGAATGTGATCAATCATCCAATCTTACATAACAAGCAAACAATCAGAAAATAATCTCTTAATTGTCACTGGAAAGGAACCAATTCTAGGGACCATGATACTCCCAGTTCTGTCACTAAACAGTTGTTTGAATGAGTACACAACTTAACCTCCAATGGTTTCAGTTTACTCACCTAAAAATCCTTCCCAGTGAAATAGCCAATTTACTACAAAAGTTAACTATCTCTATTGTAAAATAAAAGGTATTGACATTTTGTAACACTTTATTTTTGAGTGATAAGTTTCATCATTATTTGTTCCTTCCCTTCAGGGAAGAAATTAAGTAGCTTCATTCCTCAATAACCTCCAAGTATGTGTAGCTAATAGAGTGTTCCTTCATTTCTGGATGACAAACAGTCCCAGGGAGAATTATCCCTGCTGAATTTGTCAGCTATAGAGAAGTGGGCCAGATGACACTGGGAACTGGATAAGAGCTCTCATCTGAGATGAAGTTACACAGCATCTGAAGACCATTAGTATAAGAGCTGCATTTTTAACAAAATGATACACAGCAGCCTAAAATTTACATGGAAGTTTCACATAATAGGCTTCAGGCAAAGCTCTAAAATATGTAGCTCATAACTGTATTACATCAGGGGTAAATTAGAAATGGTAAGCACCTGCTTTCTAAAATATTAGTGTGGCGATTCCTCGGGCTTTCTTATTTTTAAATTGAGTATGGATATAATAAATATTTCCCAGTCTATCAGAATAGGTGTACAGTCAGAACACAATTAAATATCATAACAGTGTTTTTCTGCGTCTGTCTGTCACTCCAAATTTTTTTTTATTGAAGTATAGTTGATTTACAACATTGTGCCAATCCCTGCTGTACAGCAAAGTGACTCAGTCATACACATATATACATATTTTTTATATTCTTTTCCATTATGGTTTATCACCGGATATTGAATGTAGTTCCCTGTGCTCTGCATTAGCACCTTGTTTTTTATCCATGCTCTATGTAATAGTTTGCGTCTCCTAACCCCAAACTCCCAGTCCCTCCCTCTCCCTCCCCCTCTCCCTTGGCAACCACAAGTCTGATCTCTATGTCTGCGTGTCGATCCAGATTTATTCCTCCGCCTCAAAAGTGTGTGTGTTGCAGACAAATGATTGCTTTTCAATATGGGAGCATTTTCCCAGAATGCAGGAGTTAGCACTCCTGCAAGCACCCTGGGAAATGGTGCATCAAGCTACTAGATGGTTCCGAGAAGGACGCAAAGGGATTGCCCACATAAAGTGACGTGAAAATGCCACAGTTACCCTGGCAGAGAGTAGCAACGTGTGATGAAATTATTCTATATTCTGATAACTGTATATCAAAATCTTAATTTTACAGTATGTCATTTAATACTTTGTGATACCTAATATATAGTTAGTTCACAGGAGAGAAAATTTAGGGGTCAAAAGTATATGACAAAATGCAGTCTTACAGTCTTAAGATTTATTGAGGATAATGGACATACAGAACATATGTCTATAAAGATTATATTTATCAATATTTAATGTATTTGAAGTTAAAACAGAAAAAAATTCAATATTTATTGCTTAATTTCAAAACAAAAATAATAAACAATTATACATAACATATTCTTCATGAAACAACTGCATTTTTCAAAACAAGAAAACAGTGAAAAAGAGACATTGTTATACATTTTTGCAAATCTTTTTACTGCCTGTCTTAATAGAAAACACCTGGAGCTCTCATAACTACTTCCACATTCAATTTGCTGAGAAAGCACATTCCGTGTTACCGCTGGAAAACTCCACTCTGCGTTTGTGAGACAATGAGAGTGAAAAAAGCAAATAGTAACTTCTTATTTTATAAAGATAACTTTGTCCTCACAGACCCCAAACCACATTCTAAGAACTGTTGCCCTAGAGAAACTCCATACTTCTTTATAAAGAGTCATTCAAACATATTTGAATCAAATGATTCAAAGAGTCATTCAACATTTTCTAATGGAAGAAAAATGGAAACAACACAAACATCCATTCATTTGGAATTCAATACACTATTAGTGATAAATTCATACAGTAAATTTCACTTAACAATAAAAATGAATACCTAGAGGTACATGTACCTGCATGGATAAATCTCACGAATAAATTTGAGACCAAAAAAAGTTACAGAAGGATGCACAGAGTATGATAAAATTAATATAAAATGTTGAAACAGGCAAAGAAAAACATATATTTTATGAGCATACATAGATTTGCCTTAAAAGATAAAAACAAGTATGAGATGGATAAATAATGAATCCATAGGAGTTGCCTGTTTTCTCTGGGTGTCATAGAAGGAAACACAGGTAAAGAGGGGTACAGGTGATTTTGATTAAATTTGTTTAATTTTTTAAACTTGGTGACTATTTTATGGGTTAACTTAATTTTATTCACTTATACATTTTTGCATGTTTAAAGTAGTTTATACTTTTACTAATAATTATTATTAGTTATTAATAATTACCTGATAATTATGATAATTTCTCTGATAATGATTAAAATATAAATGGCACAGTGATACAGTATGAAAAGGTACAGACTTCCAGTGATGAAATAAATAAGCCTGGGGATGTAATAACTATAGTTAATAATACTGTACTGTATGTTTGAAAGTTGCTGAGAGAATAGATCTTAAAAGTCCTCATCACAAGAAAAACATTTTTGTAACTATGTATGGTGACAGATGTTAACTAGACTTATTGCAGTGATCATGTTGCAGTACATACAAATGTTGAATCATGTTGTACACCTGAAACTAACATAATGTTATATGTCAATTATACCTCAATAAGAAAATATGAATGAAAAGGTGAAATAATGAGTGAAGATTCTTTTGAGACACTTAACCACTAAAGGATACAAAAGGATATTATGTAGTAATTTTTTTATAAAAGAAATATAAGATTGAAGGAGATTTTATTTTCCTTTCCATGGGAGTGACCTGAGCAAGAGAGGGACTTGAAGAGAAGGGAGGACAAAGATACAGGGAAAAAAATGGAATAATGGGTGCAGCAGGGTGCGTGCATTGTTGAAAGGAGGGGGAATCCAAAGCATAGGTAGAAATGGATCTCAGAAGGAAAGACAACCTTTTAGTTGAGACTCTCTCGGGGGGGACAGAAAGATTAATGTTATTGCAGCTAAGTTTAGTAAGAGACAAAAAGTTAAGGAGAGTTCACATCCGATGGATTCTCCTTTATATTTTTTAATAAAGAATGAAGAATGTACTGTGTCAGAGTATGGAGGGCAGGTGGACGAAGCATTTCAAAGAAAAGAAGTTGACTTAAAAACTTCCAGTTGGAGAGTAAGATATACAAGATTTCTGGTCAGGACTCAGGATTGTACCCACTAACTTTTTCTTCCTTATTGTTACAATGAATGAATTGTCCATGTTCCTTAGTAAAGCTTAGGCTTCTGCTGTATGGTAGATCCCATCCCCTTTCACCTTCTCAAGACTATCATTCCTGTAGTTATATTCCATATCCCCTACAATATCAATTTTCACATTATCAATTTTCTGTTTTTACTGTGGCATTTCCATAACTTCGCTAATACAATATATTATTTCCTAACACTGAAGAAAAACTCTAACCTGACCTCAAGTCCCCTTTTAGTAGTTGTTCCTTTCCTGCTATCCCTTATAGCAAAATTTATATGTGGAATCTAAAAAAGTCAAACCATAGAACCAGAGAATTAACTAGTAGTTTCCAGGGGTTTTCAGGGGTGAGAGAAATGGGGAGAGGTTGGTCATACGGTACAAACTTTCAGTTATAAGATGAATAAGTTCTGGAGATCCAGTGTACAGCATGGTGATTTCAGTTAATAATACTCTATTGGATACTTGAAATTTGCTAAGAGAGTAGATCTTAAATGTTCTCACCACGCATACAACAACATGGTAACTAGTGAGCTGATGGATGTATTAACTTAATGATTATTTTGATATATATATATATATATATATAAAATCATCACATCGTCACAGCTTAAAAAAATTCATATCATACAATCTAAAAAATAAAAACAATACTTTTCTAAAGTATTATTCAGACCTCTCTCCTGTGTTCTCTATTTCATTCAGTTCAATCAAGATTTTGTCCCCAGTCCTCAAATGAAAATGTTCCAGTCAAGGTCATTGATGATCTCTCCTTTTATTTTTAATCTAAACAATATTTCTCAGACTATCCACTCAACCTTTCTGCATCTTATGACACAGTTAAACACTCTCTCTTTCTTGGACCTTCACCTGGCATTCGGATAATTTTCACCTGTTTTTGATAAATAATTAATTTCATTTTGATAATTAATGCCATTAATATTTATCAATGATCTAACACATGTAAATACATGATTATTTTAAAAATTATTGAAGACCATTTTCAGTAGGAAAAATATTATTTTTAAAAGGTTATAAATCCTTCTGATTCTGAAAGATGAATTGGTTTTTGTAATTCTCTTTTATTCAAATTTTAATAATAGCAATAGTCTTCTGATTGCAAATATCTCCCTTCCTCATGTCAACCATGAGAGTAATTTCATACTACATTAATACATAAATTTGACTTGTTTAAAAGGAAATGAAACTAAGCAATATTATCAGACTCAATCCCTGCATGCCACATCTCTTCCTGTGTTATTTTTCTTGCAATGCTATCATTTGAGTTGCTAGGCAGAGGTTAGAGAACACCTGATGATTGACTGAGCCTGCCCAGAATGGATTCACTGTGTAATTACTCTTCCCTATATGAGTGTCATGGGGAAAATAAGATAAATCAATAGTTCTTTCAACTGAAGATATATTTCTTAGACCCAAAATGTTGTGTGTGGGTAAGCAAGTATGGTTTTTATTTTGATGATAAGAGCAGCGTTTTGTTGAACCAATTATATTTAGTAATTGTCTAAAGATTTGTTTCTCCTTCAGAGGATATCTGGTCTCAGAGTATCTACCATACAATGCAGACATCTCTATCTTCCCTTTGTCTATTCATTCATTTACATTCTCAACTTTTTGTGCCCCCCACTCCTCAAAACTCTACCAATGGTTTCCATTTTACATTATTTTTCTCTCTCTTTCTTTTTCATTTATGCCCATTGATGATTTTTCTCCTCCAATCTGAGAAGATCTCACAGGAGCAAAGATCATTGTTTAACAAAATAAAAAATGTCAGCTGTCACAAGCCAAAGACACACATTTATTGAATGTAGGTAAATGGTACAATAGCAACAGCAGAAGATAACTACATATATCCATAGAAAATAGATCACTATCAAGTAGATAGATGAGCCATCGGCAACTCAAGTTCCTACCAAAGCACCCAGCTGTCAATTTTATCATCTGACAGCATTACAAATTCCCTCAAGTCCTCAGTGAAACTACAAAATTCTTGCCCATGGGTCAGTATCCAACAAAATAGTAATCTCTTTCTATTTGTATTTTCAACATCTCTATATCATTCAGGAAAACCTGTGCCTTTGGGTAAACAAAAGGTAGCTTAAATTTTTGCAGACTTACCCTTTGTCCTAGTGAAGTTATAACAAAAATATCCAGAATATTTTAAATGTAAACATGATTGTCATAATACTGGCAGCACCCAAATGAGTGCCTCAAGGCCTTCCTGATGATGTTATAACCTATTGATGATGATAAAATTTTGACTATAGATGATATTATAACATAGTGACATAACCATTTCTGACCTGGCCTTCTTGCATTTCACCAAAAAGTTAACTTCTTAAATAGATTTTCTATTTCAGTCTATTTCTGGCTCCTTAGGCCCTGAAATACCACCTGAAATCTCTAAATAATATTCTCTCAAGTTGCGGGAACAATTCATTCAGGAATTCAATGACTTTAACAAATATGCCAGTTACCACGTAGGAACTAGGAATAGAAGAACAACAGAATAATAAGCATTAATTTTATGCAAGGCTTCATAATGTAGCAGGTGATAGAGACATTAAAGCCTGAACATATGATTACAACTTAAAGGTAAAAGGACTCAAATGAACACCAAGCAACATTAGTGACAAGATATCCATGTCAACATACAATGTGCATTTTGTTTTGTTTTTGAAAGATTGGAAGTAAGAAAAATTTCTACAATTATCCATGTGGTACCAAACAACTTATAGACACAGAAAAGTAAAAAATTGGATTGGCTTCAGATGATTCACCCACTATAACAATGCTAGAACACATTTCAAATGGACAATATTTATTTTAAAAATTCAATTTTAAATCGAGCTATTATTCATGTGTGAGGACATTCTTAGACATAGTCAATGATGTAAGTTTCCCATGTATTCTCATAAATAAAATTCTGTCAAAAATATTCCAGAGAAACCAGAAATTAATAAAAACAATGATCTGAAAACAATGAAATGTGAAATTTTTTAAAAAGTGGTCAGTGAAATCAATAAAAGTGATCTAAAGTCTAATATATTTTAAACGATTATAAAGCTCAATTCAAATATTAATATAAACCTTAGAGGAAATATACACTATACAAAAATAATAATAATAATATAATAATAATATATTATATATAATATAATATATTGTATATAAAATAATAATAATACATGTAATAATAATATTGAGCTCATAACTATCTCACAGGTTTGTTTGTAAGGATTAAATTATTTAATACTTATAAGTGCTTAGAGCTATGAATAGTGCATAGTAAACACCTAATAAGGTTAACCATGATCACTGAATAATAATGCCAAGATGATATTACTATTCTTTAATAGCTCAGATTATTGATACCAAGTATGATCCTGGGGTGCTCCTGGGCACAAAAGCCTTTCTGTGTCCCCCATTTCTTGATTACAGGAAATAGGCTTCATTCAGCCATGACCTTCCCTGATTTCCAACAAGCAGGTTCAAACAGTTGCTAATTAGGGAAGGGAAGGGAAGAAACTAGGGAGGAACAGTTGACAGAAACAATAGTGCAATCTTGAGACAAGGTTCTGGTTCCCCATCAAGGGATATACATAACAATATCCTTGAACTGTTCTGCCGATACTGAAAGCCCCACCAGGTGGGAGAAGTTAACTGTATGCTGCCACAAGCAAGGAAACCCCAGACCTTTGGAACCAGAAGGTTGATGATGCTGAGTCTCACTTACCTCACCACCAACCAATCAGAAGAATGTCCACAAGTTGATGACGCCCTCTTTGAACCATTACCATAAAACTTCTCACTACCCCCTCTGGATTCGGCTTCATTATCTCACTAAATCCAGGGCATAAAATAAAGGGAAGGTGGAGCATTTTACAGTCTTACGGAAGAAGAGATTCATAGTGTCCGGTCTCAATTGGGCCTTAATATTACCCATTTTTTTCTATCCTTAGACAACTCTCCTTCTGAATTCTCACTGGGCTGATTCCAAATATTTAGCTTTAATTCAACAATCATCACAGCCTTCATAACTCTGAAATAATATTGTTTCCTTCTCTATAGGGAAAATCATGCAGAAACCACCATACTGAAAATTGCTTAAATTTTTACACAAGTAATTGTTTGTGTCCTCAACCATTTCTTCTTATTCAAAAGAAGAGGTAATTCTGCTCCTATGCAAATAATTAAAATAACCTTAAGGTATCACTTTACCAATTGTACTTTCAATACCTCTATTATAATATCTGAATCCTTTCAATCAGCATTTAAAATGCTTAAGTCTTGCCTATTTAAAGTAATAATAATAATTTTAAACCTAGATGACTATCATTCTGTCTTCCCCTCTTCTTCTTTTCACAGTGAAAGTTCTTGGGATGATGTTAGAAGAGACCAATAAATATCATTCCTTATACTCCAAAGTCCAGAAAAATGTCAGGTAACAAGACTTAGCAGACTGAGAACCAAAATGTCATCTGCACTTGTAACCACTACTGCCCTACTATTGCTAATAAACATTCACTTTGTATATGTTTATTTTATTAATGCATCACAATATTTAAAATAAATAAATAATAAATTCCCTGCTATTTTGAAAATGTATTTAGTGGCTTGCAGAATTAGGCTATCTTCTCATAATTATTCTCACAGTTTTTTCTTAAAGACATAGAATGTAATTCTATCTACTGAAAATATTCTTTCTCTCTCTGGTGGAAACTAAACACGTGCATAAGGCAGAATTACTTTTACTCCCTGCAAAGAAGCTAATGAACATTTCTGGACCCAAGGAATTGGACACAATCTCCAACCAAGCATATGTTTAAACATCACAGAAACGTCAAAGAAAAAAATAATATTTGGCATATACAAACCAAAGCTTTTTGATACAATTATAAAAGAATATTTTCATAATTAAAAATTTGCAGGGCTTCCCTGGTGGCGCAGTGGTTGAGAGTCCGCCTGCCGATGCAAGGGACACGGGTTCGTGCCCCGGTCCGGGAAGATCCCACGTGCCGCGGAGCGGCTAGGCAGGTGAGCCATGGCCGCTGAGCCTGCGCGTCCGGAGCCTGTGCTCCGCAACGGGAGAGGGCACAACAGTGAGAGAGAGGCCCACGTACCAGAAAAAAAAAAAAAAAAAAAATTTGCATAAAAGCCACAAACACAGATATCTCCCATTTGGGGTTTGCTTATTAACAATCATGCTAATGAAGCCGAATCCATCCTTTGTACCGTGACATCAAATTAAATCTCGGAGACAGAGTTCTGGGCAAAGTAGAAAAGACTAGCTTTATTGCTTTGCCAGGCAAAGGGGGCCACAGCAGCCTAATGCCCTCAGAACTGTGTGTCCTGACCTGGAGGGGGTAGTGAGGAGTTTTATAGGAATGGTTCAAAAAGGGAATGATCAGCTCATGTACATTCTTCTGCTTGGTTGGTGGTGAGGTAAGTGGAAGTCAGCATCATCAATCTTCTGGTTCCAACCAGTCTGAGGTCTACGTGCTTGTGGGCACCACACAGTTCACTTCTCCCACCTGGTGGAGGTTTCAGTATCCACAAAACTGCTCAAAGATACTGTTACGTATATCCCTTGATGGGGAACAAGGACCCAGCCCCAAGGCTGCATTTTTTTTTTTTTTTTTTTGACTGTTCCTCCCTTGTCGCTACATCCCCTGCCTTCCCTAGTTAGCAACTGTTTGAACCTGCTTGTTGGAAATCGGGGAAGGTCATGGAGGCTGAATGAAGCCTATTTCCTGTAATCCAGAAATGGGGGACACAGAAAGGCTTTTGTGCCCAGGAGCCCCACAGCGTCCTGCTCAGTATCACTAATTGGTTTCTGAGAGATTTATATCCAACTAACATAAATAGAATTTAAAGCACAAACATATAATTAGCTGGGATAATGTCCAGAAGGACAATTTTGGTGTACATTTTCAACGAGAAGCTTAAGTGGAGCCTTTGTTTCTCACTAAAACCCACATATAATTCTTAGGACATTATTAACAGCCTCTGGTTGGTCACAGAGAATAAAGAAGTCAGGCAGAGGGAAAGAAAGAAGATCCACTGGCCAGTCTACCACAAAGCAGACATGCTAACTAGGTGTGATAAACGAAGCACCGTATACTGATCCTTCTGTACTGGCCTCTCAATTCGCAGGGACCCTAAACACTAGAATGTGCAACACAGGCAACCTTGTGACATTCTGTGTCAAAGACTAGAATTTCTTTGAATGAGAGGACAGGAGGGTCAACAATAAAGTACTTGGCACTAGCGGCAAGCAGAGACACTGTCACCCCATAGAAAAATTGCATAATACAAAATTGTCCAGGAAAATAATCATTGCTATCCTCCTTTGTCCCACTTCTTCCGTTACATTAGCACTTAGGCTCAGTCTGTTATCACTGCAAAGACTCCTCAGTTTATACTCTTAACCAAGGCTTTATCAATATAATTGAGCCTGTATTAATATTGCTACTTTTTTTTCTTATAAATACCTGTAATTAAAAAGTTCCTGACTTGTGTTCAAAGATTTCTTTCATCCCTTGCCTCTTCCTCCCACTAAAGGTCAACACACATTTTCTTTTCTTCTCCATTAACCAGCCAACAGTGAGTTGAATCCCAGATTCAAGAGAGAATGAGTAGGGAAAGGAAGTATCACCAAGGTGGTCTTTGAGGCAGGAATATGTGTGGAATAACTCAGTGAGTAACAATTCAGGAAGTTTTGTTTCCAAAGGCAAATGGGAAGGGCTTATTGAAAAGCAGAGAGGAGCCAGCAACAGAAGGAGAATAAGGGCAGAGCTTTTCCAAAGGTTGTTTTTCCTGATTATTTCCAAATGTTTATGAATGCAGATGTCTGGAACAGTTGGTTTATCACCCCTGAATATTGCTTCAACAAAACCTCATAAAAGGGGAGTGGAGATGGATGGGCCAAGTAGCCATTTTATTTATATGAGGAGCTAAAGAAAACTAAGTGAAATATAATCCAAAAAAAAAAAACGTATTTTAGACAGCAAAAGAGCAACAAAGAAACCAACACGGTATTCAGAAAACCAGAAACCCTAAACAAAAGCTTCAGATAAACCAAAATCAAAAGGATGTCAGAGCTTCAACTGACGTTAAATACTGCAGAAAAGGATGTCATTCTCAAATCAAAGGGCTGTCCCCAAAGGTAGTCTTTTCCATATGAAATTAAAAGGCAAAATTACTAGTTCAACTATATTCTCCTATATAAATGACATCTTCAGAGATTTACAAACCAAACACAATAATAGATACATGTTATATGTTATACTCAAAGTAGCACTTCAAAAATTCTAACAAGTGAAACAAAAAATTAGAATTATTAAAGTCACCGAGTAAAACAGTATCTTTAAAAATAAGTCTTGAAATCTCGACCTGATTCTAAATCCAACCTAACAGAAGCACTGAGTCATATTTAGAACTTGTTTAAACCATGAGCTATTAAACATAGGCCATATTAGTTCTGTTGTGCTATTCTATAGTAAACTTTAAACAACAAAGAATATCTTAACTGTTTAATATAACATCAACCTGAGGGAATCTTATTAGAAAACATATTATTTAAATGTGCTTAACTATCTAAAATAATTGGAATGGTGCAGTTTACAAGTATATAGATTGAAGAGCTAATTTTCAACAGGGGTGTTAGAAATATTATTTTTTCTATATTACAGAATAAATAAAACCAAATGAGATTTCTACGAAATTTACTGTCACTAATTTTAAATCACTCCCTTTAATTTACAACAAAATTAAACAGATATTTAAATACCTTTTAAAACTGATAGTTGAATATTTGTCTATTTACCTCAGTCTGGTAGCAATCTTAAAGAAAATAGCAATATGCTACCCTCACAGAGTGATTAATATGTTCTAAGCATTGTTCTCATAAATTTAATCAACAGCTACCCTACAAAGTATATACTATTGTTATCCCCCTTTCACAGACAAAGAAGCTGAGATTCTGAGAAGTTAAGTGATTTACCTAAAAGGACACACCTGAGATCCAAATGCAGGGACTGCCCTCTTAATCATCTCATTATATGAAGAACCTTTCCAATGATGTTAAATGAAGAATAAAGATTAGGTGAGTTGTAGGGGACCATCCTTTCTAGAGACACCAAAGTTTTCTTTTATTGCCTAGTTTTGGACTGGATATAAAATATGTAATAGTTACCATTATTCTGTGTATTCTTTGTACCCAAATGACTACTTCTAAATTATCCAACAATCCAGAGCCTGCAAGCTCTACACAAATGCCTCTCTCTCTCTATTCCTCCTCCCTGTCTTCCTCCCTCCCTCCTCCCACTCTCTTCTTTAAAAACCACTGATGGACTCAAGCATATCTAGTGAAGAATGTCTTAGGGCATGTGTAGCACCTGCACTGATGTTGACTGTAAAATGGTTATGTAAGAAGGACCTCAAATAGAACAACCAGGGGAGGACGTTTAATAGAAATACGTGGAGAATTCTGAATTATTTTTTCTGCCCTTTGGGAAGCTGTTTTTAATGGGAACTCCAATAAGGAAGCCTCCTTTTCCATCAAAGCCAGTCAAAAATGACTCCTATATTATAACATAAAGGGCACAGTCCTTTGAAGAAGAGTATTGTCCTTAGAGAAAGAATATTGGTTCAAGACCCAGCAGAGGGGACTTCCCTGGTGGTCCAGTGGTTAAGCATCTGCCTGCCAATGCAGGGGACATGGTTTCCGTCTCTGGTCCAGGAAGATCCCACATGCCATGGGGCAACTAAGCCCCTGCACCACAACTACTGAGCCCATGCGCCACAACTCCTGAAGCCCACATGCTCTCGGGCCCGCGTGCTGCAAATACTGAAGGCTGTGTGCCTAGAACCCATGCTCCTCAACAAGAGAAGCCACCGCAATGAGGAGCCCACACACTGCAACAAACAGTAGCCCCCACTCACCTCAACCAAAGAAAGCCTGCACGTGGCAATGAAGACCCAGCGCGGCCAAAAAAAAAGACCTAGCAGAAAGAGAGAGGGGAAAATCAAGTGAGCTCTAAAATTAAATAAGCAAAAAAAAAGAACAAAAACAAACAAGTAACCCCTTTTTCTCTGGGGTAATTAAATATGTGTAGTGCAGCCAATACATTACCAAACAATATATGCAAGGAAGTCACAGAAGAGAACACACAAATGACCTATAAGAATATAAAAATTTGCTCAATCTCAGTGAAAATCACAGCAAATGCTGATTAAAACACAGGTGACAGATCAAGAATACCAATTAGAAAATTTAGCCTCCTCTTACCCAATTAGCTCTCTTTCCTCAAGGAATAATTATTCTGTTTATTTATCTTGGTCTTTTAGTGCTGTCGATCTCCTTCAAAATTCTGGTAGTCTTTGCCTATCAATCAGGTTTATGAATGAAGTCCTTGGTTGCTACATATAGGTGGTTGGGGCCAGTTTTGTTCTGTTATGTAAGCCTGCTTCCCATTGCCCCAGTAGTCCTGAACCAGAAGGCTGAGACCAACTTTTAAAAATCATTTAATTTTAATAAGAGACTTCAACCAAAAGACTGGTTAAGAACACATCTAGTGTTGGATAGATTTGCAGAATTGGAACAATTCACGAAGCCTCTAGTTGGTGAATAAAATGAGTATCGTACTGCACCACACTGACTCTTGAAAGACCGTTACATAGAAGAAAAGCTAAATATTTGTATGATTACCTATATCCAGATTTACCTAAAGAAAGCAACCTTTATAAATCACTAATATTGTAAAATAAACAATAGCTAGATAAGCAAATGTTAAGGAAAATAAATGAGGAATGGAAAATTTCCTTTTTTTTTTTTTTTTGTATCTCACATATGCCCTGGAGGTCTAGAGCTGGCCAGCTTCCAGAAGGATATCATTCAATAAAACAGACATATATAAAAGAAAAACCAGGAGAGGATTCTTATTCAGGATTAGGAGGGATTTTTCCATAATCTTAAAACGTCAAAAAATTTCCTATGGTCAGCTGTCATGTCCCTGCCCTGTGCAGTGAGTTTCTTGGGCACTTTTATTTAGGTAATGGCAGCTCCTAGCATCATTGGCAGGTGCTCAACATGTGGTAGGAATTTAAAAAACTATTGTGGAGTGGGACGAGGGGAAGATGGTGGAAGAGTAAGACGCGGAGATCACCTTCCTCCCCACCGATACACCAGAAATACATCTACACGTGGAACAACTCCTACAAAACACCCACTGAACGCTGGCAGAAGACCTCAGACCTCCCAAAAGGCAAGAAACTCCCCACGTACCTGGGTAGGGCAAAAGAAAAAAGAATAAACAGAGACAAAAGAATAGGGACGGGACCTGCACCAGTGAGAGGGAGCTGTGAAGGGGGAAAGTTTTCCACACACGAGGAAGCCCCTTCGCGGGCAGAGGCTGCCGGTGGTGGAGGGGGGAAGCTTCAGAGCCACGGAGGAGAGCATAGCAACAGGGGTGCGGAGGGCAAAGCGGAGAGATTCCCGCACAGAGGGTCAGGGCCGACCGGCACTCACCAGGCCGAGAGGCTTGTCTGCTCACCGGCCGGGGCGGGTGGGGCCTGGAGTTGAGGCTCGGGCCTCGGTCGGAGCGCAGGGAGAGGACTGGGGTTGGCGGCGTGAACACAGCCTGCAGGGGGTTGGTGCACCACGGCTAGCCAGGAGGGAGTCCGGACCTGCCGAACAGGCAAGAGACTTTTTCTTCCCTCTTTGTTTCCTGGTGCGTGAGGAGAGGGGATTAACAGCGCCGCCTAAAGGAGCTCTAGAGACAGGTGCGAGCCGCGGCTAAAAGCGCGGATCCCAGAGACGGGCGGGAGACGCTAAGGCTGCTGCTGCCGCCACCAAGAAGCCTGTGTGCGAGCACAGGTCACTCTCCACACCTCCCCTCCCTGAGCCTCTCCAGCCCGCCACTGCCAGGGTCCCGGGATTCAGGGACAACTCCCCGAAAGAACGCACGGCGCGCCTCAGGCTGGTGCAACGTCACGCAGGCCTCTGCTGCCGCAGGCCCGCCCCGCACGCCGTGCCCCTCCCTCTCCCCGGCCTGAGTGAGCCAGAGCCCCCGAATCAGCGGCTCCTTTAACCCCGTCCTGCCTGCGCGAAGAACAGACGCCCTCCGGCGACCTACACGCACAGGCGGGGCCAAATCCAAAGCTGAGCCCTGGGAGCTGTGAGAACAAAGAAGAGAAAGGGAAATCTCTCCCAGCAGCCTCAGAAGCAGCGGATTAAAGCTCCACAATCAACTTGATGTACCTGCATCTGTGGAATACATGAATAGACAACGAATCATCCCAAATTGAGGAGGTGGACTTTGACAGCAAGATTTATGATTTTTTCCCCTTTTCCTCTTTTTGTGAGTGTGTATGTGTATGCTTCTGTGTGAGATTTTGTCTGTATAGCTTTGCTTCCACCATTTGTCCTAGGGTTCTATCCGTCCTATAAAAAAATTTTTTTTCTTAATAATTATTTTTTATTTTAACAACTTTATTATATTTTATCTTATTTTATTTTACTTTATCTTCTTTCTTTTTTTCCTTCCTTCCCTCCTTCCTTCCTTCCTCCCTCCCTCCCTCCCTCCTTTCTTTCTTTCTTTCCCTCTTTCTTTCTTTCTTTCTTCTTCTACTAATTCTTTCTTTCTACTATTTCTCCCTTTTATTCTGAGCCGTGTGGACGAAAGGCTCTTGGTGCTGCAGCCAGGAGTCAGTGCTGAGCCTCTGAGGTGGGAGAGCCAACTTCAGGACACTGGTCCACAAGAGACCTCACAGCTCCACATAATATCAAATGGGGAAAATATCCCAGAGATTTCCATCTCAACACCAGCACCCAGCTTCACTCAACGACCAGCAAGCTACAGTGCTGGACACCCTATGCCAAACATCTAGCAAGACAGGAACACAACCCCACCCATTAGCAGAGAGACTGCCTAAAATCATTATAAGGCCACAGACACCCCAAAACACACCACCACACGTGGACCTTCCCACCAGAAATACAAGATCCAGCCTCATCCACCAGAACACAGGCAATAGTCCCCTCCACCAGGAAGCCTACACAACCCACTGAACCAACCTTAGCAACTGGGGACAGACACCAAAAACAACGTGAACTACAAACCTGCAGCCTGAAAAAAGGAGTCCCCAAACACAGTAAGAGAAGCAAAATGAGAAGACAGAAAAACACACAGCAGATGAAGGAGCAAGATAAAAACCTACCAGACCTAACAAATGAGCAGGAAGTAGGCAGTCTACCTGAAAAAGAATTCAGAATAATGATAGTAAACATGATCCAAAATCTTGGAAATAGAATAGACAAAATGCAAGAAACATTTAACAAGGACATAGAAGAACTAAAGATGAAACAAACAACGATGAACAACACAATAAATGAAATTAAAAATACTCTAGATGGGATCAATAGCAGAATAACTGAGGCAGGAGAACGATAGGTGACCTGGAAGATAAAATAGTAGAAATAACTACTGCAGAGCAGAATAAAGAAAGAAGTATGAAAAGAACTGAGGACAGTCTCAGAGACCTCTGGGACAACATTAAATGCACCAACATTTGAATTATAGGGCTTCCAGAAGAAGAAGAGAAAAAGAAAGGGACTGAGAAAGTATTTGAAGAGATTATAGTTGAAAACTTCCCTAATATGGGAAATGAAATAGTTAATCAAGTCCAGGAAGCACAGAGAGTCCCATACAGGATAAATCCAAGGAGAAATATGCCAAGACACATATTAATCAAACTGTTGAAAATTAAATAAAACATATTAAAAGCAGCAAGGGAAAAACAACAAATAACACACAAGGGAATCCCCATAAGGTTAACAGCTGACCTTTCAGCAGAAACTCTGCAAGCCAGAAGGGACTGGCAGGACATATTTAAAGTGATGAAGGAGAAAAACCTGCAACCAAGATTACTCTACCCATCAAGGATCTCATTCAGATTTGATGGAGAAATTAAAACCTTTACAGACAAGCAAAAGCTGAGAGAGTTCAGCACCACCAAACCAGCTCTACAACAACTGCTAAAGGAACTTCTCTAGGCAAGAAACACAAAAGAAGGAAAGGACCTACAATAACGAACCCAAAACAATTAAGAAAATGGGAATAGGAACACACATATCGATAATTACCTTAAATGTAAATGGACTAAATGCTCCCACCAAAAGACACAGATTGGCTGAATGCATACAAAAACAAGACCCATATATATGCTGTCTACAAGAGACCCACTTCAGACCTAGAGACACATACAGACTGAAAGTGAGGGGATGGAAAAAGATATTCCATGCAAATGGAAACCAAAAGAAAGCTGGAGTAGCAATTCTCATATCAGACAAAATAGACTTTAAAATAAAGACTGTTAGAAGAGACGAAGAAGGACACTACATAATGATCAAGGGATCGATCCAAGAAGAAGATATAACAATTGTAAATATTTATGCACCCAACATAGGATCACCTCAATACATAAGGCAAATACTAAGAGCCATAAAAGGGGAAATGGACAGTAACACATTAATAGTAGGGGACTTTAACACCCCACTTTCACCAATGGACAGATCATCCAAAATGAAGATAAATAAGGAAACACAAGCTTTAAATGATACATTAAACAAGATGGACTTAACTGATATTTATAGGACATTCCATCCAAAAACAAAAGAATACACATTTTTCTCAAGTGCTCATGGAACATTTTCCAGGATAGATCATATCTTGGGTCACAAATCAAGCCTTGGTAAGTTTAAGAAAATTGACATCGTATCAAGTATCTTTTCCGACCACAACGCTATGAGACTAGATATCAATTACAGGAAAAGATCTGTAAAAAATACAAACATATGGAGGCTAAACAATACACTACTTAATAACGAAGTGATCACTGAAGAAATCAAAGAGGAAATCAAAAAATACCTAGAAAAAAATGACAATGGAGACACAACCATCCAAAACCTATGGGATGCAGCAAAAGCAGTTCTAAGAGGGATGTTTATAGCAATACAATCCTACCTTGAGAAACAGGAAAAATCTCAAATAAACAACCTAACCTTGCACCTAAAGCAATTAGAGAAAGAAGAACAAAGAACCCCAAAGTTAGCAGAAGGAAAGAAATCATAAAAATCAGATCAGAAATAAATGAAAAAGAAATGAAGGAAATGATAGCAAAGATCAAAAAAACTAAAAGCTGGTTCTTTGAGAATATAAACAAAATTGATAAACCATTAGCCAGACTCATCAAGAAAAAAAGGGAGAAGACTCAAATCAATAGAATTAGAAATGAAAAAGGAGATGTAACAACTGACACTGCAGAAATACAAAAGATCATGAGAGATTACTACAAGCAACTCTATGCCAATAAAATGGACAGCCTGGAAGAAATGGACAAATTCTTAGAAATGCACAACAATCCAAGGCTGAATCAGGAAGAAATAGAAAATATGAACAGACCAATCACAAGCACTGAAATTGAAACTGTGATTAAAAATCTTCCAACAAACAAAAGCCCAGGACTAGATGGCTTCACAGGCGAATTCTATCAAACATTTAGAGAAGAGCTAACACCTATCCTTCTCAAACTCTTCCAAAATATAGCAGAGGAAGGAACACTCCCAAACTCATTCTATGTGGCCACCATCACCTTGATACCAAAACCAGACAAGGATGTCACAAAGAAAGAAAACTACAGGCCAATATCACTGATGAACATAGATGCAAAAATCCTCAACAAACTACTAGCAAACAGAATCCAACAGCACATTAAAAGGATCATACACCATGATCAAGTGGGGTTTATTCCAGGAATGCAAGGATTCTTCAATATATGCAAATCAGTCAATGTGACAAACCATATTAACAAACTGAAGGAGCAAAACCATATGGTCATCTCAATAGATGCAGAGAAAGCTTTCAACAAACTTCAACACCCATTTATGATAAAAACCCTGCAGAAAGTAGGCATAGAGGGAACTTTCCTGAACATAATAAAGGCCATATATGACAAACCCACAGCCAATGGTGAAAAACTGAAAGCATTAACACTAAGATCAGGAACAAGACATGGTTGTCCCCTCTCACCACTCTTATTCAACATAGTTTTGGAAGTTTTAGCCACAGCAATCAGAGAAGAAAAGGAAATAAAAGGAATCCAAATCGGAAAAGAAGAAGTAAAGCTGTCACTGTTTGCAGATGACATGATACTATACATAGAGAATCCTAAAGATGCTATGAGAAAACTACTAGAGCTAATCAATGAATTTGGTAAAGTAGCAGGATACAAAATTAATGCACAGAAATCTCTGGCATTCCTATACACTAATGATGACAAATCTGAAAGTGAAATCAAGAAAACATTCCCATTTACCATTGCAACAAAAAGAATAAAATAGGAATAAACCTACCTAAGGAGACAAAAGACCTGTATGCAGAAATTATAAGACACTGATGAAAGAAATTAAAGATGATACAAATAGATGGAGAGATATACCATGTTCTTGGCTTGGAAGAATCAACATTGTGAAAATGACTCTACTATCCAAAGCAATCTACAGATTCAATGCAATCCGTATGAAACTACCACTGGCATTTTTCACAGAACTAGAACAAAAAAATTCACAATTTGTATGGAAACACAAAAGACCCCAATAGCCAAAGCAATCTTGAGAACAAAAAACGGAGCTGGAGGAATCAGGCTCCCTGACTTCAGACTATACTACAAAGCTACAACAATAAAGACAGTATGGTACTGGCACAAAAACAGAAAGATAGATCAATGGAACAGGATAGAAAGCCCAGAGATAAACCTATGCACATATGGTCTCCTTATCTTTGATAAAGAGGCAGGAATGTACAGTGGAGAAAGGACAGCCTCTTCAATAAGTGGTGCTGGGAAAACTGGACAGGTACATGTAAAAATATGAGATTAGATCACTCCCTAACACCATACACAAAAATAAGCTCAAAATGGATTAAAGACCTAAATGTAAGGCCAGAAACTATCAACCTCTTAGAGGAAAACATGGGCAGAACACTCTATGACATAAATCACAGCAAGATCCTTTTTGACCCACCTCCTAGAGAAATGGAAATAAAAACAAAAATAAACAAATGGGACCTAATGAAACTTCAAAGCTTTTGCACAGCAAAGGAGACCATAAACAGGACCAAAAGACAACCCTCAGAATGGGAGAAAATATTTGCAAATGAAGCAACTGACAAAGGATTAATCTCCAAAATTTATAAGCAGCTCATGTAGCTCAATAACAAAAAATGAAACAACCCAATCCAAAAATGGGCAGAAGACCTAAATAGACATTTCTCCAAAGAAGATATATAGACTGGCAACAAACACATGAAAGAATGCTCAACTTCATTAATCATTAGAGAAATGCAAATCAAAACTACAATGAGATATCATCTCACACCAGTCAGAATGGCCATCATCAAAAAATCTACAAACAATAAATGCTGGAGAGGATGTGGAGAAAAGGGAACACTCTTGCACTGCTGGTGGGAATGTGAATTGGTACAGCCACTATGGAGAACAGTATGGAGGTTCCCTAAAAAACTAAAAATAGAACTACCATATGACCCAGCAATCCCACTACTGGGCATATACCCTGAGAAAACCATAATTCAAAAAGAGTCGTGTACCAAAATGTTCATTGCAGCTCTAGTTACAATAGCCAGGAGATGGAAACAACCTAAGTGTCCATCATTGGATGAAGGGATAAAGAAGATGTGGCACATATATACAATGGAATATTACTCAGCAACAAAAAGAAACGAAATTGAGTTATTTGTAGTGAGGTGGATGGACCTAGAATCTGTCATACAGAGTGAAGTAAGTCAGAAAGAGAAAAGCGAGTACTGTATGCTAACGCATATATATGGAATTTAAGGGAAAAAAAGGTCATGAAGAACCTAGGGGTAAGACAGGAATAAAGACACAGACCTACTAGGGAATGGACTTGAGGATATGGGGAGGGGGAAGGGTGAGCTGTGACAAAGCGAGAGAGAGGCATGGACATATATACACTACCAAACGTAAGGTAGATAGCTAGTGGGAAGCAGCCGCATAGTACAGGAAGATCAGCTCGTGCTTTGTGACCGCCTGGAGGGGTGGGATAAGGAGAGTGGGAGGGAGGGAGACGCAAGAGGGAAGAGATATGAGAACATATGTATATGTATAACTGATTCACTTTGTTATAAAGCAGAAAGTAACACACCATTGTAAAACAATTATACTCCAATAAAGTTGTTAAAAAAAAAAAAAAAGATAGACCTGCAACTTAAAAGAAAAAAACGATTGTGGAATACATAGATTTATATTACTAGTTTTGAAATTGAATTAGTATGCTTTTGGAACGTATAAAATAATAAGAATATATATTTTAGAAGTTATTGACTGGGATAAACATATTACTTTAAAATACATGGGTTATTCCTCCTTTCTCCATTTTCCTTTCCTAATGTTTATGCTTCATGAGACAAATATCTTCAAATAGCATTTGAATGTATTTCCACCAGTCTATTTGCAAGTAAGGTCTGGAAGAGAGATAAACATATAACTGCACATTTCCCAATGTCCAAGTATACCCATCTCATTAACTTGATCTTTAAACAGCAAAATATAGCAGCAACTCTTTGACATTTAATGTTACTATAACATAGCTTTGGCAACAGCAAGAAGTTATTTTTCCAGGAATTAATGGAGAACTAAATTTATAATATGCTGGCTTTTGTGAGATAACACAGATCTTCAGAGCTATAATTTGTTATTTAAGAGGCTAAAAATAAAGGTATTATAATCTGTCAGAAATTAAGGTATGCAATTTAATTATCTGCACATATTTTTATTGTTGAGTTTTATTGTTAACCAGCCAGCCATCTTTGTGTTTGAGATAATCTTTTAATACCACATTTAAGTAGAGGAAAGAGGACTGGGCACTGAATCAAGAAATGTAAACGTGTCCTTAGGCAATTTTCATCAGTAAAATGAAAAATTTAGGACACCTCTTGGATTAGGACATCTCTCATCTTCACTCATAAAAATTTTAAGTTACATGATATAATTTACGTAATACAATATAGGGCCTAAGGTATCAGTTGGCTAACTATGGAAGATAAGGAAGAGAATGTAGATGTAGAAGAAAGATAACTGATTGAGAGTCCTTGATCCAGCTCCATCACATGTTCATAATATTACTTGTGAAAGTCATATAAGGTGTCTAGACTTCAGTCTTGTCATGTGTAAGATGCTGAATAGTTTCATTCAGATCATCTCCAAAGCTCCATCCAGCTCTCAAAACCACATTCATATAATTCATTTTGAAATACTGGGTTTCTTGTCTCAGATTGAATCTCCTTGTTCATTTGAACAAGGTTAAATCTTTGAGTAGTTTTGAAATCAGGAATGATTTAAGAAAGCAAATTGTCAATACAATTATACAACTTCTTGAAGCTTCTCTTTGAATAGATCACATCTTGAGCCCGAATTGGCATCCAGCAGATGGCACTATGCCATCATAATGGGACCAGCCAGCCCGTAAGAGCAGCACTCGTCTCGCAATCAGCAATCTTACTCATTGGCAATAATTAACACTGTCGTACTTTATTTCTTTATGATTATAAGATGAACTTGATACTTTCTAATTTGAATAATTATGCTCTATTTTATTCTTCTCTTGGCAGTCAGGTAGATAAAGCCTGAAAAGGGAGTTTGCTAATTCTAAAACTGGAGTAAATAGCAGGGGCAGAGGTATTGACATTATCTGTTCTCTGACAGAAAGAGGATTGAATCCCACTTTCTCGGAAGAAAACTGGACCAAACAATGAGACTGTGAACTCTGTGAAGACAAGAACCATGTCTGCTTATGTTTGTATCCCCAAGCCCTTACTTATTAGGAGGTGCTTAATAAATTTGCTGAATGGATTAAAAACAGAATATAGGATCAATGAACATGGGATGCAGAAGGATGTACTGATGATAATATGTAGAAAATCTCTACTTATTCCTTCAATTTTCTAAGTAAAGGAGGTTGCAAAGGGATCATCTGAGAGTGAAGATGAAGGAGGAGGTATTAGACGTTTAGAGGGCAGAGAGGTTGTGAAATGGTTTCTAGGACAGTGAGAGAGAGAATGAACCATACTAGAGTAATATGATATGATTACTGCTCAATTTTGGGATTAGCTGAAGGTTTGGGTTCTGATTTAAAATGAGAAAAATTAAGTTGTGAATTTATCTCTAGCTACATTTGTAAGTCCAGGCATGATATAGGCCGAAAGTCTGATACAGCTGTGGTTGAGAGGTATCAGGCAAGAGCAGAATGGGGACAGGGGAGTAAGCTTATATGCAAGGGAATAATTGTAATCAATGCATTGGAAGTCCTGGCCAGGTTGAAGCATTGTTGGAGTCCTAGATGAAATCAAATGAAATGATATGATGGTGGTGGTCAGTGAGAGGTGTAGGCAAATATGGAAGGGATGACATTATTGGCAAGAACAAGTTCTAGGGTATAACCACGAGAGTTAGAGTAGGATGAAGACAAGATCATTGAAGGAGAGAAGTCCTAGAAAGTAAGAGGCAAAGGTATTGGAAATATTATCCAGGTACATTTTGAAATCAACAGGACAAAGTTGGGAGTTATGTTAGAATGACAGTGAACAAAAATATAAATTATTAAGAAATAAAGAAGCGTGAGACAAAGGCTTCTCAGACGATAGCAACAAAGTTGATGATATGATCTAATGAGATGATATTCAAAGATAGAGGATTTTAAGGAAGTGGGAAGAAGAATATCTGAAAACAGCCCTGAGGAACAGTAAGAACCTTTATTCTCATTTACTCACAGGTAGGATACAAAGTCAGCACTTGAGGGGGGCTGCAAGGAAGGCAGGATAATCAGAGGCAATCTAGATTTCTGTTAGAGCAAGAAGTTGAGAAAAACTCATATGGGGAGAACATGTAGCATAGAGTATTCAAGGGAGAATGTATATGAGATTTTGCCAGTGATGGACGATGACAGCCAGAGGGCACAGTGGAAAAAGTGATGAACATTTAAATATAGAATGTAATAGTATTTATAAATATTTATGGGTTCAAGGCAGATAATAGGAGAGAGGCCCTGGATTCAGGGGCAAAGGGGAGAGTGAGTTCTGGGGATTTTGTTGACTCCTGTTGATGGAGGCAAGGAGATCTATGGAAGCTGGGTTTGGTCCCACTGTATGAAACCCTGTCGACCCATGCTGACAGGATTAGAAGCCGCCTCCCTTATTCTGGGGTTTGCTCTTGACACCTGTTAGAAGAGTGAACCAAAACACCAGTGCTATCTTGAGGCCTGATGATGGAGGTGAAGCATTTCGGGAGGTCACATGTCCCTCTCTGCATGGTAGGGGCCCTCTCAGCAATGATGATGTGTATAGGAGGCGTGGATGAGGCCCTCTTCAGAAAGATCCTGATTTCTCCTGCTGGAATTCCTATTATTTGGATGTTGGGTCCTCCTGGAATGATCTTCTAATTTTCTTGTCTTTTTTCTGCATTTTTTTGCCTGTTCTACCTGTTCTTTCTGAAAGATTTCTTCATGTTTATATTTTCTACATTTGTATGGGTAATGCAGGTGATAGTTAAGAAAACTCTTTTTCTCTTAAAAAAACAGCATCTAGTGGTTGTTTTATGAATGAAAGATTTTCTTTTTTATCTCCCAGAGGATATTATCATTTCTTTTTTGCTTTCTTTTCCGTGAATTATTTCTGTTTATTTCAAGTTCTTTTCTTTTCTTATTTAGGCACTAAAGCGCCAGTTATAATTTCTGTGTTCTGGGGAAAGAGCTTGTCAATTGATGGACTTAACCGAAGTAGACGGAGTAAGGACCCAGATGTTTCACTGGACTTCTGCCAAAAAACAATCTTTGTAGGTATTTTCTTTAGGCCATTTAATTTTTCCAAAGGAAAGTATACTTCAATATCCTTAGAAAGTGAAATAGTGAAAGGTATCTAAATTATATACACTTCAACGTAATTTCTATTTTTAATAAGATAGGTAACTCTCCTTCACGGTGTCCTTTTTCTGTCTAGTTCTAATTATGCAGAAAATAAATGTTCTGCCATTTTGACAGAGAGGGTAGTTGTCTATAAGAACAAGTGAGAAAAAACAAAAAAATTCTAAGAAGTCTATGGGTTTCTTAAGGAATTCTGTAACAACTGTCTTAGTTTTTGCCCCACTCTTTGCCACATCCTGAGGTTTATAGAGTTTCTAATTCCTTAACTTTAAGGGCTCTGCCGTGCAAATTTTCTTGTTTCTAAATTACATTGCCTTCTGCTGGCCCTGGATTTCGGCTTTCTCAGCTCTGTGAAGCCTCTTACTGCTAATACATCTGCTTCCCAACTTCTAAAAATGTACTGATGCTTCTCATGGGCTGCAGTCTCCTCTCTTGTGTTCTTTGATCTGTAGTGCATTCTTTTTTATTCCTGTGCTATTAGTTTAGTGGGACATTTGAATAAGGCAAAGATGTGCATATGTGTGTAACTTGTCCATTTTCTCATATTTCCTTTCCCCAGTAATAACTAGGACCTGGGTTGTAACATGAAGACCTTTGCTAGGGCTCCTGTGAGACCGAATGAGGCCTGGAGTTAATGCTCATATGGTCATATCATGAGCAATGATTTAGTCGTCACTGCTCTAGAGACCATAGATAAAATGAGGAAGATGATTCTGTGGATTTTGCCATTCTCTCAAATGAAAGGTGATTTATAGCCCTGTCCTATTTAATCCTATGTATAAATGTCATTATCATTATGGACATTTTACAGCATTGCCAGCTGAACTTCACGTAGGACAATTTAACAAGGTTGCTAATGGAGAAACGCACATTTGTCCCAGGTCTCTTTGAATCCAGAGACCATCTTCTTGACAACCTCAAATACCCTTAATTACCTAATTAGGAAAAATTATCTGGAATATGTTATAATTGAATGAATTTGCATGAAATTATAATTACTGTAATTTTGTGTCCCAAGTTTGCTGCATTATGTTTAGCATAAAATACTATAAAATTATGCAATATCAAAATGAAATATTGTGAAATATTAAAGTATTGTGGGAAATCACACTAATCGTTTCAAAACCTCCCAGGTACCTTTACCAAAACAACCCCTAGATTAGCAATTTGTGAACTGTTTCCTGAGATGTCCTTTGGGCATTTGGTGGTGGTGATAGGAATGGGCAGAGGGAAGAAAGAAACATGAGGATGTGGACTACGTGCTTATTTCATGTCTGTACCTCATGTCTCAGGACAACATCCTCAATTCACTTCAGGGTGAGATACCAAAAATTAATACAATAAAATATAACATTCCCCAGCCTCAAAAAAAATGGACTACCTTAAAACCAATCTAAGTGTTTGAAATATTTGCAAGTGAATTTCATGACAGAGACAAGACAAATGCGGTACCATAATTCAGCAAATGAGAGGTAAGAATCCTTGGAGAAATGGTCATGACTCCTTCTACAAACTGGATTTACAAGCTTGTATATTCCATCAGTGCTTCCTCATCAAATCTATCACATCCTAAATGGCATTACAAAAACAAATGCTCTTTTGCTAATGAGTTTTTCATGTTGCTTTCCTCTGTTTCCCTGCCAACACGCTTTTCCCATCAGGGAAGGCAACACATTGGTTCTTTAAAATAAATTTGAATTGAAATTCCAGAAGAAAAGTGGGTGGCAAATGCCTGGCAAGGTAAATAATTTGATGAGACATAAAAATAATGAAATTTCAGCCACCTTCACTGGAGCTTGAATGTTTAATTCTACCAAGAAGTACCAAGATTAATCCTTAATGAAAACAGAAAGTAGGATGACTTACTGACAGAAGCTCTCATGTGTGAGCCAGTGATAGCCATATTCTTTTAACATAATACCTAGAATCTAGATTGTAATTTATTTTTACCATTTCTGTGCAGCTTTTGTTTTCAACGTTTAAAAAATGTACAGAGGGAACTCACTTCAAATATGATCAGGTTCATGATAGAACTTTATCTCCACCTCCCCTGCCTATTATCCCTTGGCCTGATGGTAATAAAGACCACAGAGCTGCTTGAAAAGAACCAGGTGCCATGTTTCTATATGTTCATTTTTGTCTTTGCTTCTTTCTTATTTTCATTGTAAGATTTATCTCAGAGAATTACCCAAAAACTGTTTTAAATGCACTAAGGTAAAGATACTTTTTCATCATCATCAAATAATATACTGAGTACATATTTTGGCACTGTGCAAAGCATGTTACATTATTTGACTTGGTTTACTACTCAAAATTACCATTCTAGGAATGCTATTATTTTTACCAACTTGCTTTTGAGAAATACAAGGCTTAAATTGTTAAACAAAATGCTCAAGGTCACACAAGTGAGAAATGAGTTAGGCAATTCTCTCCAAGTATTCATCATTAATAATGATTTAAATTAAATCAATAACGACATACTTTTCAGTAGAGTCTGTTAACTTAAAATCAAGTAATAGTGAACTTTAAAAACTGTCAGCTCAAGCATCTATTAAACTTTCTTGAAATGTAAGTAATTTAATGATCTTAATTAGAAATGATTTAGTCACACTTGGAATACATTATTCCTTTTGGAAATGTCTAACATAAGGGCCTGAAGGAAGTTAATGATACCTCAAACTTGGGCCACAATTGAGCCAACACATTTGTCTTATAGAAAATATGCCCTGCCCAGTTCACACTGGAAGAGTCTAAAGAATCCTGGACAAAAAGATCAAAATGTGTCTTCTAACCCAAACTTATAGTTCTCTTTGCTTAATAAATACCTCAGCAGCATATCGTTGAGTTGGTGTTAAATATATTGCCAAAGGTACAGATAAACATGCTTTGCAGTCAACGAACAGTGGACTTATTCACAAACTTTATTACATAGAAAAATAGTTGTTTAAGTTCAGTCAGGAAACAATGCATGTCTTCATAAGCTTTTTCTTTCTGTTGATCTCATCTTGTGGAAGACTAGACTTCAACGAGGCAGAGGCTCACCCAAAACGAAATCCCTTAATATGGTTATAGCTAATTAAACAAAGAAAAGAAACAAAACAAACAAAAAACCCATATTCCTCAATCACACAGACCTAAGGAGAAGGCAATAAATAGTCAATTCAATCCCCTGTAATTTTCCCCTTTCTGCACCTTTGAAACGGATTATTTTTGAATTCTTTGTGAGTGGCAACCAAATGTTAGATTATTTGTTTTGTAAGAAAAACAAATGTGTTGTTTGCCATTGAAATATTCAGAACATCTCAAAAATAATAGTAGCTGTCATTTGGGGGGGGCACTTCCTATATGCCATCCACTGGGAGTGTTTTATTTATATACTTTCACTATATTTTCACCCTCTTGAAAACTGCTACAAACGTTTATCTCTAAGATTACTATACTATTCAGTGATGTAGTTGGCACTCCCACCTGTACTATAGAAATAGAATACAAACAGGAGAAATATCAAGTTTTAAAGAAATCATGCTATGTCTCTGTATAATAAAATGTGCCAATTTAAATGAAAATCTGACATAAAGATGCCAAGACTGCTGGCAGAGAGAAGTTCCTAAAGTCTGAACTGTGAAGTTCAATGTGTCAGCCTCGTGGGTGGCTGTCACTGCCATCAGCATTTCCGTGCAGGCCCAAACAGCTCCTTCTAATTTGTAAGGATAATGAAATGTATCAAATTGATGCTATTCACTGTTAGAAACTGTTGCACTAACAAACAGAGTATTATGGCCTTATTCTTGCCAGACTCGTTCTATTAAAGGCAAATCAGAGCAAAATGTGTCTAGGCAAAACCTCAAATGTTTTTTCCCTGCAATTTTCTTAATTTCGAATGAGAAATGTGTCGTTTCCAGTAAGTAGCTTCTAGGCTCATGCAGTGCAGAGATAAATTTATGCACCTTGTGATTAACTGACGAAGCATAATTAACTTAATTAGGAATATTATTTTGCCTGTCTCTATTGCTCCTATTCTAGAACAGAAACAAAAATAATACCTAAAAGTCAAGAGCCTTGATTAGAGTCCTGTCATGGCTCCAACAAGATGCTGTACATAAGAAAATCAGTCAAGAAATACTGAACACCATTAGCACTTATAAACATTTCTTATCTTCATTGTTTGTAATGTGATTTGGAGGTGAGGAAATTCTCAACTCTTGCAAGTAAGTGAAAACTCATGAAACATTAGATTGCTTCTTTTGTAAGGATACTAAACGCGTTGCATTGTTTGTCACTTAAATATAAAATGTATCTAAAAAGAAGAGGGGCTGTCATTTGGAGGCACTTCCTGTGTGCCATACACTATGAGACCTTTATTTATATAATTTCACTTACTTTCACCATTACCTAATAGGGTAATAGTTCACACCCAGTGAATAAATGAAGAAAATGAGAGCTTGAGTGGGTGAACATTTTGCCCAAGGTCAAACAACTAGTAAATGATGGTCCCTGATCCTGAACTATAGTTGTCTGACCCCCAAACCTGTTTTCTCGATGACTCTGCTACCCTCTTTTTATCAAGTATTTGACTCGCAGTAAATCTATTAATTAAATTATAAAGCATAATCCTCTGGATTTGCAAATGCCCTTTTAAGTGTTTAAAGCCAGTTTTAGGCTACGTACCTCCATAGAACAGGCTGGGCACATACTAAGGTGTGTGTCTGAATTTCTAGATGCTACGGATTCAAGACTCTCCCACTCTAGCTGGAAAAGCAGTGAGAAAGTTCAAGTCATCCTCTTGACTCAGCAAATGCCCATTTGCCTACTTAACTAGACTGATCTTTCAAGAAATATACAGCACCCCTTAGTTTCATAAAGTGTTTAACGTAGGAATAACAGGTCCTGTAACAATAAGGAAATAGTAATCATAAATCAAATATATTATCAAGTTGCGTTCCTTGGTTTAATTCTCAATCCTTGGAACCTGTTTTTACATCAGATAGCCAGGTAATGGTCCATTAGGATACCTTTCAATTAGGTAGTGTTGCTTGATCAAGAAATACTTTTTCCCTGATCTAAATGCTAAAAATTTTGGAACAGGATATGTTGCTATGACTTTGTTTATTGTCCTTGTTAAATATAATTTCAATGATAAATATTTTTCAGTGGTGTTCTTGTGACTCCACATCAAGTAATGAAAGGGCTTGAACTCAACTTGTCTTTGGTTGCTGCATTTTATCTTAGTCAGTATTTAGTATGTAACTATTATAGCATTATTTAAAGCTACTTATCAACAGTTTATGAAGCATATTGAGAAAAAGCAATATAAAAACATATTGGAAACAAATATTAAGGGGTTCTTTCTGCTCAGATTTATAGATAGTAACAAATGATTCAAAAAATGGGATGGATTTAAAAAAAAAAAGAGAATTAAAAAAAAAAGGGAGAATCTTTAAAAAGTAGAACAGTGAAATGAAGGTATTTTCCAAGTTATAATATCATGGATTAATTTGAGGGAAGAGAGGGATTAAACAGTTTTAAAAGTCAATATATTACAATATATTAGAAATAAACATTGATAAATAGCCATAACAACAGAAATAACAAATACATGTCCGTTAAATGCTTATTTGCTACTTTCTATTATGTATTGTGATATATGATTATTATGAATTTTTTTTTAAAATTTAATCTCAAAACTTAATTAACTTAACTTAATTCTCAGAACTTCTCAAACTCCACAGCCAATATTACTGGAGCCAAATTTAAAGCACTATATTTAACTCATTTTTTTATCTTGTTTCATGCTATTTATTTTAAAGCTTCTACATTGTACATTTGATATGTGTTTGCTATATAAATATTTTTAAATGTTTTATATGCATTTTGTTTGCAAGACAGTCTTCTAGTACTTCTATTAATGTCAACATTTGTTTTTATAAGTAGTTTATATTGCCTTTAGTTATCAACATCAGAAATAAAATTATATTTTTAAATTCTGCCTATGATAAAAAAGGAGTTTATGATGCATTTACCTTCTTTCTCTCACTTCAATTTTTTTTTTGATAAAACGATTTGGAAATTTAAAAACAAGAGTATTGGACTAAGTTGTATTTTTAAATTATTAATTTTCACTAAAATGTGTTTTGTATTTACAATCCATCTTATAAGAATACTGGTAGTATATATCAAAAATATATCCATAATAATTATCCACTAATTTATATATTACATATATTTAGTTTGATCATAAACAATATTTTATTCCAAATCTTTTGAATCATTATTTTTTAATTTATTTCATTTTTTATTCAAATGTATGTAATTCTTTAAAGAGTGAAAGGTTTTAAACCAAAATGTACTCTTTTCCCCATGGCTCACTTCTCAATATATTTTACAAACATTGTGCAACTTATGTACACAAAACGATGTGTGAACATTTCTGATGTTCATATTAGAAAAAAATTTTAGAAGTTGGTAAATTTGGAAAAAATGCACAAAATCAATATAAATGATAAATAAACATATTTAAAAATGATCAACATAACCAGCACACAAATCTACAAAATATCCATTTTTGCCTTTCAAATTGGTAAGTATGTTTTAAATGTTAATACTGAGCATTTACATGCATATAATGAAATGCGCCTTCTCATACACTACTAAGGGGCATCCAGCTGTTAAGTATTTTTGGAGGGTCTTTGGGCATCATATTTCCAAAGATTTAAATATACTTAGTTCCTTGATTCTGTAATTCCCTTCAAGAAAATTCCCCTAAAAAGCTGTCTTAGATTGTGGTATTTGAATGCTCAACAGCTGTTTTGTATAATGTCAAAAACAGGACACTGCACAAGGACCCAACAATTTGGAAAAGGTTAATTAAATCATAATCCACACAAAAAATCCAACATTATGCATTATTAAAATGTTAGTTTAAAGAATATTTCATGACACGGGTGAGAATAAACAAACTAATGTTAAATGAAAATTCGGAATAGAAGTTCAGTATATAATTTGATCCTATGATGAAAAAAATATGATTAGGATCAACAATTTGGTCAGATTTAAAGCACAGGTTGAGAGTAAGCACACTTTCTTTAAGATATGGTTAAATTCACCTTCATACTTTCCTTTTAAATAAACGTGAAGGAGGTATCAATCATTTCTTTTACAAATTCATTTTCACATTTCTTTTGAGATACACCTCCATTTGTGCATATTACAGAAAATATATATTTCTTTTCCCCATTTCCTTCAAAAGCAATGATTATTCCTTAATAGTTAAGACATTTTTATATTTCCAAAATTTCTCCAGTGGCTTGATTCCTTTTTTTTTTCTTTCTTTCTTTCTAGGGTCAGGATTCTTAGCATTACAATTCTGTTAACCTTTTGCAATATAGTTTTAATTGAATTCTGGTTCTACTTCTTCCACTTATAACTCTATACTTCCCTTTCTTTAATCTCTACTTTTCCTATAACTTCAGAAGCCAAGCCATAGTATTCTCATTTTCTTTTGTCCTTTTTTAAATTATTAATCTCCAAATGCCTATCTCTGACCTTTTTCTAATAGTTCCTCACAATTTTTTATACTTCTATAAACTTCAGATAGAGCTGCATCTTCTGCAGCATTTTTTTCTCTTCTAACACCAGTCTATTTTCTGCTTTGCTGCTATAGTTTCCTAAAATATTCTAAATTTTGATCATTTTACTACTTCGGATATATTTGTTGATTCTCCTTCATCCAACACTTCTAGTTTAGTCTACAGGAGTCCTTTTCAAGATAGCCCTAACAAATCATTATGGAACCAACCCTCTCATTTTCTCTCCCCTTCTCACCACCATCAGCCCATCTCCCAGACCATCACCACTTATTGTGTACCAGAAAATGTTTCTCAATTTTACTTTACTCTCTTTCCAACACATTTCTGAACCTTTCTGGCCCCCATATGTTGAACCTGCTTGTCTTCATAGCTAGAATATTACCATCCACGCCTTAATTAGTAGCAAGGAAAGGCCAACTAATTCTCCAAGTTCCAATTAATGTTATCTCTTTGGTAGACTCTTCACAATCTACCATAGGCAAGAGTTAAATTATCGTTGTTTTCGTGGTATTTTGCATACTTCTTACAATGCTGTATTAAATATTATCTGTTTATCTATTCCTAACTGCAAAATAGACTCAGACGATTTTTTTCCAATGCTCTATTTCTGTTGGTATTTTCCAGTTCCAGTTCCAAACAAATTTGACTATTTTGCATGGATTTTTTTGTACCACAAAAATGTCTTGCTAACTAAGTCCCTCTGCCTCCTCTACTCACTGCTTTATTCCTGTTGAGTGTAAATTGAATCTTCAACCTTAGCCCTCTGGGTGGAATTACTAAAATAAATTCTCCCAGCAGTCTTTTTCTTTGTTTTTTTTAATACTTTCTCCATCATAAATGCATGTTCCTGCTGATTAAATTGCATTGAAATTCTCTACACAAGATTTTTTAATTAAGCTCAGCAAGAAAAAAAATTAAAGAAATATCAGTGCAAAATAAAATGAACCTACTGATCTGTAGTTACTCATTTCCTTTTAAATAAATATTTATATAATTTAATTCCTGCATTAGAGATGGAAAATATTTTCTACACAGAGCACCTTCCTTTCTGCCAAAATGGATGGATGATGACATGTCCTATGTGAGCGAATGCCAATACCTATAGTCAGAACTGCAAACAGATGGTTAATTATTCAGAACTCTATGGATAACTTACATGTTGCTTCCAGAAATTCTAGGTTGATTTTTTATGCAAGGTTTGCTCAATCATACCCTAACTGTGAGTGTCCTGGAGGTATCCTTTCATCAAGCCTTTGAAAAATACACTCAGCACCTGTGAAGAGCTCCAAGCTGGTTCTTCTCTGCAGACCAAAAAAGCAATAGGAACTTTTACCGTCAATGTGGGCTCTCTGGAGCCAGTGAGGATGGTGAGATCCATAAGTGATAGGGACCAGGTAGAAGCAGAGACCAGCCAGAGACCAGCAACCACAATGGGTAGCAGATCCAGGGCAGTTATCTGAAAGAATCAGAATGGTTTGACTTATGGGAAACTTTGATGTGATGTAACTGAGCATGTGTCCCTAGGACTGAAACTGATGGCAGGCCACTAAAATCTTACTTGATTTGTATAACTGGAAAAGCTTCAGATATTGTGAAGTCTAACCTTAATCAGCACAAAGAGGGTGTGCCATGTCAACCATTTTCTAGAATTGTGCCAGTTTGTGAATAGAGCCCTTAGAATGAAAACTGAGCTCATTTTATGCCAACTGAAGAGTAGAAGGCCATGGAATTCATTCTTCTCACCGCATTCCCCATCTCTATGAATCAACTGGCCTTTTAGAGTAAAATGGCATTTTGAAGAGCCAATTATGTCACAAACTGAGTAATAACTCCTGTGTGTCTATGCCCACAAGGTCTATACAGGACATGCTCCTATGAAGTGGTCAAAATACAGTGGTGTTTCTTCCATAGCAAGGACACTAGAAGTTCTAATCAGACAAATCAGTGGGGAAAAGGAAATAAAAAGCATGCAGATAGAAAAGGAAGAAATAAACACCTGATGCTATTTGATGCTAGATGACATAATAATCTACGTGGAAAATAGCCAGAACTCCAAAAATTCCAACTTACCGCTTAACCTCCACAAATTCCTGTGATTTCCACTGAAATCAGTTAAAAGGTTAGTACCTACAACCTTCAATCACTACAAAGATTTCTGCAGAGCTAAAGTTCTCTGGACTGAGCTGTATGTAGGAACCTCAACCTTTTGTAGAAGGAACTACTGCTTCCTGGATGCTGATTTGGAAACCTAAGTTAGATGAGCCAGTTCCATTCAGGCAACATGAACCTGCTTAGTATTCAAATAATCATTGACCCTTACTGTATAAAGAAGAGAAACCTGACAAAAATCAATTAAATACAGGAGAGATGCCTAGGGTTAATAGGATTAGCTTTAGCTTCAGATAACACAGTTTGAATTTTCTAGGCTCTGTACTTCTTACCTCTAATTTAGACAAGGTTTTGGACAAGATCTCAGTTTCATTATGTAGCAAATGAGCATGATTTCAGGGTTGAGGTAAGAATTAAATGTATTATGTAAAGAGCTTTGTTTAATGTCTAGTACAGGAACTTGGTGGTTCCTTTCATTAATATCAGTATAGTCGTGTTTTTATAATAAACTAGAAACATAGTAAAAGATACAGCAGAAACAAAATAATTTCTATCTGATTTTATTTCATATCCTTGAATGTTTTTCTGTCATCATATCTTTCTTATATTTTTCTGATGTAGGTTGTCTTGCTCTTTTGTATCCAGTATTAAAAGCTACTTCTAATTGTTTTGTAACAATGTGGACTTTATATAAAAACAGAGATCAATAAATAGGTATATACATATATAAATAATCTCGGGCTACAAAGGAATAAAATGTCACAGAATCTTAAAAATTTGGCATTTGCATAATAAAAAAGATGAAGTGGAAGACATAATCTCAAGGAATTACACAAATGAACTACACTTTAAAATGTATCTACCACCTCTTATCAACTCTAAATACGAAAACTACTAAAAACTAAATAGGTTAAAACATTAAAATATTTTGAAAGAGAGAGTGACTGGAGCAATTGTTTTATGAATGTATTCAGTTTCCAACCACACTAAGGAACATATATCCCCAAATCTCCATACTCCTCATTAGCTGGTTTACTCAAGTTACTTCTCTTTATACACCCTGATCCCAAAAGAAAGTTAATTCTATGCTGTTTTGTATTTTTCTAGTATAGCTACAGCTTATAAAATTTACATGTTGCTAGAAATAAACCAAGTGAGGAAGGATCCTGAGAGAACTCACCCCGTTATTCATGTACACTTCTTATTTTTGATTGAGTCATTCAGTTTAATTACATACTGAGAAAAATACCTAGGTATTTTTAACTAACATATACTGTGAATACTAAAAATAGCCATCTGCATTAGAAAAACGTTTTCTTTCAAAACTAAAGACTTGGGGTAATTTTCAAATATAGTAGAAAACAATTTGTACTGAAAATGTTATAACAACAATGTAGTATTTACTCTTTGGTCAGCATATGCTTTCAAGTGATAATTTATTAATGCAGGTGTTTGGATAAACACTACCATATGGTAAGAAACACAAAATCAAAAATGGGAGGTGAGGCATGAAGGGTTAACAAATAGCATTCAGTGTTGTGTTGCCCATAATTCAGGTTGTTTAGTAATTTCAGAAATTTCTGTTAAAACATCATCATGCAGAATTGAAATTTTCCTATATTATATGTAATATTAATATGACATTCTGGATTTTTAAAAGCAAATTATAAAGCTGAATAGTTAATTAATGTGACCTTTGGGTATATCAATAATCATTACTGACATTACTTAAAAAATTTAAAGTTGGATTTTTGAATAAACATGATTTTGGACTTTTTAAATGCTTATTTTGAAAATTTATGCATAAATTATTTCCTTTAAACATGTCTATTTTAACATGTTTTGCAATTGTGTAGAAGACGTCTGAGTATAGCTAAGATGCAAAATCACGTTTCTCATCTTTGAATATGCTTTTTTTTTGATAAAAAATCTCTGGAGGGTTTCCCTTGTGGCGCAGTGGTTGAGGGTCTGCCTGCTGATGCAGGGGACACGGGTTCGTGTCCCGGTCCAGGAGGATCCCACATACCGCTAAGCGGCTGGGCCCGTGAGCCATGGCCGCTGAGCCTGCGCGTCCGGAGCCTGTGCTCCGCAACGGGAGAGGCCACAACAGTGAGAGGCCCACGTACTGCAAAAAAAAAAAATTCTCTGGAGACTGCAGTGCTGTGCAGACTAGACTATTAAGAACTAGGCTTGCTCTCACTAGGATGTTAGAATGTATTCAAATTGACCTTAAAAATCTCACATCTGAAACACATATTTTGTTCTATAAGTATATTATTTATTGCTGTTATTTTCAGTAGAAATATGAGTTATTAGATTTGCCAAATAATATTCTACTTTTGAAGGGAGTACTTTTATTCTAAAAATAGAAAAGCAGAACAAGCAATAAACAAAAGACTTAATTTACAATCAGACTTTTTTTTTTTTTTTTTGCGGTACGCGGGCCTCTCACTGCTGTGGCCTCTCCCGTTGCGGAGCACAGGCTCCGGATGCGCAGGCCCAGCGGCCATGGCTCACAGGCCCAGCCACTCCGCGGCATGTGGGATCTTCCCGGACCGGGGCACGAACCCGTGCCCCCTGCATCGGCAGGCGGACTCTTCAACCACTACGCCACCAGGGAAGCCCCACAATCAGACTTTTATTGCTATTCTTTTGCACAGTCTTAAAATACAATTGCTTTGGTGTTTTCTTATTAAAGGGTTACATTATGGAATGCTTACCAGAAAATTATATATTACACATATGTTCTGAATTGATGAGGTTCAACCTCCTAATGTTACTTTTACTGAATCAATTCAGTCACATTTTTATGAAAAGTAAACCATGTATTTACTGGACAACATGCATAGTTAAATAAATGTTGTAAATTGAATGCACTTTGATATAAACTATTAAATTGTTCACATCCACATATGTTACTAATTGTGAGGTTACACAGGGGTAAACAAAGCAGTCATCTATTTATATGCATGACCTTATGGTACGACGGCAAATATATGTTTCCCATTTATTTAAGAATTTAAGGAGTTCATTTTGAAAGACGTATTTATTCGGAGCTTGAAAGAACTTTTATCTGTTAAGAATTTTGGGTAAAAATATAAATCCAAATAAATGGAAGTTGTATCATATGACTGATATTGATAACTCACTAATTCATTATCAAACAATATTTTTCAAGCACAATTTGCATGTTCTCTGTGCATTGAAATTCCAGGCAAAGAATCCACTGTCAAGTAGTTTGAGGAGTTAGAGGAGTTGTCCAGTGACAAAACAAACACATGGGTAATTTCAAATTGTACTGATATAAAGTTTTATGTCCCAGAAAGTAATGTGATAAGGAAGTTTTGCCTTCATTGACCAAGATAGGCCTTGTCTTGTTTTTAGGAGTTTGTGGCTATGAAAAGCTGAGAAAGAATCACTATTTTTCTCCCTCTTTGTTTCCCTATTAAAAAAAAAAATGCCCAGCTTGTAGAGAATCAAACTGGAAACAAAGAGTCTCCTTCAGGAGTCCAGGCAAGATTAGATGGGTGACTCAGACCAGGGTGGTTGCAGTGGGAGCTGAGAGAAGTAAATTCATTCAGGATATATTTTGGAGATAGAACTGACAGGTTTGAATGTTGCATTTATTTCTAAAACGAGAAAATAGAAGGAGCTAAGAATGACTCTCAAACTCAGTGATAAGGTAAGGAAAGAAGTTAATTGTTTTTTCATTTAAATTTTTTATAGGTATGTGCATCAATGTAAGGGATCAGGATATATGTTTTAGTCATGTTAGTTTTAAGGTAACTCTTTGATACCTGGAGACAACAATTAGGCCATTTGATGTATGTTTGAGAGTTCATGGGAGAAATAAAATTTTGAGGCATCAGCATTAGGTACCATTTGGACTATATGAGCAAAATGGATTGTCTGGGGAGAGAGAATGTAGATAGATACAAACAAAACACAGTCCCAGGACAAAGTCCCGGAGTTTTACAAAATATTGATGTCTAGCAGAGGAGAAGGAAAAACTCAAGGAGACTGAGAAGGAACCAAGGAGAGGATGGTATCACAGAAGCTAAGAGAGGAAAGTACGTTAATAAGGAGAAGACAGTTAACTTGCTGAATGCTATTAAGAGGTCAATTGAAAAAGACAGGGAAGTTGCCTTTGGATTCGACAATATGGATGTGGTTAGCGACATAATCCTGAGCAGTATCAATGGATCAGAAGCTAGAATCTACTGGGTGAAGGGTGTATGGAACTTTCCAGTTCAACATGGTGGATAGAACACATGCTTCTACCTTCATTTGCTCCCAAAACTACACTAAAATGACAGCAAAGAAATTTAAAGGATAAAAGGTTGATATATAGCACTCTTTGACTTGGAGTCAAAGAGTGAAACTGTGTAAAAACTGTGTAAAACTAAGTAAAAACTAGTAAACTAAGTAAAAACTAAGTAAAAACTGTGATCTGGCTATAGTGGTAAAACAGAGAGATGGGTGATGTGTGTTTTATCTGACAAGGTAGAAGAGCTAACGCATTATGAATATGAGGTAATCTATAGTTATTGTCTTAAGACTAAAAATCAAGACCTATTAATGTAAACATTTCATTTGGAATTATGAAATTAATAGTAATAACAAAAACAACTACAGTAATATTTATACACTATATATACAATGTGCTAAACATTGTTGCAATCATTTTATCCTCACAATAACCCTTTTGCTAGGCAATATGGTTATGCCTATAATGAAGAAAAGGCAACTAAAGTGCAGAGAGTTAGTTAAGTGACTTGACCAAAGTCACACGGCCAGCAAAGAGCAGAGCTTTGAAGCAAATCTTGCAGCCTGACTTCCATTTCTGCTCTGAAGAGGTTAAAGTGTTGTCTCCAGAGAACCAGCATCAGGGCTGAGTAAGTAGGAAGGAACAAGTTTTCTCGCACTAGTGTCTTTGTTCCTTAAAAAATATATACATGTATTACTTGATATAATTTCAAATTAAACTGTTTAAAAAGGAAGAAAATACATCCAGTTTTAAGCTTGATTTTCTCTAGGTGAAGGAATCATTGATAGTTTTAAATTTGTTCCTTTTCCTTGTCTGTATTCTGATTTTCTTACAATTGAGTCCTATCAGTTGTACAATTAAAAGAATGCTTTTTTATAAAAAAATTTTTAAAGTGTGAATAGGAGTTGAAAAAGTAAAATATAGGCATGTCTTTCTATAAATAATGCTCTGAAAGGGGAAATAGAAATGAGGTCTTGAAGATGTGAGACCAAGATAGGAAATTCCAGAGCACATTGGTATGGTGATACGAATAATCCAGCAGTGAGGGGAAAAGAGATGAAGGAGAGAGAGGAGGTAATTGCTGGATTAAGTCTCTGAAGAGTTGAGAGGGAATAGGATATAAAAAAAAGGGTCTTCTTGGGAGCATGAATATTTCATCTGATACATTTCTATAGGCGTGAAGGCAGAAGGTATAAAATTCAGATTAGAAATTTCAATTCTGATATTCTACATTTTCCAAATGACATTTGAGGCCAGTTCATCAGTTAATGGGCAGTGGGGGAAGGACGGAATATGGAGATTTTGAGGAAAAATTAGAAGTTATGAAAGGGTCTGCAATTGACTCATTAGTAAAACAGATTTCTTGACCATATCATTTGCCTAATTGAGATTTGTGGCCACTAACTGAAAGTGAGAATAGACAAATTGATTATAATAAAAGTAAGTAAAAGCCTAACATATTGCAGGTTATCACAAAGTGTTGCATATTGTTTAATCATCACACACATCCCTAAGCAGAAATCTCAGAGTTCAGAACCTCTGTCCCTGGCTTCACCCCTCTCAGATAGCCTGAGACTTGATTCCAAATCATCACCTAGATGCCCACAGATCTCCCTGCAACATACAGATCTGTAATACAGCATTCTCCATCCACTTTCCACAATATACAAGCAAGCAAAGCAGGCCAAACGCTTTCTCCATTTAATATCCTCATACTTTCTCTGGGGATGAGAGAATAATTGGAAGGGGTTAAGCCAGGCTATTACATGGGAATGGTTCTCTCAAACTCATTTTTCAATTGCTTCTTACCAAGCCAAATATCTTGCACACTCATATTTGTATTAGTCTCTGGGAGAAAAATCCCATAAGATCTCCCCTTTAAAATAAGAATTTCCAGAATTTCTTGTTCCTCGAATCTGTTGATTATTGTAGACTATTGACTGTTGACTCAGAATCTGCTTTCCTGAATCCATTCAGGTGTTCCCAGAAATTAGTGTTTAATCTTCATGATCTGAGGTGTACGTGTTGAATTCCACCTTACTAATCATTTGCATGGGTGTTGAGACAGTCAATATAAAAATATTGTTCATAGTTTTCAAGAAGGTAACAGAAATACCGTTGGGCTGAGTGACCTGTCCAAAGTAATATGGCTAAAACCTAGCAGAAAAGGATTTAGGTTTAGTTCAATTACCTTCTTTGTAACTGCAGTTCCCAGATTTCATAATGCATCATAATCACCTGCAGTGTTTGCTAAAACATATTTCTAGCCTCCAAGTCCAAAGATGCTGATTAAATAGGTCTGTGGTGATGACTGAAAATCTAAACTTCTAGCAAGTTCCCAGGGGATGTTCATGTCGCTAGTCCTTTGCTATAGAACAAAATTAAGCTTTTTGAAGTTCTGCGTTTCCAAATCTCACCTTCTGGCATCAAGTCCAAGAAACTTACTAATTCTTTCTATCTCCCAGTATGTAGATGATCTCTTTAGATGTGCATGCCCTGGTTTTGGGCTCAATTGGTGCTATTTCTGCAGTTTAGAGAGAATACTGGTAATGTCTCCTTGCAGTATTGTTTTTAAACTTCTAGAAGTTACTCTTGGAAGGGTCCCCTGTTAATACTTCTACATAAATATCTATATGATTTGTAGAATCTCCGGTAATGAACAGTTCCTCTGTAAGAAATGGACTTGTAACATCTCCAGGTATCAAGAGTGTAACATCCTTGGCTCTCTCCTCTATGCTCTACTATGTATGTGGGTTACATTTTCCCCAACTGTCTTCTCAAGGCATTGATATTTTAAAGCGAATCACTTATTGCAAGTAGTGCTGAGATTCACGTATGCATAAAAATGCAAATTATTTTTTCACAACGCTACTATGCCATTTTATATAAGGGACTTGAACACTCTTGGAATTTGGTGTCTGCGGGGGGCCTAGAACCAATCTCCCACAGATAATGAGGAACGACTGTATCTAAAACCCCAGCTGAATCTCATCTTCATGTTTTAAATGTGAAATATGATTCTTTAAGTATAAAATGTCCCTTTGAATTTAGTTATCTATATCTTAAAGCTTAGGTACTGACAAGATTTTAGACACCAGTATAATCAATCATCAGGAATATAGCTGTTTTGGGGTTGTTTTTTTCCCTTTGCCAATTGAAAAAAAGTGCAGTGGGAAGATACCTTTAGACAAATGAAACAACCTCAAAATAAAACTGACTTTCTGCCAAAGTTTTATTTGAATGTGAGTTACGACAATCCAAGAAGAGATTTTCTCACTCTAAAAACAGTGGATTTGAAAGTATACTTTGACATGGAACACTGTGTACAAGAAAAAATCTAAAAATCATTAGGAGAACCTAAGACAGTAAGCATTTTTCATTAAATTGTCAAGAAAGATTTCTAAACAATAAAACAAAGTCATATCATAAAAATGTTAAACGACATATCAACTCAGATAAGTATTTTGTGATAGGAGACATGAAGATTAAATGGCATCAAAAAGACATTATTACGCCATTGAAGATATTTATTTGGTTTGATAACAAGTATAAATTTCTAAAATGAACAACCTTAATTAAGAATAATAATTTCAAGAAAATCTCTATATCTGTGCTTATTGTTCTATATCTCAATTTTGAATATATGTCTCTAAACCTGTAATAAGAATCATTATGTACCTTTGGAAAATAATAAGACAAAAATACATCCAAAAAAATGAAAGTTAGCAAATCATTTGTATGGTCTCTATCCCTGGGAAAACAGTACACCTTCTCATCTAAAGACTAAGCTGTAAAACCTTGCTTCATGTTTTTTTTCTGGGTTTATAAGGGCTATCAGCTTCAGTTGAGGTCAGCCCATCCTCAATATCTCCATCTCTGACTCAGCAAGGGCTTCTGTGCATCTTCCTGAATACTTCCTGCCTTTTAAAATTCCTTTCTAACTTTATTTAATGTTATTAATAGCAACTTGTTCATTCACAATTCTCATTCAGCAATTATTGTCTTCCTCTTCACCTCTTCCCAGTCTCAAAAAATAAAAAACAAAAAACATATTTTTCTTTCACCAGTAATTCCATGTTGGAGTATACAATACATATCCAATTCTTTCCTAGAAGAAATGCCCCAGCATACAGCCCAAGCACACAGCACCATTTAGTATAGACCATCTCGAGCTTGACTCCGTTTACTTAACAATCACCTTCAAGTGAAAAGCTACAAGAAATTTTTGGAGAAGTGTTTTGTTTTATTTTGTTTTGTTTTGTTTTAATTACCTAAAATTCATGAAGTTATCACGATAATGTACCTAAATAACGTTGATGTAAAGATTCCCTAACTTCAGAAGAACTCAAGAGTTCTCTAATCAGTTATAAATACTACTTGGTATAAAGATGGTAATGCATCTACATTTTGAAAATATGAAAAAAAATGAGTGAAAGTGATAGGCACAGTCATGGTTAGAAGGTTGCAAATAAAGCCCACCCCTTTTGATTTTCTGTGACGATATTATTTCAAAACAGTTCAATGCTAATTGTACTATATATAGCATCCTTTGACCTCAATCTGCATTAGCACTCATGAATATTAACTTCCTCACGAGTTCCAAAAGAACTACATCTTTGCCAATTTGGTAAAACAAAATAATACCACTTGTCTTTTATTTCTTATTCCAATCATATACCCACTTTTCCCTCAGAAAGAAATGTCTTTATCCCTTTGCTGTGATTAATTCAAGAACTCCAGCTTAGTCATTTCAAGAGTTCAGTCCTGATTGTGTAACGGTAGCCAGGATCACGTATTTGTCTGTTCCAGAGGTCTCTTTTTCCTGTTGGTATGGCTGCTCTCAGCACCCTACAGTATCCCTGCAAAAACACTGGGGCTACAGACTTCAGGGAAGAAGCCTGTTGCTACCAAGTATCTATTGCTCTTGACTGCTTGGTTTTGTTGATTGTGGTTTCAGGGAGATAGTATGAGAAAAAAATCTTCTCTCTAAGAAGCAGGTCTCATTCTCTTCCATCTGGTCAACTTCAAATAATTTCTCAACCCATGTCAGTGAAAGTTAAAAAAAAAATCAGAAGTTTTCCTTGCCTCTAGTCCTGCTCTACGTAGCCAGGAGCAGCACACTGCCACCTATGAAATGCTTTTTTTTAGAAAGATCTTTCAACAGCTGGGCAAGAAAGACTAGATGGTCCCTTTTTTTTTCAGTTTTTAAACCTACCTCTATGCCCCTGTATTAACCACATTCCAATATTATTAAAAGAAGTTCATTTCTTTCATTCTTATTGCAAAAGAGGCTTTGTAACAAGTAATATTCAATACTGATGTGCTAATTATCCATTCTAGAACAATTATACATGGCTCAGCCAAATTGGAGACACTGAGAAAATATCCTGGGTTGAAAACATGAAGTCCTATTCTTATGGCCCCTTGAAGACATACTGAAAAAAATTAAGGATAAATAAAGATGTTCTTATATGTAAATATTACTATTTGCTGAAAGTATTACAGTCATCGGTTGGCCCCTTGGAACTCAAAGCATTCTAGAATGGAAAAGTCTCTCGGTCAAAAGCCAAGAAGCCTGGTTTCTGCCCCCTGCTTTCTACTGGTTAACTGTGTCATCTTAATCAAGTCATGAGGTTTCCTGAACTTCATCTCTAAAATTAGGACATTAAAATTTATAAAACCTAAAATTTTCCAATTACTGAATTTCCACATAAGAGAACAAAAGTTTAGCAAATATTCAGATCACGAGATCCTCGTCTATCATTCTTTAAAAAAAAAATACTTGCATACGTATTAGCATTTCATTTCCATAAATATTCACTGCACACCTGCTTTCAAGGTATTGTCAAGTCTAAGTATTGTTTGAGATGTAAAAGAAAAATTCTCCGAATTTTAGTACAGCAATGGAAATTAGAAATATTATATGCTAATATCTGAATTTATGATGTGGAACTTAAGGTCACAGGTAAACCATGCCACAAGAACCTGATATTCTGACTTTTATTCTAGTGACCCTTTTTGTAGTATGCGTCTTTGAACAATGTATCCTATATCCCTTTCCTCTGAAAACCAGTATCATCTATGAGAGGGCAGAGTGAGTTGGTATGACATGTACAGTTATTACAGCATGTACAAAAATTTTTTAGTAAAAACACATCACACTAGATTCCCCATTCATTAATTCATGTCAACATTTATGCAAAGCACTACGTTAGTGACTGTGAGAATCCAAAAGTAAGTCAATTTTAGTTGTTCACCTCCAAGAACTAAATCTAATAATATAGAGACATAATGATAAGTAACTATAATTAAGGCCTAATGTGATTGTTACACTTACAGGGTTAAAAAACAAGTTCAGACAAATAACTAAGATGGTTTCCTGACATGAAGCTAGTTGGGTTCAGTTTGAAAAAAGGAGAAAGATTAACAGAGTTAGATATGAGAGTAAAGAAATATTTTACTTTTTTTAAAAATGTAAAATTAATATCAGAGGGTTCAGAAAAAGAAGATGGAAAAAGAAGAGAGAATAATGTTCACATTGTCCAGGAGATCCATTTTAATTGTATAAAGTTCATCCAACATACAATATCTGGGCAAATCAATCTACAATGTAAATAAAGTATGGATTTTAGAGGCAAGAGTTGGGATGAAGAGTGCCACTTGTGCTGTTACCAAATGTATGTGTAGGCAACTAATGTCAGAAATGAGGACCTTAAAAAAGAATAATTGCAGTGAGAGTATACAATAATATTTATTCAGAAGAATAATTTATAGAACATACAGAACACTTTAATTACTCTACCAAAAAGAACTCATAACTTTTTTCAATTTGTACCATTCTCTGCATTTTACAGATGAAAAAAATAGAATTAGAGAAGTTAAATTACTTTGTCTAAGATCACACAGTTTATAAATAGTGATACCAGGATTAAATTTCAGATTAATCTGATTTCAGAGTCAGTGTTCTTTCCACTTTACTACCCTCTCTCTGAATGTATTTATAAATCAAAAGAATGAATAAATTCATTCTCCTCTGGTTCTTTCTTCTGTCCATGTCTTCCATGAGGACACTTGTAACTAAATTCATGGCTCATAATTCAGAATGTCTCACCTCAAGATCTTTAACTTAATTACATCTGCAAAGACCCTTTTTCCATATAAGTCACATTTATGGGTTCTGGGAGTTGAGATGTAGACAAATCTTTTGGGGGAACACATTCAATCCACTACACACTCATTTTTTTTCCCCTTTGATGAGGACCTAGTTTCCTCTACCTCTGTGTCTGAAGTCCCTATAACTTTAGATCTTAAGGGAAACGTATATGGAATTAAGGTATCATAACATGTACAAAATGGTGCAGAAAAGTTGGAGAAGTCTAGTATTTAAAAGGCTCAATATCCAAAGCTAGGTTTCAGTGAAAAGAATGGAAAAAGAGGAGGAATTATTGTATAAACAAACTCTCTTATCAATAAATCTTTCATTATAGGAAGAGGCTGTTACTGTGATTGGAAAAGGAAACCAATTAGGAGATTGCAGAAGATACGTATAGGAAGGGCCTCATCTATAAAAGAAATCTTTACATAATTTACTTTTCTTTGGCACATTTAAACAGGTTGGCTGGGTCTGATTATTCTGAAAACAACTTGAAATTTTCAAAAAAACTAAAAACAGTGCTACTGTCTTGTGAATTAAACTTTCCTCTTCTCCTCTATATAATCCAGGGAGTCAAAGAGAAAACTGTTACAGTCTTGCTGTGGGTAATGCTACTGATAACAGCGACCTGTCTAGTTTCATTAGCCTATTACTTCATGTGTCTCATTTTCCTTGAGAGAGAAAATGAGAGATTTTACAAACTCCAGTAGCATAAGAACATGGAATCGAATACTTTTTATCTCCCATTAACATTGCTGAGCATATCCTCAAGGAGCAAATATTTCCTAACTTAAAAAAACATGGAGATGAAAAGCTAACATTATAACACTGGTTCTGTAACATCAGGAAGAGGAAACCATGTCTCTTGATACGAACCTGCAGCCTGCAAAAAGGAGACCCCAAACACAGTAAGTTAAACAAAATGAGAAGACAGAGAAGTATGCAGCTGATGAAGGAGCAAGCTAAAAACCCACCAGACCAAACAAATGAAGAGGAAATAGGCAGTCAACCTGAAAAGGAATTCAGAGTAATGATAGTAAAGATGATCCAAAATCTTGGAAACAGAATGGAGAAAGTAAAAGAAATGTTTAACAAGGAACTAGAAGAACTAAAGAGCAAACAAACAATGATGAACAACACAATAAATGAAATTAAAAATTATCTAGAAGGAATCAATAGCAGAATAACTGAGACAGAAGAACAGATGAGTGACCTGGATGATAAAATGCTTCAGATAATCATAAAAAAACTTGTCATCGTCCTAAAAATAGTATAAGATAACCACTGTTAACCAATCCCTTGCTGTCTGAAAACCCCCATTGCAATAACCAATATTGTAAAAAAGGTTAAACAACTTCCTCACTTTCACTTTATAAGCCATTCTGTAACATCATGCCTCTGAGCTTCCTATCAGTTTTGGGTTTGAAAGTTCCAAGTTTGTGTACTGTTCTTCCATGCACAATAAACTCTTACTAAGTAATATTTTACCCATCTGGTTTTAATTATTACTATTTCTGGATTTTTTTACAAGAATTATATGGAGATTTTAAAACCTAAAAATACAATAACCAAAATTAAAAGCTCAGTGAATGAATTCAACTCAGACGATAGATGACAGGAAGGACTCAGTGAACTGGGAGATAGAACAACAGAAATTATACAATCTGAACAATGGGGGAAAAATAGACTCAAAAAAAATGAGCAGAGCCTCAGGGACAGGTGGTACTATGACACAAGGTCTAACATTTATGTCATTGGATTTCTAGAAGAAGAAGAGAAAGAAGCCAGGTCTGAAAAAGTACTCAAAGAAACCATGAATGAATTATCCCAAACTTGGCAAGAGATATTAGCCCACAGATTCAAAAAGCTGATCAAAGTTTAAACAGGATAAACTCAAAGAAATCTGTGCCATGACACTTTGTAATAAAAAAAAAAATCTTGAAAACAGACAGAGAAAAATGTCAATTTACCTTTAGGAGGGAAAAATACCAGACTGAGTGGTTTCTCATCAGAAACCATGGAAGACAGAAGAAAGTGAAAAATATTTCTCAGGTGTTGGAAACAAAGAACTAGCAACCCCAAATCCTATATCCAGTGAAAATATCCTTCAGGAATGGGGGAAATTAAGACATTCTCAAGTGAAGAAAATGATGAGAATTCATCACCAGATGACTTAACCTATAAGAGTGGCTAATGAAAGGTATCTAAACAAAAAGGAAATGACAAAAGAAGGAAATTGGGAACATTAGGAAGGAAGAAAAAAGAGGGTATGCAAAAAAATAGGTGAATACAATAGACTTTTCTTCTCCTCTTGAGTTTTCTAAACTATGTTTGATGGTAGAAAAAAAAATTATAACACTACTTGCAAAACTTTAAATGTTTGTAGAAAAAATATTTAAGACAATTGTATTATAATGGGAGAATGATAAAATGACATAAAGAAGGTAAGTGTACTATTCTTGAACGATAAAATGACCACACTTATAAACTATGATAAGATATGTAGATATAGATATAACTTGAACAGCTACTTACAAAGTTAAACAGACATACTAAAGATATCTAAAACACTATAGATAAATCAAAATGGAATTGTGAAAAACTGTTCATGTAACCCACAGGAAGTCAGGAAAAAACAGAAAAATGAAAAACAAAGAACAGAAAACAAAAAATAAAACGGCAGACTTAAACAATATTTGGAAAAACATATGGAGCTTAAACTTACTGAGAGAGATAATTGATAAAACGTGAACATGTAACATATAGTGTTAAGTCAGGCAGGGTGAAGTTCTACAAATAAAAATAAAGCAAATAAGGGTGGGGAGTGGGGAAGGGTATCTATAGGAAAGGTCTCACTGAGAAAGAGTCATTACAACAAAGACCTAAAGATCATGAGGGAGCAAGCTGCATAGATATTTGGGGGAAATGTGGCTCAGGCAGGGGTAGCTTCCAGGGCAAGGGATTTGAGGCAGAGTGTGCTGGGCATAGGGCCATGGGGAGGTGACCACTGTGGGTGGAGTGGAATGATTGAGGAAGAGATTAGATGCCAGACCATGTTCAGAGAGTCTGTCATGTCCTGAAGGTGACTGTGAGAACTTTGGATTTTACTCTGAGTGAAATGGTCAGTCATCTGGAGGATTCATGATGAAGAATTGTTCAATCTGAGATCCACCTTTGCTAACTCTGCTAACAAATGTGAAGCAAATATATGTATTGATGAAAAGCTAACAAAATAATAAAGGTAAACATATCATCATATCAAATAATCTCTTATAAGGGATAATTACATTCGTTTAAAAAAATGTTATTTGAGGTTAGAAGGCAAGGCAACGAGGACAAATGCAGTAACATTCTAATTTCTCTTCTTACAGAATAAACCCCATTATAAAGAGATTATAAAAATCTTAGCCTTTTTTAACTGTATCTTTTCCTACTTCAGATTCTAAGACAGATGCTATTTTTTTCTTTGTTAATGATAAGAACCTAAAGCTCATTAAGATGGTATTGATTAACTCCACCTCTAAGAATGAATGGTTTTAAGAGTTGCATGGCAAACAAAGGGTTGCAACTGGAGAAGGTGTTAAATTAAATGAATTTCAATTAAAAGGTAATGTGTTAAAGTTTGCAAATTACTTAAAATTTTAGCATAGACAAGTAAAAATTGCAAAATATTTAACAACAGTTTATTACTGAACTTGTGTAATTGTGTAAACCTGACTTGTTACTTTATGATAATAACACATAATAATTTTATGATTTTAAGTTACTTGTGGAAATATCTGAAAGAAAGCATGATGGTTTGAAATGACCTTGTGTAGGATCTATAATGACCCCATGCTGTCATAGATTTTGATGAAATGTCTTCACAGAAACAGGAAGCTAGAATGGAAAATATAAACATCCTATCTCAGCTGTAAACTTCATTCTGACCCTGCTCTTGGGATTGTGCTTCTTTGGTGTTGAAAGTCATGAGGTGTTTCAATTTGTGGTTTTTACTTGTGGTTTCTAATATATTTTTTTAACTTTTTTGTCAAGCTTTCACTAAAGGGGATTCACAAATAATAGTTACTAAATTTGGATTAAAAAGAATGCAATTATATCTTTTATAAGAGATTATTGAAGATATGGTAATACGTTTAGCATTATTGTTTTGTTAGCTTGTCATCAATATGTATATTTGCTTCACATGTGTTACAGAAGAGTTAGCAAAAATGGATCTCAGATTGAACAATTCCAGCCCATCTGGGAGGACTGGTGCATTAGGATTCCATCATAAATCTCAGCTTGTTTTTCAAATTTTCATTGTGTGTTATTCCTCTTTTCTGAAGAATCTTTTTCTATTAACCTCCATCCTTATAGTTCACATGCTATTCTTAAATTACTCAAATTAAGAAGAGTCTTAAAATACAGATACTTAAACCCTCTGGGATTAGATTGTTTTAGCCTTTCATTTAAGAGTTACCATTTCAATTTCCCTCTTTAAAATTCCACATGTATAACTTTCATTGTCTAATTTTCTCACAACTCACAACCTTCTAGAGGTTTTTACAACCAAACAATCTCAGATACTTGTCAATGTCTTCCTTGTCTGAGCACCAAACTTTAAGGATGAATATATATATAAAGTTCATGTTACTCTATGTTCTGATAAAGGTATAATATATCAAGATATTTTAAATCACGAAGCCATTATATGTAACAATAGTGGAGAAAAATAAAATATAATAAATGTTTAACTTTGGTACTTTTTACTAGACCCCAAAGTCCTTTCCTGACTTATGAAAATAGAACATATTTTCCATAATTTATACACTCATAAAACTAATAAAACTATTAAATATATATAATACTATTAAACCTATGTATGATATAAAAGAATAAATTGATTCAAACAAAAACTGCAATTGTGCAATCTAACTTGATTGTTAAAGCTCATTACTTTCACATTTTTATTTGTATTTGCAAGAATAACTACAAGTTAATGAGCTTGAAGCCTTTTCAAAAGTCTTGGTTTTTTCAAAGCCTTATCAGGACTTCCCTGGTGGTCCAGTGGTTAAGACTTAGCCTTCCAATGCAGGGGGTGCAGTTTCCATCCCTGGTCAGGGAGTTAAGATTCCACATGCCTTGGGGCCAAAAGACTAAAATATAAAACAGAAGCAATATTGTAACAAATTCCATAAAGACTTTAAAAATGGTCCACATCAAAAAAATCTTTAAAAAAAAGCCTTGTCATTAGAAATGGACCAAAAAAAAAAAAAAAGACTAAAACAATATTAATAATACTGTTTTTCTCTTTATCAGTGGCATATTAAATCAAGGTTTTATTGAATTTTATCTCCTGAAAATTGACAAATTGTTAAGTGTGGTTATACAAAGTTTTCATTTTCAGAAAAAAAAACTGAAAAATAAATTTGAATCTCTCTTCACCATCAACTAGTGACTGAGTTGTTTTAATCTTAACAAATGTAATTGCAGTGCTGTCATCGAATTACCTTCTCAAGAAAGTTTGCAGAGCATGTATTGCCTAACCATAACAATATTTCCTATTCTTAATTAAATAGTTTGCTTTATTTTTTCTGTTATTATTTGTAGGAATACGGACAGAGACTCCAAAATGTTGTGTTATTTCTCAGGTCATTGGAGATAAATGTGAATAAATTCATATGCAATAAATTTAGAAGTAATAGGTATTAGAATCTTCTTCAAAGGAAATTCAAAATATATTAACTGTTATATATAATTTTCTTTCAAGATTCTCAACTATCATTATTTCTTATGGAATAAATCACTTCATTAAATCTATTGATTTAATTTTGATGTCAAAATTTGGTTTTGCATTTTCTCTTAATGAACAGGAAATATAATAGTAAATTCATTTTTGAACTTTTGTAATTTATTTTGTTCTTTAACAAATTTTTCTGAGAAAGTCGAATACAATATGGTCATTAAGAAACAAATTTACTTACAGGTTTTCACATCTTAACACAATTAAATGAATCACTATTCCTGATTACATCTCCAATAGAGCTACCAAATGATTTTCTTTGTCATAGAATTATATGATCACAGAATTCTAGAAAACCTCAAAGAACAGAGAGCTCAACTCTACCCACAACCTCAGTATAGCCTGCCAACGTCAGTGATCTGTGGTCACTGATCTCTTTTGAAAAATTTCCAATGATAGGGCATCATTTAATATCAGAAGCAAAATAACAGATACTGCTTATGACCAGACAGAGATTTTCACATAGTTTCAAACAGAAATACTCTGCTAAGTGTTTTTTTCCCGAAAACAAATACAATTTTAATCCTTTATAAATTATCCTTGAGCTTTCTGTCACTTTCCCTTTCCCTCCTTTCACTCTGCTAATGTTCATTACCACTGGTAAATTTAAACAGATACAGCCAGTTATGTCTTTCCTTTCCTCACAGGCACCAGAACGCTAATTTTTGCCATCAAGAATGAAAGAGACAAAGGGGAATGAAATGCATTCTTGAGCACTCATGTACAGAAAGAAAATAGAAAATACCCTGTATTTAACATTACCTAAAATCCCATGTAGTTACAATGTACCCTTCACTGTCAATACTTCAGTTTAGCACTATATGCAGAACGTGTTATGAATACCACCACCTCGACTGGCAGGCAGACCACTAACTGCAGTGTTTTAGTGCCTTCTGGTGTTGGTGCCTAGAAACGCAGTGGGCATAATTTACACCATTTTTAACATGCTACATGTATTGATCTTTCTCATATTTGCAAGGAATTTTCTACTGTAATTGACAAACACACCTCAATGTAAAAGCATGTTTATCAATTGTTGAAAGAAAATAAAATCTCAACAATAGTCTTTTAAATTCTGCGTTATTTTATTTCTATTAAATATCCTTATTATTTCTCTGGAGAAAAGATTTTGAACAAGAACAGTATATAGCATACTCTCTCTAAAAATACACTAGTTAAGTAAATATAGAGAAAACCTCAATTTACCTGAGTTTCTTTTACATTTCAGATTTTCAAAGAAAAATATTAACCATAAATAATAAAGAGATGAAGGTGGCCAGAACTACTTCACTTTAAAAAAAATTTTTTTCCGTGGAGTAACTCCTATTTCACAGATAATAAAAAAGACTCTCAGAAGATCACCTTTGAAAATTAAATACTAAAATAAAAATAACTTGAAAGTAGTTTGGCTTGTCTTTTTGCAGAATCCTGAATGAATATTTTTACGCTATGAAAAGAGAGATTAGGAGAAATGACCAAAATCAGCTTAATACCGGAACTAAACAGGCTAAACTTACATAAAAGAGCAAAGTCAACATCTCCTAGTACAATGAGGGTACATTTAGCAAATAAGTCTTTCCATTTGCTAAGTAGAAGTCTTATAAACTCCCAAAAGAGAGTCACTTATCCATGCTTCCCCTGTATCATTAGGACCATCCATTCCCCTGTAAAAATTTAATGTCCTACACAGAGAGAAAGATACAAATGACAAGGAAACCAACTTCTCCCGAAAGATATTTTAAAACATTTAAAATTCTCCATAATATAAAAATTATCCAACCCAACATGCTTCAGAAAGAAAATAATTCAAGGCAGCAATACAGTCTATAATCCAGCTGTTAACAAATTTGAGAAACATGAAAAAGTTTAATATCCCTAGACATTATATTCTCTTTCACAAGTACAATAATTTGTCTTTACCATGTAAGATAGGCATAATAACAATAGTATAGCCATTATCGTGCTAAGGAGATCACTTCTTAGCTTTCTCTAATGAGCTGTTTGGATTTAAACTGAACATTATTTTTTATTTAAAATCTAGAAAATAATATGTCTTGAATTGGATCCTAAAATGTGAAATTTGTTTAGTTCTTAATCAAGTAAAACTCAAAGTAATCATTACCAAATCCTTAGTTAAAATAACATGACATCGTTATTCTTAAGATGTAAATATTTTCTTAACGTAATTAAGCTTTAAATTAGGTTCCAATTCAAGATGGCATCTAGATATACAGGAATGCTTATAAATAATCATGGCAGAAGGGAGCATGGCCCTTGGATTCAAGTGTAGGATACTGTCCTGTGCTCTGGGGTCCTGAAATGGTGCAAACTGAAGTCCACAGGCAGGACTATTGAGGGACCACAATGGCTTGCTCCATCAGCACAGTCATCTTTGGTTACCCCACATCAAGATGTACATGTTAGCACCTGTTTGCCTCCTCCCCCTTGTGGATAGCATCGTTAGAGGCTGCCATCCTTCCAAAGGTGTGTCTTCCTGTCCCAATAAACTGGCTTGTAACCAAAGTTAACCAAATTGGTGCTTTTTCCTGGACTTTGCACCTTTAGTAAGTGACCTGGTTTCACTCATTATAACAAGGATATCAGTAGTGGAGATGGCGCTAGAGCAAGATGGCTTCTGCCCAGAGGATTGTTCTCCTCCCTGCTCATGGCTTCCCTGCCCATTCTCAAGCCTAGTGGCCCAGCCTCTGGCCATTTCCTTCCAGTAAATTCTCTCTCTGTCTCTTTTTTTTTTTTTTTTTTTTTTTTGTTCGCGGGCCTCTCACTGTTGTGGCCTCTCCCGCTGCGGAGTACAGGCTCCAGACGTGCAGGCTCAGCGGCCATGGCTCACGGGCCCAGCCGCTCCGCGGCATGTGGGATCTTCCTGGACCGGGGCACGACCCCGTGTGCCCTGCATCGGCAGGCGGACTCTCAACCACTGCGCCACCAGGGAAGCCCAAATTCTCTCTTTTTTTAAGTTAGCCAAAAATCAGTTTGGGGTTTGCAGCCAAACAATTGATAACAAACTAAACAATGAAGAAAATGGTCATCAGGACCAGAGACCTCAACTAAATCCACATGGCCATGGATAAGAGGTTGCTTTTAGCCTCACTAGTTCAGTGTGGCTGAACCTGTAACTATCAGCATCTCTGACATCAAGGAGCTGCTTTTCAATAAGGAAGCAAGGGAGTCTTGGGAACCATGCTGGGGTAGCTTGACTAAGCAAGTTTTAAAATTTGTTGCATATTTATTACAAGTTAGGAAGCTTAATTTGAAAGCCAACAGTATAATAAAAAGATCTTTTATCTCTGGTCATGGCAGAACAGGTTTCAAAAAAACCTGTTCTTTTAAATATATTCTTTTAAATATGTTCTTTTAAATATATTCAGTTAATACAGTCTATGTATATATATATATACATATATATACAAATATATATTAAGTATATATATATTTGGCCATATCTTTTTACATTTATGATTATAAGATTTATACAGTTCTCCATCAAAAAAAAATAGAACCTCTTAGAAATACCTACAAGTATATTTAGAGTGCTCTGATAAAGATGGATGTGATTTAAGGGTCCATTTATTGATGTAGCAAAATATATATAAATCTATAAAGCTTTTCTTTGTCCACAGAATATCCCAAAACATTAGCAAGACATTCGTCATGAAACTGAGCTTTACTAAATCATCATATTTTAGAAAGGAGTTTGATAGATGTATTCCCCAAAATCTTTCTTTGTCAAAGAGATATGTCAAAACCCACAGTCATGCCTGCAGTTAAAGAGAGGCAACATCCAGGGCTCTCATCCACAGCTGATTGCAATGCTGTGCAAGGCATTCTCTTTCTTTTTTTACCTCTTTCTAAGCCTCAGAAAATAAAGCAAGATAGTCAACTGGACACGGCACTGGGCTGCATGCAGCCGCATATTTCCTACAGCAGTACGATTGGCACAGTAACAAAAACAAGACAGCAGAACCCAGATAGCTCTTCATGATTCTAAAGACTTTTTCCTCAGGAATCTTATTTGTCCATCAAAGTAAATCCCTATTGTTCTGAAATCAAGGAGTGGTGGGAAAAAGCACTGAGGGGATACTGACCTTCCTCTACTGTGAGCAAAACTGCATTATTCCCAAACTTGAGAAAAAGAATTCATACCTGCTAGAATTATTGAATATTTCACTTTTGCCTCCTGCCAAAAAAAGTACTTGAGTAATGCTATGTCCTTTATTATTACCTTAATATTTTACTCTCCTAGATTTTGTGTCTGATAGTTTTTGACATTTGTGTTATTGAATTTAAAACAAATATGTACATTGGGGATTAATTTGTTTTAGTTCATAGTACTTTTTTGTTTGAAACATGGGCAAGAATTACCTAGAAATTTCAAGAAAAAAAGGTAAGTGAATTCTATAATAATAAAGGCCAAGTGTATATGTCTAACCAGTTATAGTTTCTATTTATAAAATCATTAATACACATGTTATAAATATACCTAGATAAATCTAGCACTTTAAAGTAGCTGGGAAGAATATTAATTTTTGCTTGCATTTCTGCTAATATCTTTATTCCATAAATTTCTATTACTAAAATCAACACTAAAAGAATGAAAGTCAAATGTTCATATATTTCTCTGCTACATATTTGGCATTGGAATCCCAAAACTCAAATAAAATCACATTTATTTAATTATTTTCCCTTCAATTTATGTTCATTCACATATTAACAGCACTGAAAATTACTTTTATAAAAGTTCTAGAAATTCATTCTCTAAATAACCTAGAGTGTATATAAAATGTCACAGAAAATCTTTACACACTGGGAAACTGGGTCAAAACCTTAGAAGCAATAGGCATATGGAATTCTCTCAACAAAGCATGGAAAATAGATTTTAATAAACATTTAATTAGATAAAATATTTGCGTTAATTGTATTAGTATTTATTATCCAGAAAAGCAGGGTTTTGGTTACAGATTTTTATTTTTTAATGTATTTTAAAATTTTTCATCCTTTTTTAAAACTAATTTATTCTTTAAATTGATCTGAAATCATATGTACAAATGATTGTGCTTTCAATACTGATTTTCCATATATCTGTATAATGATCTCCCCTACTGCTTAGTAATTTTGATTTGTCTCATGTTTAAGTACATCTTCTGCTAGTATTTTGTAGTAACTCCTTTCATTTAAACAACAATAGCAGACATTCAAGAACTAATAAAATATGTATGATGAGCATATCCTCACAAAAAGATTTGAAGACAAATAAAATTAGTTTGGTTTTATATATATACATATATATAAACTTCTTAAGCCAGCTGGAGTTTACTTTCATGGGGAGAATCTGAGTCAAGGTAATTTGTATTATTTTTATAATAAACGGTTTTGGTTTCTTTTTTTTCCTGCTCCAATGCCTTTCTGATTGATTTGAGGTTCTCAAACTTTCTTGGTTCATGGCACCCTTAAATAACTTAATGTTATTAATAACATTAATAAGTTATTAAGTAACTAAACAACTTAATGTTACTTAATAACCCCCTTAAATAATTTCCTGTTGATCATAGCACACCTTCTCAAACCTTGGAATCAGATTGCAGCCTCATTTCTCATTCTACATTGACTTTCTCATGGTATGTGTTTTCGTCAAAGCACCCACCAAAAAATCCAGTTTCACCTAGAAATGACATCATAAAAAGGATATGTTGTGCAATCTAATATTGAAATTGTGAACTTCCTTAAGCTAGTAATATACACATCATCTGAAAGACATCTAGTCTGCCTGTATTTCCCCCCAAAATGTAAAATATCCTGTTGTGAGCTTATGGTCATGCCCGAATGCATCTCGGCAAAAAGTTTGTGAACTCTGGTTTTAAAGGATTCTTTCTTTAATCTTGAAATTGTCCAATGTTATGATATTAAATGAAAATGTTGGTCTCTTGTAATTAATTTTTTTTTAATGAGGAGCAATTTTTTTTAAATCAGTAAATGTTACAGTTTAGATGTACCCCCCAAATAGTCTTAAATTCCTTCCTGGCTTGCAGACAGCTGCCTTCTCGCTGTGTATTCATGTGGCCTTTCCTCTGTGCACACACAGTCCTGCTATCTTTTCCTCTTCTTATAAGGACACCAGTCCTATTGGATCAGGACCCCATGCTTATGACCTCACTTAGCCTTAATTACCTCCTTAAAGTCCCCATCTCCAAATACAGTCACGTTGGAGGTTATGGCTTCAACATAATAATTTTGAAAGGACATAATTTAGTTCATAACAAGGTATATATGTAAACCCTGTGACTATGCTAGATAAATTAGAAATATTTTTTCACCTCACTCAAGTTTTCTCTTTTTAAATTTATATATGCTTCTTAGCTCTGTCTTCATCTGTTGTTTCATCATCTTGTCTTTTATCCTTATTTCATACAATTTATGTTTTTCTGGAACAGGGGAAAAAGGCACCTTTTAAATTGTACTACTAATACTTTTTCATAAAAGTATCCTTTTTTTGCTATGATCTTTATCTCCTATTTTACAGAATCTCTCCATCAGACCTTCTTGGTTGGTTTTACTGCTGCCTTTTTTCCAGTTTATCAGCTTATCTTTTATTACATGGAAAACTACTAAGTATCCATTTCTACTGTTCATTCACAAACTAAAAGTTCTATGAATTGTCCCAGGTTCCTTCACTGTACATCTCGTTGCTTTCAGAGCCCTCCTCTCATCCCCTAGGCTGGAGGTCTGGGTGATGCACACTGACTCTAACGAAAACTTTCAGCACTTTACAATCTTTCATTGAGTGTGAAACCACAGGACTGACAAGGGATCTGATGGTCTCTAGTATTTGATCATCTGATTATGATCATTGGAGTTTTTTCCTGAAGTCAGAAATAGTTCAGTCATTTTTCTTTTCAAAAAAGTATATAAAGAAAAGAAAAAAAACATATAGCACTTCCTCCATGAACTTTCCTGGCCTATCCCTTTTTATCTACTGATTTTATATCTGATGCAAAGTACTTTTTTCTAACCATTTCTGTCAACACCTACATTGTGTCAGAGGAAAGTGAGGTTTCAGAATCTATTCATCAAACAGGCATTAAAGGAAGAACATGGGCAATAAATATTTATAGCTGTATAATAGCTATAGCCTTGACTCTAGCTTCTCCATAAGAGAAGCGTGCTTTTCTCCTGTGGTATATAGAAGCACAGTGTCTGTAATATAGATAAATAATGGTCATAGATGGTTAGATAATCGAGGAATCTGCTAGTGCCTTCAAATCTGCAGAATTCAAGGCTGATTGGATACATATACTCTCAATCTAACATGAGAAAGATGAACATTCAACTGGTTCTAGATCAAGATAAACTGATAAGACCTAAAAGTGTTCCCAGCCTTCTTTTCCCCTAACTTCAAAAAAGAATCCTCTGTCCCATTTTGGTCTCTTTTCTACCCTCTCTGTTCTATGGAGGAGATTTCTTATTAGTCCAGGTATTTTGGCTTCTGTTGGGAGAACTGGAGGGAGGCAAGAGGGTCGGAGGAAACTAGAAGATGCACAAAGGTGACACCTGCAGACAAATTTTGCTCTGGAGTTTGCTTGGCATCAGAGAAGCTTTGATAAATGGGAAAAGAAAGCAGATTTCAAGTATTTTTGGGACTGATTGTTCCCTTTGTTCATCATTTTGGAATTACTCTTTCTTTCCAGGACATTTTTCATCCAATAGTGGGGTTGAGTCTCCTAGGTCAATGTTTTAAAGTGTTATATTTGATGGTGGTAATGTGAGTAAAATTAGTTTCGGAGCCAACGTGTACCAGCAGAATTTCAGACTTAAATCGTTACCTTCAATCTGAGCCACATGTGTATTCTTGTTATCTGCCTGGATTCCAAAGAGAGGGGGAAAGAGAAAATCTTGACTCAGCATGAGTAGAGGTGGTTTTTGGACCACCACCAGAAAGTAAAAGGGATCTTATGGAGACCACACTGAGATTGGAATTTCAATCTGGGGGGAATGCGTGGTTTGGTACTGGATGTTCCAGGCAGAAAACCAGATTTGTACAATGTTATGCAAATTGACTAAATTGAGAAAATGTTTGAAACTTCTTAGTGAATATAACCAGGAACTGAACTCTTAACTGCACACCAAATTTCTTACAAAGATGCCAGACTTACTGGGACTGGTACAAATTTTCTGCCTGGCTCCACGCAGTATATCCTTGTGGACGTAGCCTTGACTAGGGCCTCCCAGTCTGGACTCCCCTGATATAGCTACGTACAACCAGAAAATTGAAACTTTCTTGGGAAATAATCGGCAGAGTATAGAAAGAAAGACTTTCCCTTCTTCAAGTTAAATCCTATCACAGAGACAGTAAAGAGATGAAAAAATCTCATAGAAAAAGGTTTACAAAGTTTTGCATTAAAAAAAGTTTCTTTTTGCAAGCCGTATAGTTGGCTGTTTCTGCTAAGATCTGCCCTAGGAAAAGCGAACTGCGATAGGGACAATACTGCCATGGAGACGCTGAACTCAGAAGTGAATGCCAGTAACTCAGGGGACAATGTTCTGGCTTCATCTTCCACTGGGAAAAACCACTACATGCTGTCTACCGTGTATGTATTAGGATAAGGTTTGATTACACATAATAAATTTTTTTTAAGAATATAATATTGGCTTACACAAGATACAATTTCATTTTTAACTGATGTAAAAAGGTCTAAAATTAGGCAGTACCAGTGTTGGCTGTTCTACAATGACTTTAAAAATATTGCCTCAGGCTTTTCATTGTTCAAAGCAACAGAATGAAGGAAAGAGGGGCAATGCTATCTCTGTGATACTTTTAATTATCTCTCATTTACCGAGAACTTAGTTAAAAGGTTATTATCTAGCTGTAAGGAAAAGCAAACAAAATATATTATTCGCTGGTACATTTTCACACCATTGTTGAAGTTATGTTCACAAAGAGGTAAGAAAAAATTGGGGGGTAAAAAAATACTAGTGGTTTCTTCTTCAGGGCTGTAAAAATAGTATTGCAGGCTCAGAAGAATATAAGCTTGGAGATAAATCAAATATTCATGTGCAATTCTGGTATTTATTCACATGCTGAGGAGGAAAGGAAGGCAACTCCAATGATTAAATATGAGAAGAATCAGCTAGGAGTCCCCTCAAGTCTCAGCCTCTTCAGCTAACCAAGGATAACAAATGGTATACATCATTCCATGTTCAAATGCACATACATACACATAAGTGTAAAGATTTATACAATAATTCAGGGAATTCCCTGGTGGCGCAGTGGTTAAGAAACTGCCTGCCAATGCAGGGGACATGGGTTTCAGCCCTGGTCCAAGAAGATCCCACATGCCACGTAGCAACAAAGCCTGTGCACCACAACTACTGAGCCTGCGCTCTAGAGCCCACTAGCCACAACTGCTGAGCCCGCGAGCCACAACTACTGAAACCCCCACACCTAGAGCCTCTGCTCCGCAACAAGAGAAACCACCACAGTGAGAAGCCCGGTGCACCCCAACAAAGAGTAGCCCTCGTTCGCCATAACTAGAGACAGCCTGTGCGTAGCAATGAAGAACCAACACAGCCAAAAATAAATAAAATAAAATAAATTTATTAAAAAAATTTTTTAAAATAAACAATAATTTAGTTTCTTTAATGATATAAAACAATTCAGCTTTCTTTTTCCTCCTGATTCAGTTTTGGTAGTAATTTTTCCAAATATATGTCCACCTACCCTAAGTTTTCAGATTTCAGCAATAAAGTTATTATGACATTCTATGTTATCTTTTAATATGTACTGCATCTAAACTATGGCCCCTTTATCATTCTTTTAAAAAATATTTCTTACTTTTCTCTTGTTATCTTGATCAATCTTCCCAAAAGTTTGTCAAATTTATTTTTCTTTAAGATTCTTTTGCCTTTTTTGAGTCTCTCCATTATAACTATCAGCATTATTCCTTTTGCATTTCATCTGTTCTTAAGAAGACTTTTCTAAAACAAGTATTTAAGACTATAAATTTCCCTGTAAGTATTGCTTTAGCTGCATCCATAAGCTTTGATACATAATATTTTGCTATCATTTAGTTCAAATATTTTCTAAATTTTGAAATTATTTTTGATCCATGATTGGTTTTATTTTTTTCAACTTCCAAATGCCAGGTGGTTACAAGTAATTTTTGTTAATGATTTACAACTGAACTTCAGGCCTTGTAGACCTCTCCAATAATGTCTCTGTCCTGCAGAGTTCCCTGATATGAAGTACTTGTGGCTTGCCCCATGTTCAAGGCTCTGGCAATCCATCCCACATCATCTTAGGGCTAGGGGTCCTCTTATCAGGCTGCCTTTTTGCGGAGTCTCAAAGATCATTACCTTCCATGCCACCCACCTGCCCTCTTGGCTAAAGCAACCTGCTTCAACCAGAGTAAGGAGGGAGGACAGCAGCAGAGCAGGCCGCCCCTCTCCCATCATTTTGCATGCCATGCGTGTTTGAGCTCTAAACATGCTTATGTTGTGGCTGAAGAAAGCAGTAAATAGGATAACATTAGAACTGTAATATTGTAAGAATTAAGTAATTATTAAACTAGGGGAAATAACTCATCCTAAAATGACAGGAAAATCCATGAGACCTCCCACCCTAGCTTTTAATCGTGATCTAGAAAAGAAATAACTCACAAATCAGATTTGAAAAAGGAGAAAAATAAAGTTGATATCTGTTTAAACTCTGGAAAACCCAGGAACACAATTACATGACAAGATATAGAATGAGACTTTTCTTGTTCTTACAATTTTGGCTAAAACCTCAAAGCAGAGGACAACAGATAAGAACTATGTATTCTAAAGAAAACAGCCGAGAAGCTGCCAGACCTTGCTCTCTAGGGACTGCCCAGAGATGGCAAATAGTTTTCACCCTGTCCAGCCCATATCAACAAAAGATTGGAGTTTATTTAGAAGATGAATCTCAGCGATAGTAGTTTGTGGGCCTCTGCATGAAGATAAGAGGATAAATATTGCCCATTCCCCCCAGTGAGTTGTGACAGAGTGACATGCCACGAGATGTACTCACAGAGACTAAAGTTTTCTGCAAGAATGGTGGACTGGCATCTCGCTCCCTGGCTTCGATGCTTGCTGAGTTCCTGAAAAGTTTAGTCTCATGCCAGTGTACCAAAATCAAATTGGTAAAAGTTCTTAAGAAAGCTCAACTTACATGCCTTGGATTTTGGGAACTGATGTTAACCAAGAAAGAAAGGAAAACTCAGAAGCATCACACTGCTGAGAAAGCAGAAGGGAAGAGAAAGAGTGGAAGAACAAACCAGCTTCCTGCCCATCCTTCTCCCACGACGGCCCGCAAATGATAAGTAGGGCGTGAGCTGGAGAGAAAGGGGAAGTTTTACACCGGATGTGAGATTGAACTTTTACATTCAAACTTGATTGGAATCCTTAACATCTGAAAGCGGATGGATCTGCCAGAGTTATTAAAGGATGAGGAAGGAAGATGTAATAGAACATGTTTGCTTGAAGGCCAAGAGAGAAACACATTTCCCATTTGTATTTCTCTGAGTTTAGTCCATTCAGTAAACTACAAAACAAATAAAAATTTAGATAGATGATAGATACATATAGACATACATACGTAGGTATAAAATTTAAAATTTAAAATAAATTAACATGAATAATCATGTTAATAAGTATTTGTTCCTATATTAATAAATTTTAACTTATATATCTCTGGTTTTCCTATCTATTAGAGATTGCATCTCTAATAGATATTTCCATATCTATTAATATGAAATTTTTAATTGATTTTTTAATATTGTACCCTCTTATCAGTTCTATAATAGACATATTCTTGTTATAATATTCTTTTAATATTTTGATACATTATTTGCAAATAATTAGGGTTTTTACATTAATATTTATAAGAAAATTGGACTATAGTTTTGTTTGTTTTACCTTTTTGTTACACTTTGGTATCAATGTTTTCTAATTTTAAAGAAAGATTTTAAAATATTCATTATTTTTTCCATTTCCAGAATAATTTTAAAAGCATTGCAATCATCAGCTTTGCTGCTCCTTTGTAAAAATAATTTTTCTATAATAATTTTCTTTGTGCTTCCTGTAACTTCTGCGGCCAGTTTGGTCATTTGTATTGCAAAAATGCAATGCTAAATCCACATAGTTTAACATAGTTCTTACTAACATATAAACAGTCAAGTTTAAAAGATAAACATTTGAACATCAAAATTATCAGTGTCTCGAAGTTTATAACATAAAACCTACAGATGCCTAGATTATGACAGCACTGGTGGGTGAAAAGACACTTGCCCTCTCTCCTTATCCTCTTACATGTATCTCAACATCCCCATGAAAAGCAGAAAAGGGTGGTGCCTGCCTATGGCCTGAAAGAAGGAACTATCAGACAAATGATCCACCTAGCGATTTTATATAAACTTGCAAGAATATCCCAGGAAAGAGTGACCGGAGAGGTCACCAACCCCTAAATACTCAATTCTACAAACTACAAGACTGTACCATTTTGTCCTGACACCCCAGTTTTCCTAGTGCAAACAGTAGAACCATCAAGCTGAGGTTGAGGAGATGAAAATAAACCTGGAACAAGGAAGCAGAAAGCCTCCACTGCAGACACGTCATCTTGATGAGGGCAATGCCTCACCTCTGACTGGCAACCCATGAGAGCCTCCTCAGGGGCTGGGATCTGGTTACCACCGCATCTTATGGTCACATCGCCAAGCAGCACTGTTGGGTGCGATCCCTTTCAGGATAACCTCCCGATATCTCCTTTTCACAGGGTCCGCATCTGGTCGCCAGATGCCCATATCTCTGCACTTTTATCTACAGAAATCAAATGGCTCCGGACACAGACCTCTTTACTTCACTATCAGGCAAAGGCAGCTCTGGCCACAGTCTCTCATTTTTACTTTTCTCCTAATAAGAGTCAGTTTCAAGTCCTTAAGCTGCCTTATCTCCAGAGAGAATAAACATCTAAAGTTGTCTATAAAGCAAAAACGATTTCGAACATATTTTTGCAACTTGGAATGTGTTCTTGGAACTAGAGAAGAAAATAAGAAAAATAGGGAAAAAAATCTAAAAACAGAATAATAAGGCAAGACCCACTGTAGCATTTATTAAAATATAAAGTTACGATAACAAAATTCCTCATCTTACCTATCAATGGTGTCAAGAGAAGGTCTGGGGCAATGGTTGTGAGCATCACCAAGTGTGAGTGGGAACCCACAGGAGAGGGCACAGGTGTCTAGAATCTCTCACATGGAGACTCACGCTGGGGCCTGGAACGGGTAGCTTTATCATGATCAAGTTCCCCAGCGGTGGGACTCTGTCACCCCGCTGCTATCCATTGTTAGGGATCAACACAGAAGCCATCTGCCCGGGAGCTTCACAACAACACTGGAAGCACCTGAAGAATGCATGGGAGGTTGATCCCATGTTGGCCCTTCTCACTAAGGAGGAAAAGAGGCCATCGGTCCTCTCTAGGGTGTTATGAGGCTGTGTGGAGAAAGCTACCAGGGACAATAGGGGACAGCCCTCTCTGAAACAATGGGCAGGAGAGAAAGGTCATGGAAAGATACAAGTAGGAGGGAAAGTCAGTCCATGATAAGGACAGAATCTCAAATGATGGAGGAAAGATGAATTACTCAAAAAACAGTATTGAGGCAATGAAATGACAAGCTGGAAATAAATTCCATATGTGTCAATGATTTAAATAATTTTAGATGAGAAATCCTTGGCAAAATAATTTTTATAAACATAATATATACATATATGTGCAGTACATTTTTCAAATACAAATAGAAGCATACCATGCACACTGCTCTGCACTCCACTTATTTTCACTTAATTATACTCACACACATGTACATACATACATATATACACAGACACACACATGCACACGCATATATACACACACACATGCATACATATATACACACATACATATATGCACATAAATACATAAAATATCTCTCTGGGAAAATAATCAATTGATAACTGTGACCGCTTAGGGGGATGAGTAATGACTGCTTCTGAAAGAGGGAAACGAGATATTTCGTGCCTTTTAAAATTTTTTACCATTTACTTATTGGGCTGGCCAAAAAGTGCCTTCAGTTTTTGAGTAAAAATAAAAGACACATTTTTCATTTTCCCCAAGAACTTTATTGAACAATGTACTCACTCTTTTGTTCCACTACCTTCTGCCAATTTTCAGGCAACTTCATAATTCCATCTTCCCAAAACTTTTCACCTTTTTGAGCAAAGAACTGTTCCAGGTGCCTTTTACAGTCTTCCAGGAATTGACATTTTTTCCATTAAGAGAATTTTGTAAAGGCCAAAATAAATGCAAATCTGAAGGTGCAATGTCTGGTGAATGTGGCAGATGAATCAGAACTTCCCAGCCAAGCTGTAACATTTTTTGCCTGGTCATCAGAGAAACATGTGGTCTTGCGTTATCCTGATGGAAGACTATGTGTTTTCTGTTGACTAATTCTGGACGCTTTTTGTCAAGTGCTGCTTTCAGTTGGTCTAACTGGGAGCAGTACTTGTTGGAATTAATCGTTTGGTTTTCCAAAATGAGCTCATAATAGAGGACTCCCTCCCAATCCCACCATATACACAACATCACCTTCTTTGGATGAAGATCGGCCTTTGGTGTGGTTGGTGGTGGTTCATTTCACTTACCCCACCATCTCCTCCGTTCCACATTGTTGTACAGTATCTTCTTTTCATCGTCCATCAGAATTTTTAAAAAAACGAAACGTTTGCATTACGTTTAAGTAAAGAATCGAATGCGGAAATATGGTCAAGAAGGTTTTTTTCACTTAACTTCTGTGGAACCCAAACATCAAAGAGATGAACATAACCAAGCTGGTGCAAATGATTTTCAACCCTTCATTTGGATATTTTGAGTATGTCAGCTATCTCCCACGTGGTATAACATTGATTGTTCTCAATGTCTCGATTTGATCGCTATCAACTTCAACTGGTCTACATGACTGTGGAGCATTGTCCAGTGGGAAATCTCCAGCACGAAACTTTGCAAATCACTTTTGACACGTTCGATCAGTCACAGCACCTTCTCCAAACACAGCACAAATCTTTTTTTGCGTTTCAGATGCGTTTTTACCTTTCTTGAAATAAAAAAGCATAATATGCCAAAAATGTTGCCTTTTTTCCCCATCTTCAACATTAAAATGGCTACAAAAAAATTCACCAATTTTGATGTCTTTTTTTAAATGCACGTTCATATGACAGCTGCCGTATGCAATTTAACAAAATTGTTTCAAATGAAGTTAAAGACAATTAAGTGCTACTCGAGCCATCTTACGGGGGAAAAAAAAAAAACGAATGAACTTTTGGCCAACCCAATATATTGCTCATTATGAAATAAGTAAATTCTTAAGGAAGTGAAAAAATCAAGCTAAGTGAATTTTAAAGAAGTATGTGCTATGGGCTGAATTAGCCCCCAAAATTCATATGTTGGAGTTTTAAGTCCTAGTACCTCAGAATGTGACTATATTTGGAGTTAAGGTTTAAAGAGATAATTTAATTAAAATAAGGTCATTAGTTTGAACCCCAGTCTGGTATTACTGATGTTTCTTATACTTCTTATAAGAAAAGGAGATTAGGACAGAGATACGTACAGAGGGAAGACCATGTGAAGACCTAGAGAGAAGATGGCCGTCTACAATATATACACAGATAGGTAATATGTACATGTGTATATACATGTATGTATATGTGCAGTAACTCAAAATTGAAAGCTGGGTTTAATTGGATTTTGTGGGTTTTCTCTAAAGTAATAATTGGAAATGAACATTTTCTTTACTACAGTTTATGTTAATTCACTTGATTCCTGGAGTTTTTTACTTTTTAAATAAAACTCAGGGTATTTTCATTGTTTTTTCCATGTACAAATGCTGAATTACTCTTCATTACCTGGACAAAACAGATCAAAGAATAATATGACAGCCTCTTCAGGTCTTTCACAAAATTAATTGGTGATCTCATTGTATGTCTTATTGAAAAGACTTTTATTAATTATCTTCAGAATCCATAAATAGAGTAGCAGTAACATTCTTTTCACTTCTTTTATTAATCTTAAAGTCGGAATCAACAGCTAATTTCCAAAGCTTGGGCACACGGACATCTGAGGAAGATTCCTCCAAATCTCAGGATGGTTAATAGGAAAAAATCTGGAGTGATTTACTAAATAGAAAAATGTGGATATGATTTATTTCGAAACCATTTTAGTTCTGTTTTTGTTTTTCACCCCTGGATCACAGTCACAATTTGGAAAAAGCAGCATATGATATCAATTTTATAATATACAGTGAAAATGAAACCAGCAGGAATACACCATGGTAAGCCAATGAGCTCAGATTAGGAATATTAGATTTTTGGATTGCTTAACAGGAAAATAATTTCAAAGGGAATAAAGGCAGGAGCCACATGTTCTGCTATTCACCTCTCCCCGTAGAGCTCTACCTTTTTCCAGGCTCAGCGTGTTTGCAGAAGCAGCTGCACTCATTCCTAAACACCAGATTCCTTCCCTTATTTCCCTCACTCTGAATCTGCAAAATTTTTAAACTTTTTCCTGGTAATGTTGAACATGATCTTTTAATGATGTCAATTTTAGAAGAAGAAATGTTCCTTCTACTGGTGCTTAGAGCGCCACTCTCTCATCCAGCAGCAGCAGGAAAAAGTGATTTTTTTTTTTTTAGTGTTTAAATTTTTGTGATGTCCAGGTTGACATTGAATTTAAATGATTAGGTAGGCACACTCTGTGATAGACCATCACGTTTCATTCGTAAAGAACAACTGAATAAGAACGTGAAACCAGAAGAGCAATTATGCATTAATATCTAGACAGTTTTTAGTGACATGGAGAACAATTCATGCAGATGGAGATCTAGAGAGAGGCTAAGGGCTGAGGACTAGAGGACAAGTGGAGTTGACACAATCACCACTCACTGCCTGGATTGCCAACAGATTTGGGCAGATTCTACAAGAGGGTGAAATTTCAGAAGTTCTTGAAGTGATGGGCTAGAGCCATGTTTTCCTAGAGCATGTGATCTCCCATATTGTCTAGCACCTCTGTCCTACACTGGACTCAAGAGCAAGGCTTAGACTATGTACTTAGCCTGTATCTGTTCTTTTTCTGAGAATTACAGTCTTCTTATATAAGCACAAAAAGGTTTATGTAGTTTGCCATCACTCATTGTTATAACTACCTTGTACTTTGTAAAAAAATTATTTTGAAAGGAACAAAATTGTTTTTTAGCAGAAAAGTCGACCAAACAAGAGAGGCCAAAACTCCAGCAGGCGTGTTGGAGATGGTAGGGGAGGAGGTGAGCTACTGGAGTCAGCTGTGAAGCCAAGAGGAAAACAAAAAAGTAGAACAGAGGAAAAGATGGTTTTCATAGAATTCTATGTGACCAAGCCCAAGATAAAGCTACCTTCCTATAGAAGTAGCTAAATTCTAGCCCTGGGCATACTTTGAAGATTTCCTCCCATTCTTTAAGAGAGGCACTTAGAGTATTCAGCAATATCAATACATTCATTTTGACTTCTTTTAGTAAAAGACATAACAGAGGCAAAAGAAGGTTAAAAAACAAAATGTCCTTTTGACATTTCTGGCTGAGGAAAATGAATTAACATTGCTTAATTAAGTTTTTCCATCCACAGAAAGCTTAAATGCACCCGTTTATAGCCATCACTTTAAACAAGTTTGCCATCGTCACCCAGGTACCTTTAGGGAGTAAAGGAGGAGCAATAACCTCCTTTTAAAAAGCACCAGATTTGCCAGTTATCTTAGATAATTTGTTTTTACGTTATTTTGCATCATCATAGTTTTTCTTTCCACTCTAACGTTGGCGCTGTGGCATTTCTTCACCTAGCAGCTAAAGTCCTTTGGTGAAGCCAAATTATAAGCAAAGCAGCTGTTCGGAGCTGAAATCGAGGCAGGAAATTGTGAAGTGGTTTCCTTAGCAATGGGAATGATGTGAATGCTTTCAGAAGCTTTCAGAAGTTCTTGGCCTCTCCCATCTCTTCCTTTGCCATCCCTCACAAGCTCATCCACAATCTATTTTTCCTCTGGCCTTATACACATTTTCAGTATTTATCTTCAGACATATTTTAAATTTATTCCTTTTTTCATGTCTACCACTTTTTTAAAAATTGTGAGTGTCGTATTTAGCAATGCTACTTAAAAATTGTGAGTGTTGTATTTAACAATGCTACTTACCCAGTGTTGCGGGCTGAACAGAAGTCCCAAAGACATCAGGTCCTAACCTTTGGAATCTGTAAATAATGTTGCCATATGGAAAAAGGGACTTTGAAGATGTAATTAAATTCAGGATGTTGAGGTACGGAGCTATCCTGGATTATCTGGGTGTGTCCTAAATGCCATCATATGTGTCCTTATAAAAGAGGCATAAAGAGATTACACACACACACACACACACACACACACACACAAAGACCATATGAAGATGGAAACAGATTTGGAGTGATGCAGCCACAAGTTAAGGAGTGCCAGCCACCACTGGAAGCTTGAAGAGACAAGGAAGTGTCCTCCCCTAGAGCCTCTGGAAGGAACATGATCCTGCTGACACCTTGACTTCAGACTCCTGGCTTCCAAATAGAAAGAATAAATTTCTGTTGTTTTAAGACCAAGTTCACGGTAATGTGTTATAAAAGCCACAGGAAATCAATACACCGAGAATAATCAAAAGTAAAAATATTCTTATTTTTCAAACAAGTATATAATATACGTTTTATCATATGCTGGAAGTCCAAAGATAAGAACATGAGCACACTGTAACTAACTGAAATCTCTTTTGATTAGAACTTGTAGACATTTTTAGAAAGGTAGCTTGTTAATTCTTAAAACTAGAAGCCATCCCACATCTCTGCTCTAAAAAGGTGGTGACAATCCCAACATTATCATTAAGATATCCCTCTAGAGTAACTTCTGGAACTATTAACTACTTCCAAAGCAGGAATGGAAGAATACTGACTGTCCTGGTTATCTTTGTAAAATCCCTTCTTTGTCCAAGATGGAGTGAAGCCACTTTACCGTTCATCTCTGGTTTGCAGACAGGCAATCTTGTCTAGGGCAAGCAAATAAGAGAGACAGCCCCATGCCTGCACTTGGTGGAGGACAGGGCTATGTTGTCCAGGGGCCAGATGGGTTGGCTGCGACAGAGGGAGCAGCCTTGCAGGAGAGGCTCTCCCAGCTGCCGAATGATAACATGCACGGACCGCATGCAGGTGTCTCTCTAGGCTTGTGAGTTGTCAGGTGTTTACTAAGCCTATGGGATTTGGGATAAATGAGCCTGTGTGAAGGGAAAGAAAAGAAAATTTGGGTTTCCTAGAAATGTACTCTGTGCTGATTTGGATATAGAACATTCTGCAAATAATGTCACGACAGAGTCCCCTTGAGAAAAATGCAAATTAGAGCTTCTTCCCTTAGTGGAATCTTGAAGACCGTACACCCAAGTGTCATAAAGAGATTCCCCTAGTGCTGGCTGGGGTGTCAAACGTATTGGGTTGGCCAAAAAGTTCATTTGTGTTTTTCTGTAAGATGTTATGGAAAAACCCGAATGAACTTTTTGCCCAACCCAGTATTTCCTCTCCCACCAGCTTAAAGACTAGGATAAAGTTGTAGACTTTCTGTGCACAATGCAAAAGTTTGGCTCCTCTAAGACATCATTTGCCTGTATCACTTGTGAGGAGAGACATGAAAATCAAAGGGGACTATAAAAAAGAGAAAAAGCTAGGAGACTTTTGATTTCTCTGAATGAGGTCTTACCATAATCCCATAGGAGGTCAAAACTTGTATCTTCAGACACACAGCAGGAGAAAAGTGAAATAAGTTTATATGGTATTTATATGACAAGCACAGTGCTAGGTGTTTTGGATCCATTTCATGTAATCCCTTTAAAAAACCATATAAAGTATACTTTTCCCACAATCTACCAGATTTATCAATTTCTACAAAAACAGACAAAGATTAAATAACTTTACTCAAAACACTATAGACAGTAAGTGGAGAAATCAAATCTTGAAGCCAGTTCTGCATGACTCCAAAAGCTACGTTCCATCATTACACCTCACTGAGATCCTTAGGAGAACTACATGAACCCTGGAAAGTCCATCAGATAGATGGTTCTTCTATTTCATTGTCATCAATGAGAACAGAGAAGCCAGCAATGGGTATGGTCTTCAAAACAGATGAGATAAACAATCTTTATGAACTGTGAAAGCAGCTTGAATGCTTCAGGAATAGACAGATTTACTCCTACTATTAGGACAAAATAAGCTGAAAATCTCCCAACTCTTTTTCTTCACCCAGCCCCACAAATACATATACCTCCTCTTCTATTATGAAAGCAATATGTATCCCATATACTTTATTTCATGGCAATAATGTCATCATTGATTAAGGTAATAGGCCTTTCTAATGAAAACCAAGATAGGAAAAAATATGTATTTACATAATAAGTTCAGCTTTATTATTTTTGCAAAAAAGCTATATTAGCAGAAAGAAGATGCATCCCTCACATAAACCAGATCCAGCAGTCTTTGAAAGAGAATTAATTCTTGTGTTGGCAAAGTGGGCTGCCTTTATGTATTTTAGGAGGAAACATTGGTACAGAATAACTGAAATTGGAAACCAAATAAGAGAGGAAGCCTCTATGGGTTTAGAGAACTCCCCCCTTTCCAAGAAAATAGACCTCAAACTACACCAGGCCCCATAATAAGTAAAAAGCTAAGCATGGGAAGGCTCCGTTGATATCTAGCCCATAATGGTAGAGAAAGGAGGGACCTACCAGGTTGATTTCACTTCAAAGAAGATAATTCACATAAGGAATAATAGGACACTGGAGGTCATGTATCTCAGTTTCCATGGAGCTCAACTCCACCCCACCCAGAGCCAGGTGAGTTTCAGTCTGTAGTTTAATTTGCTTTTTTTCCCTCAGGAGAGACCCGTGAAACAGACAAAAATGGGAGAGTCTTCAACTACCCACCCCTTTGGAGGTCAAACTATGGATATTTAATCCTCTTCAATGAGAAGAGCCCTAAAGAATGTTTATGTTGTTAGTTTAAGGACTCCTGAGATGCCTGAGACTAAGTGGAACACCTATTGACTTTGTTAAGAGAGGACTGAAGGATATTGACACTGCTATTGGTCATAGTAGACTGATTACCTGCATTCATTTCATGCCATTTTCATTGGCAGCCAGCATGTAGTTTGAGAAAGTCTTAGATCCCAGTCCAAGCTTCGAGAATCTGAAGACTGAATACAATGTTTTGCTATGTAGGTCTAGGATTAAAGGAGCGTCTTTAATTTAGGAGAAACATAATATGCTATGTTTAGCATAACAGCCTATCCTGTTGGGAGCCACCTGGTATAAAGGAAGAACTAATGATGAAGGAGAGAGACAATTGCAGGGCCAAATCTATATATTCTCTAGAGGGATGACTTTCAGCTTTGGAGAGATGGGCAATCACTGATTGTGGCAAGAAGGAAGGCAGGTACAGTGGCAGGTAGTTTGGCTGATTTGATGGAGAAAGAAGGTGGAACATACCTTCTGGTTGTCTCTGTTTTCTCAGTAAAATATTAGCTGAAAATGAGGAAGTAGTTAGTGAAGAGTTAAGGAAAGACAAGTATATGTTGCATAGTTTCTGAGAAAGCTGATTGCACAACAATTAGCCATATATATGCACCTAAAAACACAGTTAACACTAACAGAATTTCAATGTCAGTTTGACACACCATAATCATTATTGGGAGATATTGGCATACCACTCTCAAAAACTGATAAAAGTAGTGACAGTAAGGAAGACTTGAGCTACACAACTAATAAGCTTGATCCCATAGATATTAATAAGTTTGATCCCATAGATATAGACAATCTCTTATGCCATCACTCCCCCAAAAATAAAGTACTTCAAATCATCTACATGCAAGGCTACTAATAATATCTCAATGAGATCCAATAATTATTATCATATAGATTGTTCTCTGACCCATTCTAAGAAAATTATGTCAACAATAAGCCAGGATTGGATGAAGACAGCAGAGTAGAAGGACATGTGCTCACTCTGTCTTGCAAGAACACCAGAATCACAACTAACTGCTGAACAATCATCGACAGGAAGACACTGGAACTCACCAAAAATGATACCCCACATCCAAACACAAAGGAGAAGCCATGATGAGAGAGTAGGAGGGGCTCAATCACAATAAAATCAAATCCCATAACCACTGGGTGGTGACTCACAAACTGGAGAACAATTATACCACAGAAGTCCACCCACTGTAGTGAAGGTTCTGAGCCCTACATCAGGCTTCCCAACCTGGGGGTCCAGCAACGGGAGGAGGAATTCTCAGAGAATCAGACTTTGAAGGCTAGTGGGATTTGATTGCAGGACTTCAATGGGACTGGGTGAAACAGGGACTCCATTCTTGGAGGGTACACACAAGTAGCATGCACATCAGGACCTAGAGGGAAGGAGCAGTGACCCCATAGGAGACTGAACCAGACCTGCCTGCTAGTGTTGGAGGGTCTCCTGCAGAGGTGGGGGGTGGCTGTGGCTCACCATGGGGACAAGGACACTGGCAGCAGAAGTTCTGGGACATACTCCTTGGCATGAGCCCTCCTGGAGTCTGCCGTTAGCTCCACAAAAGAGACTGTAGCCTCCAGTGCTGGGTTGCCTCAAACAACCAACAAAGAGGGAATTCAGCCCCACCCATCAGCAGGCAAGTAGATTAAAGTTTTATTGAGCTCTGTCCATCAAAGCAACACCCAGCTCTACCCACCACCAGTCCCTTCCATCAGGAAGCTTGCACAAGCCTCTTAGGTAGCCTCATCCACCAGAGGACAGACAGCAAAGCAAGAAGAATTACAATCCTGCAGCCTGTGGAATGAAAACACATTCACAGAAAGATAGACAAAATGAAAAGACAGAGGACTATGTACCAGATGAAGGAACAAGATAAAACCCCAGACAAACAAGTAAGTGAAGTGGAGATAGGCAAAATTCCAGAAAAAGAATTCAGAATAATAATAGTGAAGATGACCCAGGACTTCAGAAAAAGAATGGAGGCAAAGATCGAGAACAGGCAAGAAATGTTCAACAAAGACCTAGAAGAATTAAAGAAAAAACACTTAGAAGAATTAAGTAACAAACAGAGATGAACAATACAATAACTGAAAAAACAATACACTAGAAGGAATCAATAGCAGAAAAACTGAGGCAGAAGAACGGATAAGTGACCTTTAAGACAGAATGGTGGAATTCACTGCCATGGAACAAAATAAAGAAAAAACAATGAAAAGAAATGAAGACAGGCTAAGAGACTTCTGGGACAACATTAAATGCACCAACATTTTCATTATAGGGTCCCAGAATGAGAAGAGAGACAGAAAGGACAGGAGAAAATATTTGAAGAGATTATAGTCGAAAACGCCCCTAACATGGGAAAGGAAATAGCCACCCAAGCCCAGGAAGTGCAGAGAGTCCCAGGCAGGATAAACTCAAGAAGAAACAGGCCAAGACACATAGTAATCAAATTGACAAAAATTAAAGACAAAGAAAAGTTATTAAAAGCAACAAGGGAATAATGACAAATAACATATAAGGGAACTCCCATAAGGTTAACAGCTGATTTCTCAGCAGAAACTCTACAAGCCAGTAGGAGTGTCACATTATATTTAAAGTGATGAAAGGGAAGAACCTAAAACCAAGATTATTGTACCCAGCAAATATTTCATTCAGATTTGATGGAGAAATCAAAAGATTTACACACAAGCAAAAGCTAAGAGATTTCAGCACCACCAAACCAGCTCTACAAAAAATGTTAAAGGAACTTCTCTAAGTGGGAAACACAAGAGAAGAAAAGGACCTACAAAAACCAACCCAAAACAATTAAGAAAATGGTAATAGGAACATACATATCAATAATCACCTTAACTGAGAATGGATTAAATGCTCCAACCAAAGACACAGGCTCACTGAATGGATACAGAAACAAGATCCATATATATGCTGTCTACAAGAGACCCACTTCAGACCTAGGGACACATACAGACTGAAAGTGAAGGGATGGAAAAAGATATTCCATGCAAATGGAAATCAAAAGAAAGCTGGAGTAGCAATACTCATAGCAGATAAAATAGACTTTAAAATAATGTTACAAGAGACAAAGGACACTACATAATGATCAAGGCATCAATCCAAGAAGAAGATATAACAATTATAAATATATATGCACCCAGCATAGGAACACCTCAATATATAAGGCAAATGCTAACAGCCATAAAAGGGGAAATCGACAGTAACACAATAATAGTGAGGGACTTTAACACCTCACTTACACCAATGGACAGATTATCCAGACAGAAAATTAATAAGGAAACACAAGCTTTAAATGACACAATAGACCAGATAGATTTAATTGATATTTATAGGACATTCCATTGAAAACAGCAGATTACACTTTCTTTTCAAGTGCACACAGAACATTCTCCAGGATAGATCACATCTTGGTTCATAAATCAAACCTCGGTAAATTTAAGAAAATTAAAGTCATATCAATCATCTCTTCTGACCACAATGTTATGAGATTAGAAGTCAATTATAGGACAAAAAACGTAAAAAAACATAACACATGGAGGCTAAACAATATGTTACTAAATAACCAAGAGATCACTAAAGAAATCAAAGAGGAAATTAAAAAATACCTAGAGACAAATGACAATGAAAGCACGACGATCCAAAACCTACAGGCTGTAGCAAAAGCAGTTCTAAAAGGGAAGTTTATAGCAATACAATCCTACCTTAAGAAACAAGAAACATCTCAAATAAACAATCTAATCTTACACCTAAAGGAACTAGGGAAAGAAGAACAAACAAAACCCAAAGTTAGTAGAAGGAAAGAAATCATAAAGATCAGAACAGAAAGAAATGAAATAAAAACAAAGAAAACAATAGCAAAGATCAAGAAAACTAAAAGCGGGTTCTTTGAGAAGATAAACAAAATTGATAAACCTTTAGCCAGACTCATCAGAAAAAGAGGAAGAGGACTCAAATCAATAAAATTAGAAATGAAAAAGGAGAAATTACAATGGACACCACAGAAATACAAAGAATCACAAGAGACTACTACAAGCAACTCTATACCAATAAAATGGACAACCTGGAAGAAATGGACAAATTCTTAGAAAGGTATAACCTTCCAAGACTGAACCAGGAAGACAGAGAATATAAACAGACCAATCACAAGTAATTAACTTGAAACTGTGATTAAAATCTTCCAAAAAATAAAAGTCCAAGATGAGTTGGCTTCACAGGTGAATTCTATCAAACATTTAGAGAAGAGCTAACACCCATCCCTCCCAAACTCCTCCAAAAACTTGCAGAGGAAGGAACACTCCCAAACTCATTCTACGAGGCTACAATCACTCTGATACCAAAACCAGACAAAGATACCATAAAAAATGAAAATTACAGACCAATATCACTGATGAATATAGATGCAAAAATCCTCAACAAAACACTAGCAAACAGAATCCAACAGCACATTAAAACGATCATACACCATGATGAAGTGGGATTTATCCCAGTGATGCAAGGATTCTTCAATATACACAAATCCATCAGTGTGATACACCATATTTAAAAATTGAAGGAGGGCTTCCCTGGTGGCACAGTGGTTGAGAGTCCACCTGCCGATGCAGAGGACACGGGTTCGTGCCCCGGTCTGGGAGGATCCCACAGGCCACGGAGTGGCTGGGCCCGTGAGCCATGGCCACTGGGCCTGCGTGTCTGGAGCCTGTGCTCCGCAACGGGAGAGGCCACAACAGTGAGAGGCCCGCGTACTGGAAAAAAAAAAACTGAAGGATAAAAACGATATGGTTATCTCAATAGATGCAGAAAAAGCTTTTGACAAAATTCAACACCCATTTATGATCAAAATTCTCCAGAAAGTGGGCATAGGGGGAACATACCTCAACATAATAAAGGTCATATATGACAACATCATTCTCAACAGTGAAAAGCTAAAAGCATTTCCTCTAAGATCAGAAACAAGACAAGGATGTCCACTCTCGCCATTATTATTCAACATAGTTTTAGAAGTCCTAGCCACAGCAATCAGAGAAGAAAAAGAAATAAAAGGAATACAAATTGGAAAAGAAGAAGCAAAACAGTCACTGTTTGCAGATGGCATGATCCTATACATAGAAAATCCTAAAGATGCCACCAGAAAACTACTAGAGCTAATCAATGAATTTGGTAAAGTTGCAGGATACAAAATTAATGCACAGAAATCTCTTACATTCCTATACACTAACAATGAAAGATCAGAAAGAGAAGTTAAGGAAACAATCCCATTCACCATTGCAGCCAAAAGAATAAAATACCTAGGAATAAACCTACCTAAGGAGGTATAAGACCTGTATTCAGAAAAGTATAAGACACTGATAATGAAATTAAAAATGATACAAACTGTTGGAGAGATATACCATGTTCTTGGATTGGAAGAATCAACATTGTGAAAATGACTATACTACCCAAAGCAATCTACAGATTCAATGCAATCCTTATCAAACTACCAATGGCATTTTTTTACAAAACTAGAACCAAAAAATCTTAAAATTTTTATGGAGACACAAAAGCCCCTGAATAGCCAAAACAATCTTGAGAAAGAAAAGCGGAGCTGGAGGAATCAGGCTCCCTGACATCAGACTATACTACAAAGCTACAGTAATCAAGAAAATATGGTACAGGCACAAGAAAAGAAATTTAGGTCCATGCAACAGGATAGAAAGCCCAGAGATAAACCCACGCACCTATTGTCAACTAATCTATGACAAAGGAGGCAAGGATATACAATGGAGAAAAGACAGTCACTTCAATAAGTGGTGCTGCAAAACTGGACAGATACATGTAAAAGAATTAAATTATAACACTTCCTAACACCATACACAAAAATAAATTCAAAATGGATTAAAGACCTAAATGTAAAACCAGACACTATAAAGCTCTTAGAGAAAAACACAGGAAGAACACTCTTTGATATAAATCACAGCAAGATTTTTTTGACCCACCTCCTAGAGTAATGGAAATAAAAACAAAAATAAACAAATGGGACCTAATGAAACTTAAAAGTTTTTTTCACAGCAAAGGAAACTATAAACAAAATGAAAAGACAACCCTCAGAATGGGAGAAAATATTTGCAAATGAAGCAACTGACAAAGGATTAATCTCCAAAATATATAAATAGCTCATGCAGCTCAATATTAAAAAAACAAACAACCCAATCAAAAAATGCACAGAACACCTAAATACACATTTCTCCAAAGAAAACATACACATGGCCAAGTGGCACATGAAAAGCTACTCATCATCACTAATTATTAGAGAAATGCAAATCAAAACTACAATGAGGTATCACCTCACACCAGTTAGAATGGGCATCATCAGAAAATCTACAAACAACAAATGCTGGAGAGGGTGTGGAGAAAAGGGAACCCTCTTGCACTGTTGGTGGGAATATAAATTGATACAGCCACTATGGAGAACAGTACGGAGTTTCCTTAAAAAACTAAAAATAGAATTACCATATGACCCAGCATTCCCACTACTGGGCATATACCCAGAGAAAACCATAATTCAAAAAGACACATGCACCCTAATGTTCATTGCAGTACTATTTACAATAGCCGAGACGTGGAAGCAACCTAAATACCCATCAACAGACGAATGGATAAAGATGTGGTACATATATACAATGGAATATTACTCAACCATAAAAAAGAATGAAACTGGGTCATTTGTAGAGACATGGATGGACCTAGAGACTGTCATACAGAGTGAAGTAAGCCAGAAAGAGAAAAACAAATATCGTATATTAACCTATATATGTGGAATCTAGAAAAATGGTACAGATGAACTGGTTTGCAGGGCAGAAATAGAGACAGATATAGAGAACAAATGTATGGACAGCAAGGGGGAAAAACGGGGGGCAGGGGTGGGATGAATTGGGAGATTGGGATTGAGATATATATACTAATATGTATAAAATAGATAACTAATAAGAACATATTGTATAAAAAATAAAATTTAATTAAAAAAAGAAATTAATCCAAAAGAAGGCAAGAAAGGAGAGAAAAGGAGCATGCAACAGATGTGTTATCTGTGTTAGTCCAAAAGATATATTGAATTCCTCACTCCTGCCACCTGTGAATATGAAGTTATTTGGAAATAAGGTCTTTGCAGGTATAATTAAGATGGGGTAATGCTGAAGTAGCATGGGTCCTGATCCAATATGACTTGTGTCCTTATAAGAGGAAAAAAGACCCAGACACAGAGATAATAAGGCTGTGTGACAACAGAGGAAGATATTGGAGTGATGCAGCCACAAGCCAAGAAATGCCGAGGATCAACAGCCACCAGAAGTTAGGAAGAGCCAAGGAAGGATTCTACCCAAAATCTCAGAGGGAGAGTGGTCCTGCCAACACCTTGATCTTGTAATTCTGGCCTCCAGAACTGTGAGACAATAAATTTTTACTGTTTTAAGTCAGAAAAAAAAAATTACTGATTTGTTTCCCTGGGATCCTCCAAAGGTGAACAGCAATTTAGTTTTATTTGTTCTTTCATAGACTTTCATATATTTCTTGTTTGAATACATTGCAGTCATTAATGTTTTTGATGTTCAAATTTTTCCTTCTTCAGACTCTGTAACTCCCTTCTTTTTTGTCTTTTGTGTCCTTGACATACTTTCTGGTCATGGAATCTGGTCTAAACTTGCTTGATGCAATCTCTACCCAGACCTGGAGTCAGACATTTCTCCAAGGAAGCCTGGTTCCTTTTAGTGGGAAATGTTTTTATAAGATTCAGTCTGGGACAAGAGTTGCTCATTGCTACTGGGTTGGTCTTGTTTCTTGTCCTTTAAGTGCGTAGAGCCAGTAAATATGTATTATATTTGTTATGAGACTATATATCTTGTCCTTCCATCCTGGGCTGCTCTTCTGTCACCTGTAAGAAATCATTTACATCAGTTTTGTTTCAACCTTCCCATTTTAAAAAATATAATCAATTACAACATGTATATTAGGTTTCTCCCCTTTCCATACCTAAAAGGTGGCATATTCTAAAAAACAAAACAAAACAAAACGATCAGTAAGGTAGTCCCTTCCCCCCCGAAAAAAGCAGAAATTAAAGAAACGAAAAACAAACTTCTAAATATATGTGAGTTAAGTAGAAAATAATATACAATACAAAATGCTTAGAATTGAACAATAATGAAAATGATATACATTAAAAAACTAGAGGATGAAGCCAAAAGCAAAACAGGCCCCTTGTAAAACAATTTAAAAATAGAGAGAAATGTAAATAAAAATAAACTCTTAATCCCATCATCCAGAGATGATCAGTTAACACTTGTTATAAAATCTGTGAGACTGTGTATACTAATGCAGTGGGATTTCTTCTACCCTCAGAAGCTTGTTTTCTAGTCTCAGTGTTCTGGCTTAATAGAGAAAGTGCTTCAGAGAATCCTCCAAAACAAGGATAAGTTTTTTCCTAAGGAGAATTGTGCGGAGTAAAAGATTTTTCATTTCATTGCTTAATCAAATATAATCTTTTCCATTACACTATTGTGAATTTACTTGTCTTTTCATCTTACTACAGTAAGATTATGCTTACAAAGAATGCGCCCTATATTTCCAACATCTTTGAGTCATCTCAAATTTAATATAAGATGTGAGATGTGCTTCTAACTTGACTGACTGGCTTGCCTGTATATTTTCAACATCACTAACCAATAATCACATATTAAATGATCAATCTTTCCCCCCAAACCTTAAAGTTGTGTCTTTTCTAATTTATTTACCTGAGTCTAAAATAGTCCTTGCTGTGGAAGAAAACATCCCCAAACTCAGTGACTTAAAACACTAAGAATTTATTTTTTCTTATATGTCTTCAGGTCACCTAGTTGCTTTCTGGTCATGGCTGACTCAATCATGCACCCACAGTCAGCTTCAGAGTCTGCAAGAAACTCTGGGATCTTGTCTGGGTGCTCAAATATTTGGGGTCAAGTGGCTCCAGAATGGTCTAGCATGGCTTTGGTTGGGACGATTGGCCAGACCCAAGTAACAAATCCACCTGTGGCCCAGGCATTAACGCATTATGAAAGTTTATTAACTTACTAAGTGATTTTCTGCATCATCCTCTTGATGAACTATTTTGGTCACCATTCTATAAATTATTGTATCTATATTTTACGTATTCCTTGTGGTCTCCTAGGCCATTGTGTATATTTAGGGAGAATAAAATGAACAAATTTTATTAGAGAAGAACAAACTTACTATATTGAAAATAATATGGAAAATTAAGAATTTAGAATATAATAAACACAGACAGGACCATCAACATATTTTTTAATCTAACAATTATTAACGTTTTCATTCCTCAGATAAATCTATTATGCTCCATATCTGTAATGCATTACCTATATTTTATATTAGGCTAATATTATACTTTATATTACTCTCAAGAACAGTCAGAATACTAGAAATTTATTTTACTTCATAACCATTTACACCATGAAAACTTCTATGAATGTTTATATGTTTTCAACAAAATAAAGTTACAGACTTATATTATAATTTTCTGATTTTCTAAAATTCATTATCATTTAAACTCAATTATGATAGAAACAAGAAAACTAACAATGCTGCTATTATATTATGTAAAAATATATAACTATCCTAACTACACAAACTTCAAAACCATAAAGTTTATTAGCCTTATTTATGTCTCTATCTCAACAATCTAATTTTAGCATGTTTTTACATGAAAATATGTGATTAATTTGACTTTTAAATCAAACATAACAAAGATTGATATAAACTTTGGTTGGTGGATAATGGCTAATTTTCATTTCCTTTTTTTATAATTTTGTCTACTTTTAAAATTCTACACAATGAACATATATTTCAGTAGTATCAAAAAATAATAAAAATTATTTTTAACGCATATACCTACTAATAATGAACTTGTTCCCTTCCCTTTATATTCAAATTTAAAATGTTAAGTTATAGTTTGATTTTTTTAATATTATATAATTATGACTGTGTACATGTTATTTGCTAACACTGAGTTTATCCTGAATGGAGATATATAATCTTCTCCATTTTCCTATCTTCAGTTAGAATTTCCTAATGAATATTCATTTTTGAATACTGCAATTGTTTTTAGAATAAGTTGACTGTTGTTAAAGATCCCAAGAGAAATTAGCCCCATGGTCGCTTAATTAATATTAATTGGTCAGGAGTTTAGAATTAATTGCTAGGACTTTTAATCACTTTTGAATTTTCATATTTTAGGGCTTTTCTCCCCACAATTAACTATCCCAGGTCCTTAAAATGTGTTTTCTTTACCTGAAATATTTTCTTCTGTTCATCCTCTTTGCCTAGTTAATACCTTCTTACCTTTGAGGGCTCAGCTTAGACATCACAATTCAGGAGATCTTGAACTTCTTGCTAGCTTATATCCCCCTGATATATGTTGTCACTGAACTCTATAATTTTTCTTCTAGTATATATCAGTATTTGTAATTTTATATCAACTAGAAATCAATCTTCTTAAAGACAGGGATTTTTATCTATTTTTTCTTTCACTGCTTTATCACTGGTACCTAGAACAGTGATGGCTACATAGTAAACATTCAATAAATATTTACAGTATTGTTTAGGGTTAGGGTTTAAATATTCAATTAATCCTTCTATCCATCAACCTGTGAGTTCAGTAAGGGCAGCACAGCCTCCGTCTTGTCACTACCATAGTCTCAGTTCCACACATTGTATCTGGCACAGAGCAGGCATTCACTGCACATTTGCTTAATGAAGGATGGGAAACATTAGTAGAAGGAATTGAATTTTGAGATGGTGCACTGGAGATTTCTGGAGTATTCCCCATGTGGTTGGTGGGTACAGAGGACAACGGCTACTCCATGGCCTTCACTGGAGGTTGGATCAAACCCAGTGAAGAAGAGAAATGACATTTCCACTTCACTGGAACTTAAATGTACAAGATTTGGGAAGTTCTTGAAAGACAGAAGTCTGAATATAGAGCAAGTTTCCTCTCCACGTCTCTCATTCCAACAGAGAAAAAGGAAAAGAATCAGTGGTTGCAGGTGAGGAGGCTACTTATTTGCCCTGAAATTTTCAGTGTCTTTGTGTAAATAACACAGTAAGTATTCAATACAAGGTTCAGCTTACCATATTTTATATACAAGGTACTACGAAAATATATAAAACCCCTAGTGACCTTCTGCATACTTAATTACCTGAAGAAACCCATTTAAAAGTGAATTGATTATGTTTAAATTGATTTCATGGAATTAGGCTCCCTTTAACACTGTTATATGGCAGAAAACATTTCATTATTATTTGTTACTAAAAACTAAATGATCTCATGGTTTTGTAGCTAGAGACCAACAAAGGCTAGAATCTCTTACTGACAGTTCAAATTTCTGCTGAATAGACTCTGCACAAATTGAATCAAGTATTCACGTTAGTTCAGTCGATCATGGCCGAGGGAGCAGAGTAATATAGCATCACGCTGGGCTTCTCAGTGATAAACTTTGACCTTGTGGGTCAGTGAGAGAGGTGAATCCCCAGAGAGAAGTGAACAGGTAGATATCATCCAAATGCACCAACTTTAATTTACTTTATTTTCTGATGTATTTGTTGGTTCACCACCTTGTGAGTTCCCTCGGCCAAATTCAAAACCAGCTTCCATACTCAGAGAGCAATAGGAAACCAAAGAAAGAGGCAGACCACTCCAGATTGGTAGGTGGCAGGTTTAGTAAGCAAGGGGACTTATATCAAATATATCAAGGCTTGTCTTGGGCAGCTGCGAAATGGGTAGATCTCCACAACCATCCAGCAGAATCTTAAAATTTCTACAGAGGCCTTAACAGAACTGAGTCACGTACACAGTCCAGATGGTCTCAACAACACGTTATTCTGTCTACGCTGCATCATTGAAATGGATCTTCCTGTGGGAACAGTGGGCTGAATGTACTTCCTAAGAACCAGGGCCAGGGGAGGAGGGTGTCAGAAGCCTTTGACTGTCGGAATCCAGCTCTCAGGTCAACCAGCTCTCAGGTCGTGTCCTCTCCATGACCTCCTCCAACAATATTAAGCTTCAACCCTTCATGAAAAAATATCAAAAGCAATTAAAGACCACCCCCTGATGTTTCCCCAGAAAACATCAAGCCTTATGGACCATGCCAAATAACTCAGCAAAAGGATTAGTTGAAAGTGTTTCAATCCATAGAGTAGCATGAGAACTCCATTTAGTCCCAAAACTTTAACTTAATAAATACTGTAATAAACTGCTTAGGCTATTACACAAAATTCTTAACCAAAAGAAAAAAATTTTTAATAATAAAGTTATATAAATATCAGTCATGGTCCATTCGGGAGAGAGAAATCTTATCAGGAATTTGAACAAGGAAGATAGCATTTCTAACTAGTTAAAATGTGGTTACTAAAGTGTGCAGGGGTAGCAGCTGCAGGACGATTACTCCTTAGGGTTGAGAGGAAAGTGAATAAGAAAGAAACTCAGAAACTTAAAGGGGGCTGCAAGGCTGAGATCTCAGTGTAGATGGTGTCATTGCTGCCTGCTGCCTGTCACTGTGATGATGCAGAAACTTGACGGAAGCACTCTTTGCAAAACTGTGAAACCACAAAAGTATCTTGTCATTGTGGGGATCATGACACTTGCTAGAAGATGCTACCCCTGAACTGCAAAACAGTTCATGATGATGAAGAAACACGCTAGGAGGTGTCCTCCATAAAAGGCAAAGCACATTCAGCTGTGGTATATGCTCCTGTGTCCATTTCACACCAATCTTCTCAATGTCCCATGGAAAACAGAGCCCAAAAACATCTCTTCCTGCCTTCCTGTCCTACCGTTCCTCCAGTGTCTTCTCAGGAGAACCTAATACCAAGCCAGCTGGCACAGGGTAAATGTAATCTGCAGCGTCTAATTCCATCATCACAAAGCAGGGCAAACAAGCGTGAGTTTGGGGCTGAGAAACAATAAGTCAGTAACTGGCACAGTCCATACCTTTAGTCACTCAGTAACCACACACATATTTCTACACACATTTCAGCCTCCATACAACACAACTCTGTTTCTACCTAACAGGATGGAAATTTCCTTCATACTAGTAAAGAAGCTCTCATCCTCTCCCCAAAATGGAAACATACTGTCTCAACACCCATTGTATCCTTCACTAGCTGTATTAATCATTTCACAAATTCAGTTCTAGTCCCATTGAATATTCTACTACCTAAAGACTAAATTGTAAAGTTAACTTTCCACAAACTTCTTTAAAATGATAACATGAAGAAGGAGGCAGAGAAAGGAAAAAGAGATCATATGTGTAAATATATACACTTAACGAACAAGGAGAAAATATGCAAGGCTCTTAGAGTCTTTCTTTTTATTTTTACTTTTTCAGAAAAGGAAAGTTTATTACCATAGCAATAGTAGTAGTCAGATATCAACATTTTGGTGCCAGTTTCTTGAGCCCCATTCTGTGAGGAAACTTCTCTATGCCAGGGCCCTGACAACCTTGTATATGTACAAAGGCCACCTTGGTGGACCCATGCTTTGGTGGAAGGTCCTGTGATCCTCCAGAACACGGGAGGATGGGCAATCTTTCCTTCTGTAATTGGTCCCAATGCAGCAGCTGACAGCTGTGATATCCTTAGTTTCATTACACCTTCCATCTTTCTTTTGCCTTTCATTTGTCCTAAGCTGCTCTAGGTTCATTATCTGAAAGAGTAATCAAAACTCTAATTCCTGAAGGGTCTGAGTCCTCAGCCATCCTTTCCTGTTTTGTTTGCTGTTCCTTTCCATTCACTTTATTAATGGGAAGGAAATAAGGGGAACTCCAGAAAATCACTTGATTTCTAGATATCATTCTCCTTGACTCTACTGTATTAGCAATAACCTAATTTGCTCTTGGTAATTGGAATCAGTCACTCTGGCTATTAGAGTACCCCTCCCCATTTGTGCCTGTTGCTTCAGTGACATGAGGAGCCCATCGTGGTGGCAATTTCATCTTCCAATTCAATTGAACCATCTTTGTGTCACCTAGGGGACTATTGTCATATATGTGTGTGTGTGTATATATATACATGTATATATATAATTATAAAACATATAAGATTACACATCTTCAATATATATGCTATAGACTGAATATTTGTGTCCCCCCCAAAATTCATATGTTGAAACTTAATCTTTAATGTGATGGTATTAAGAGGTGGAGGCTTTGGGAGGTAATTAGGTCATGAGAGTAGAGCCCTCACGAATGGGATTAGCCCCCTTATATAAAAGACACCCCAGAGAGCTCTCTTGTCTCTTCTTTCATGTGAGGACATAACAAGAAGACAGCCGTCTATGAACCAGGAAGTGAGATCTCACCAGACACCAAATCTGCCGTTGCCTTGATCTTGGATTTCCCAGCCTCCAGAAATAAATGTTTGTTGTTTAAGCTACACAAGTCTATGGTATTTTTATCTTAGCTTGAACAGACTAGGATAATATGTAATGCATATATTGCTCAATGCAATATGCATGTTCATATACTGTTCAGTGTAATACATATATGGCATGGTATGTTGTATGTATCATATATGTAGTCACTTCCCTTCTGAATTATCACACCCATGTTTTCTGACTATGGGGGAGAAAGCATAACATAATGCTCTGATTCAAAACATATGCTGTATCCTGAAAGAGGAAAGCTCCTTCTTGCAAGGTGTAGTCTTCCAAGCAACACTGTAACTGAGACCTCAATAGCCATTCCATCTTTGAAGCAGACCAGCTACTCCTAGGTGATAAAGTATGCCATCAGACCCGTTCATTCCTTTTGCATGAGCCAAGTGTTGCACATCCTTTGCTGCAAGATTACTTCCTTGATCAGAAGCAATGCAGTCCAGGATATCATGACTGCTGATAAGGCATTTTGCCGGTGCATGGGTGGTGGCAGAAGCATCAAAGTCAGGGAAGGCAAATTCATATCCAAAAAATATGTTTTCAGTGAAGATGATGGAAATAGTTCAATGTAATCAATCAGCCCAGTGTCACTGGCTAGTCCCCTCAAGCATTGCCACCACATTAGGGACTCAGAGTTGTTCTCTGTTGTTGGGAGAATGACACTCAGCATTTAGTGGCCAGCTTATCCTTTTTTAAGGGGAAGCCCAAGTTGTTGAGCTCATGGAAACTGTCCATCCCTGCCATTCTGGTTACTTTGTTCATGGGCCATTGAACAAGCACTGAGGGGGTTGGGGAAAAGTTGACTGACATCCTCCTGTCATTTTAGCCATCTGATTATTGGGGTTATTAAGAAGGGCAACTTTTTCCAAAATTCTCTGCAAAATTCAGGATTTCTACTTTACCTTACCTCTAGAATGCTACATTCAGCAGTACTTTTGGCCCATCTTTGTGCACTTCTATCATTTCAAGTGTTTCTATTTTCCATGTGCAGATCTGTTTGCTATGCATGAATGGAGAAGAATTTTAAACACCTGTTTGTAGGAAGAATAATTTTATTGTTGATGTCCAACTTATAATTAGATTTGTCCATCGTGAAAAAAAGTAATGCCATGACACATTCTTTGTTACGTCATTAGGCATTTCCTGAGCCTCTGTTAAGTCAGTGTTTCTTTTTAATTATATCTAGTCATGTGGATTATACATCTACACCACTATTTTCACCTTTATCCCAATACTGCTTTCTTCCTTAGCTTTCAAGATTTATAATCTAATGAGGTTTTCCAGTCACATATAAAAACATAAAAACATATTCCCCCAAATTTTAAAACTTGTGTCAGCAATAAACTGTTCTATTAGTCAAGAACCTTCCCAACCCTGAGGTTGACCCAGACTTAGGGTAAAATTTCTAGTACTTATCAAACTTTTCATTTGAGTAGAAATTACCCAAAGATCTTGTTAAAATGAAGACTCTGACTTGGCAGATCTGGGCTGGGACTTAAGACGCTGTGTTTCTAGTAAGTTCCAAGATGGTGTTGATGGGGTGCGAATCTGTGCAACCATATTCTGAAAACAAAGGAGTTAATACACAAAGCATGTGCTGTGCTGGAGCCTAGTTTTAGCTCATTTCAGGAATTTTGCAAGCCAGTTGTTAACATAGCCATTATTAAAAGTTATATTATGTAAAACTTAAATAAATTGTATTAAACCAAGAAAATGTGTAGCTAAAACTCTTTAGTCCCTAATTCATTTTCCACATTTTATTTTTATCCATGCTCTTGAGGTTATTCACATCTATCATGTCTGTAGGATGAAAATACTTATAATGGGGTCCTCCTACACATCTTTTTCCAACTCTCCCTTCAGTAACACCACATTGGTCTCTCGAAATGGCCACGGTGGTAGTATTTAAAACACAGAAATTGGCAAACACTACAAATCAATTCCCCCGCCTTTTCCAAACATTTACCTGCACACAACTGGTCCCTTAATCTAAGTGAGATGTTGGTCCCTCACCTAAGATTACCCAAACGGTAGACCAGGTAGATTCAATGCTTGGGGACTGCACTCAAATCCCAGACTTGCAAGAGAGAGAAATAGATGTCACTTTAATTCTCCCATATCTGACAAGAACTGGGCTCTTAGGACTAAAACGCATATTCACTCTGAAGAGAGCAAAAGGATACATTTAGGGGTCGAAGGAAATTCGTGACAACAAACACGTGTTCAACCCAATCACTTAGAGCAGCGCAAGACTCATAATAAATACTTTGATGAGAATATTGTTTCTACCTTTACACATTAAAGCGAACCTTTATATTTGTTATTTACGATAATGTCTTTGTCACATTATAAATCAAAGGGTTCTTGAAATATTTCTCTGAAATATTTGCCTTTTTTGCTATGCAAAGAAAATATTTTTTAGTTTAATGGTGCTTTCTGAAGTGAAATTTTTGTAATTACATGGATTAGAATGTAGCCAGGTTTTAGGAACCTAGATTAATATTTGAAAAGCTTTGGAAAAAACTAAAGTCCCCTCTGGAATGAGACTTTCCACACTTGATGGCTTTATTTACACTTTGGTTGGTACATACACTCATATATTCACCTTCACAGGGAGTTTTCCAACTTCTAATTTTGTCTTACAATACTTTTAGCCTTGATGTATGCAGGAACATCTGGGTAAAAACTGACATCTGATAGTAAGTTATAAGTATATAAAATTTATTCTTTAATCTGTAAACAATTCACCCTTTTAAGCTCAGTGTAAATATTTCCCCACTCCATTAATCTCCACTGACCTAAAAATGTAGAAATACTCTCTCCTACCTCACTGAATTCCTAGAGTATTTCCTACTTGGAGAAGAAAATCAACTAGAGCACCATTCAGATAAGACTTTATTTGAAAATGCCTGGCATGAGGAGGAAGGGTAAAGAAGCATCTGAATTGGAGAAAGGGAAGACTGTTTCATGGGGCTTTAGCAGGAGGAGGGATATCGGTCAAAGTTCAGCTAGTTCCGGAAACAGGGAGAGAGGGATGTTTCATGTGGATTAGCAGCCATTGTTTGGCCGCCAGGATCTTATCTAGAGGATGAAGAGGAATAGTTCAGGATTCTGTCCTGTGCAGGGGTGGGTGGAACAGCTGCCAGAGCAAGTGATACAAAGGCTACCAGTGGAAACCTTTCAGGTCTCAAGTCCTTCGGTTTCTCTCACACACACCTATCATTCGACATTCTTTAATACCTTATAGTTGGGTGATGATGAAAATGATCTCCAACACTAGGAGAATGAACAAGAAATGCTACCAATAATTACCCCAGGAAAACAGGCATGAATCATATGGTCATTATACACTCAGTTAATTTTATCATATTTTTTTTCTGTTTGCTCTGTCAGATTTTAAACCTCCATGTATCACAATACAAAGAGGCCTTTTTTTTGCGGGGGGGGCTTCCCTGGTGGCGCAGGGGTTGAGAGTCCGCCTGCCGATGCAGGGGACACGGGTTCGTGCCTCTGTCTGGGAAGATCCCACATGCCGCGGAGCAGCTGGGCCCGTGAGCCATGGCCGCTGAGCCTGCGCGTCCGGAGCCTGTGCTCCACAACGGGAGAGGGCACAACAGTGAGAGGCCCGCGTACTGCAAAAAAAAAACAAAACAAAAAAACTCAAAGAGGCCTTTTTAAAAAAAGTCACTGGATTGGCTATAGTAAAATGATAAGACTCCTCATAGAAAGGATTCACTCATTTTAGCTGCAAGGTCCCTTCAGGTAGTTTTAATCCAGTTCGTGTTTATTACATTCTTCACTAGGCACGCCTGCTCTTTGTACCCCTACGTCTCAAGGGTATCACAGTGCTATTCAACTAGTTTCTATGATACACACTGGCCCATTATTTTCCTGCTTTTAGAATTCCAAAGGGAGAACAAATTAACATTACTTCCCTGTGGAAAGGAGAAATGCAACATATATGAAAATTAGTAAAATGGACTGACTCTATATATTATAATTTGTGGAAACTCATTACAGTTTCTATCAGAAGAGTCCTCAATTCAAGAGTGGTGGCTTTCAAAATATGTAACCACAGTATTTTTAAAGTGTTATAAATTTTTTCCAAATCCTGTATTTATTACAAATGTGTATATGAAAAGAAGGTTTTCTATAGGGTATATAGAAATATATCAATGGCTATGAAACATAAAAGAAGATAAAACAAGACCAGATCAAATTCTTAAACACCTGAACATTCAAGTTGTCGAATTAAAAAGATACTAACTAAAGAACTCACTTTCAAAGTGTTTTATGTTATTGGATAATTTTATAAACCATTTACTCCTTCTATAAGCTTCCATCTCTGTAATTGAACTAGAATCAATTCATTCAACTCAACAAATGTTTAACAAGCATTAACAATATGTGAAAACACGTAACTAGCTAAGCATTTTGTTTTTCTAATATTAAGAAAATAAGATACCTGCAGTTGAGGGGCTTATAGTCCAAGAGATAGAAACAAATACGTTAACAAATTAAATATATATATTTCTTTTGCGGTGACACAGTAGAACTATATCTAATTCTCCCTGGGGGATGAGAAATAACTTCGAATTAGAAAAATATTCAAATGATTCAAGCTAAGGAAAAAATCCTAAATTACTTTCCTTTCAGTATTGGGCATTTTTAAAACACATTTTATTATAAAGTTGATTTATTATTATAGTTAATTTTGGGAATACATAAAACAATAAAATGAAAGTCACTCATAATTTTACCATCTCAAAGTACATTGCTATTTTTTATATTTCTTTTTATTCATTTTTCTTCTCATAAATATACTTTAAAAATAGAATTTGAGTAATGAAAATTGATTAACCTGCTCTTTTTCGTTTAATATTATATTATGGGGATTTTCTATCATTACATATATTTCAGAAACATAAATTTTAATGGCTACAAAGTATTCCACTTTCAAATTTGTCTTTAGTAAATACAATAAAAAAACCTTTTAATTCTAGCATAAATACATCTGTGCTGAACTCTTTTATAACATATTATTGTGTGAATAAATTCTAGAATAAATTCCCAGAAGTGAAACTACTGAATCAAAGGAAATGAATATTTTAATGCATTTGATAGGTTACCAAATTGCCTTCAAGAAAAATTGCTACTTTATATGCCTGTCAACAATGTATGAGAATTTTCAATTACCTGCACACTCAAAGATGCTATTATTATTTTAAAAACAAAATGACAAAAAAAAGAGACCACTTTTTTTCAGTTTAGCAGGTGAAACACATTGTCATTTTTTTTTTTTTGCGGTACGTGGCCCTCTCACTGTTGTGGCTTCTCCCGCTGCGGAGCACAGGCTCCGGACGCACAGGCTCAGTGGCCATGGCCCACGGGCCCAGCCGCTCCGCGGCATGTGGGATCTTCCCGGACCGGAGCACGAACCCGCGTCCCCTGCATCGGCAGGCGGACTCTCAACCACTGCGCTACCAGGAAAGCCCTTGAATATATTTTTTATCTCCCTTCACAAGCAAAGATAAATCACCTGATTATGTAATTATTAGATCAAATTAAAATTTTGCAAAATGTGCTATCTTTAGCACTTAGCATTGCATCATTTTAGTAGATTATTTTTTTCTGCATGGATATTTATAAAGGATCTGTGGTACTGGAGAGCACAGCCCGTTTGATTTTTAATTTTGTTTTCTTTTTGCAGAACCAGGATATGTCGAAGTATGAATCTGCTCTCATTGCTGTTGCATGTAGGAGTATGTCTATTTGTTCCTGATCTAGCTCAAGCATCTAGATCAGTGTATAGCAGACAGTAGGTGCTGAATAAATATTTATTAAATCCATTAATACATTGAATATCTTCAAACAATAACAGTTATTCACAATTTAACCTCCCTGTATAGTTTGTGGCATATATAATTTTTTAAATATTTGATTTGATAGCATTTACTGAAGGGTCACAAGTAAACTCAGTGTTTTGGACACACCAATTGATTATCAGTGTCTTAGGACAATGAATAATGGACCTGGTATTTATAATGGTGCCACCTCCCTTATCCAGAAGTGCCTATGTCTGCTACCTTATACCTAGGAAAGGATCGAGTACTAAGTATCCACAAGGCATCAAGCTGCAGTCTCCTGTATAAATTCCTACTCTTAACGAACCTTCTTTGCTGGTTTACTGGCTTTTTCCACAAAGCTCCGCATTCTGGCTCCCATTGTATAGTCCCTGTCAGCCAAATTCCCCAGGGTGTGATTCTGCTCTATCTCCCTTATAACTGTTCAGACTTCTCAGATACGAGACACAGAGGTCAAGGGCGTGAGACCTGGAGCCAAGTAGCCTGAGCCTGAGTCCTCACCCTGCCACTTCCTGCTGCACATCATTTGCCTTCCTTGAAATGTAATCTTCAGTAAAATAGATCAAATGACAGGTCTATCTTATAGAATTTTTGAGGTTTGAAATAACAAATGCATGCAAACTATTTAATAGAGTATTTTCAAACAGTAAGCACTCAAAACGTTATGTATTTTCATTGTTGCTGCTGTTAACTGGCCCTGGCATCCGAGACCAAGGATGAATTTTTTTCCAAGACCCTCGCAGAAACCATTTGTTTCACTCTGTTCCCTTTAAATTGGCATCAGCCACCCCAAATTTTATTTTCTCTATTTCCTTGGAAATCATAACTTGGCTGCAGAAAGAAAACATATTTGTAGATAAAACTAATTTTTATCTAATCCTGCTCTCCACCGAGCCTCCTTGCTCCCAGCTCTTTGGAGCTCCTAATATGGCATGGCTATAGGTGCCAGCGTGATCTGAGTTCCCCAGTGGAGAAATGTTTGGCTACCTGGCACTGAACCTCCCCAAGAGAAAGTTTACTCTGCCCTACGGGCTGTCCTATCTCTAGGAGGCCAACTGTGTATCTGAATCTGCACTTTGACTTGATGGATTTTCATCATTTTGTCCCTAATATATCTGCTTGTGTGGTTACAGAGTCATATAAAAGCTATCTGAATCAAATAAATTTTGTCCCACTTTGACACAAATCATAATTATATATGGGAATAATATGAAGTCACGCAAACTAGTTTCATCAATGTATCCCAATATTTGACAGCTTAATTCGATAAAATTAAATGATCCCCTATTATGTGCCAGTCTTGAACAAAACATACATGGTTCCTGCCTCAGCATTCTACAGTATAATAAGGCAAAGAGATCTCAAACAATTAATCTCCAACATTGAAAAAACTATGAATGCAATAGCCTGAGATATAACACAGCAAATTATTAGTTTCATCGTATCAAACCAAAGTTGCTTTACCAAGTATAGACATTGCTACATGCTAAGGATCCTTAGTCGTTTTAATAAGCATTTTCATGAAATCTGTTAAATGACTTCTTTATAATCAAAGAAATGTGTGAAAACACAAACCTGTAACTTTTCTTCAGAATTCCTGATGAGAAATTCTTGTACGCAGTCGATATTTTATGAATCCATTTTGACATGAGTGCATGTATCTATACCTATCTTTTCCTTACAAAGAAACTTCATGAACAGTGGCTCAGCTCTGCAGCTCAGCAAGAAGCCCATTTCTTTGTAGTCTCAAAATTTACTAGAAAAGTTTCACATTTTACCTAGATTTATGGAGTGTTTGATCCAGAAACAATTCAGTATGTTTGAGTCTCCTTCCAGTACCTTTGGCTTTTTGCCCAGTTTCAATCAAAGCAACATTTTTATTATAAAGTGGTTTCTTTTTGTCCCTTTGATGTAGCCTTAGCTTGTTCAGTGCATGCGCAGTTCATTCCTTTCCATCAAACATTTTCTCAGGTTGATTTCTAAAAGGAGACAGTATTTTCAAACTCTACACCAGCTCTTCCACTTGCTTTATATCAAATCTCATAATTGCAAACAGACATTAAAATAACTAACCATCAGGAAGGAAAAGGGTACGGCAAGTGTTGATCAAAATCCAACACGTTGATTCGGGAATCTGACCAGAGTGAACCAGTTACCACATTTCTATTTTCTCAGCTGGAAATGAAATCAAATATATGTGCCTCATCAAAATCCTTGGTACCATTAAGGCTTCAGAAAATTAACTGTAGCTTCTTTTTGGAAAATTTGGAGAACTCATATCATTTGTACTTGAATATTGCTGAGAATAGTATTTTACAAGGGTAATTTTCAACTGATGGTTAAGACTGTCCATACTCTCGTTTATTCACTTTATTAATGCCAGTATTTGTATTTGAGAAATCTCATCAATTACTTAACTATAACTGGCATGGAAGAACACAAAAGTCATGGCAAAATCTGTTGACTTACTTGATGTGCTTCGGTTCTAGCTAGATGTTGAGAAAGACTCTTGAACAGAAACTAAATCTAAATTTTCCCCACGGGATCTCCAGGATCCTCACAGTAAGCAGGTTAACACTTGCTCAATAAATACTTGTGGAATCAACAAATGGATGATTAAGTTAACAAATTAACTCTCAAAGAATGATATTCAGTTTTTGACCCAAACCTCCACATTGCTGGAAACATGAAATCTGCAGTTTGATTATTCAATAATTGCCCACATTTCTGAGCCTTCATCTTTTTTGCACCTGAGAGTCCTTCCTAATTTCCATTTTTTTAGAAATCTTTGACCTCATGCTTATTTTAGAACTTTGGCTGCTGAAGCCTGGCTCCCTGGTTCCCTCCTCCTGACCATGTAAACTGAAAGGGTAGTCTTGGCTCTAGTCTCAATTCATGGTCACGTGACTCCTGTCTGAGGCTCATTGACTTCTCAAAACCTGCCAAGAGGGAAACAGAAGAAGCAGAGTCTTAAAGATTTCCGGTGAAATATTTTCTTTGAGGTTTTCTCTGAGGTTTTAAAATTTTTCTTTGAGGTTTTCTCAATGATTCTTTTCCCTCCAGAGACAAAAACTATCAAACAAACAAAAACAACCTTGATTTGCCCCGTGGGAAAGATCAGAATTTACTCTAAATGTCTCTCTTACTCTGATCTTCCAGGAAACTTTCAGGGATTCACTTGACAGAGAAAACTGATGCCTCAGTTACATCAGCTTAGGATCTTGCTCTATGTCCTTGATGAATAATATTAAAAATGTAAGTAGCTTCATGCATATTTCAAATCATGATAAATATAGCAACCTAATTCCTTTTCTTTTTAACTTGAGGGGAGTTTATTGTCCAAAGAGGTGTCAAAAACTCATTGTTGGCTTTCTGATTCAAGAATGCAAACTTAGAGCCAGTGTTTATCTCCATCCCTTCCAACAGTTCCAGTGAAATGATATTAAATGAATAAACCCATTACATCAGAGAAAATGGTCCATACAAAGATTAAAAAAAAAAAAAAGTTTAACAGATTTCCGAAAAACAGAAACAGAGTGGAAGCCTGTTAACAGATTAAAAACAGCAGTGCAAAATATGCCTAGGAGGAGGACAGCAAAAAAAGAGAGTTTATCTCTCAAGTCAGACCCCAGAGAGGCCCCAGACTCAGACTGGTAAGGTCAAGATAAAGCAGTATGATATGGAAATGCCTTCAAAACTAATGTCTTTTTTTTCAGTTTTATTGAGGTGTAATTGACAAATAAAATCGTAAGCCATTTAAAGTGTTTAATGTGATGATTTGAAATATATATACATTGTGAAAGGATTCACCCATCCAGTTTATCAATACTTCTATTATCTTATTTATTTATTTATTTATATTTTGGTGTGAGAACATTTGAGTTCTACTCTCTTAGCAAATTTCAGTTATACCATACAGTGTTATCAACTATTGTCACTATGTTATACATTGGATCCTCAGAACTTACTCATCTTATAACTGAAAGTTTGTACCCTTTTACCAACCTCTCCCTACTTTGCTCTCTCGCTGGCATCCTCTCATGGCAACCTGTGTTTTACACTTTGTTTCTAGGAAGAACTTATGTCGTAAGCCTGATATTTCCTTCATTCTTCACTCCCAAGACAGCCGGGGTTTTCCCCTGGCAAACACCTGAAAACTCCAAATAAATTTACCAAACTACTACGGAACTAAAAGACTGGCTTCTGGAACTCCAGAAGAAAGCCCTTCCCATTCTGGCATGTTGGAGACCCCACTTTAAAAACTAGTTTCTCTCCTGTTCATCCTCAAGCTGATAAGGGCAATGATAAGCCCTTTTCCATAAAGAGAACTCAGAGTAATATTTCCTATTCATTGAAAAGACCTAGTGGGAAAATACCCTACAGACACAACAGGAGAGAAACCCAGACTAGTTTCCTTCAAATTCAGCTAAGTCCTCAATTTTTAAACACGAACAAACAACTTAAGATCGCTCGACATATGAAGAAAAACAAAACAGCATTGAAGAAAATCTCCAAAATAACAAACAGAACAGACTCACCAGTACATTTTTAACTTCTTGTAATCAACCTGTATACACAATTGAAATCCTTCTTGTAGTTGCAAAATATAATATAAATGTTATAACCTTGACAATGTAAAAGTAAAAGTGGAGCATACACAAAGGGGGAGGGACAGGAGAAACAGAGGCAAAAACAAAGGTACAGTCATCAGTAGCATCATCTTTCAAGATGGTAGCGGCTGTCAAGAGATATCACTCGGATTTGATGGGATAAGAAAGAATATATTATTTAAAGGTATAAAAGTAGCTAACAGAAGCACTATATCAAAAATTATGGTAAGAGATTGGGAAGAGAGAATGTAGTGTCTGCTAAATCCTATTCTTTTCAATCTGTAAGTAAGTAGATACATCAAAAAATCAAGTGATATAAGAGTAATCACCAGGGCTTCCCTGGTGGTGCAGTGGTCAAGAATCCATCTGCAAATACAGGAGGCGTGGGTTCGAGCCCTGGTCCGGGAAGATCCCACATGCCACGGAGAAACTAAGCCTGTGCGGCACAGCTGCTGAGCCTGCGCTCTAGAGTCCACGAGTCACAACTATTGAGCCCACGTGCCACAACTACTGAAGCCCGCGTGCCTAGAGCCCATGCTCAGCCACCGCAATGAGAAGCCCGGGCACCACAACGAAGAGTTGCCCCTGCTCACCGCAACTAGAGAAAGCCCGCACACAGCAACGAAGAACCAACGCAGCCAAAAATAAAAAAATAAAATAAATTCATTTAAAAAAAAAACAGTAATTGCCAAAACAAATAAATATAGAAGCTATTCATATTCTTTTCCCCTGGGAAACAGAACTAGGGATGTTGAGGGTGTACAGGGGACTGTTGTTTTTTCATTATACGCCTTTCTGTTCCGTTTCATTTTTTATCTTGTATGCAAATTACTTTAATGTAAAAAATTAAAGCTGGAGACTAGTGCAAAAGAGAATTCTTTTCTCTGATTTGTGGCTAGCATTCCAATGTTTGGATGTCATGTGCTATAACTTACTGAATTCGTTCCTCAATTAGTGCAGGTGTCCCTGGATTGACTAAGTTGTCCTTAGGGACATGAAAAGCTCAGATCCATCTACCCAGAAATTCCCTGTCAAAATCCCACAGGGATTGTCACAGAGTAGTTAATGTGTGACCCAAAGTGGAGAGTCACTGTCTTGGGCATCCCGGCAGTGAGAAAGCCTGGACGCACATCTCACTGCCTCTACTCTTGGCTCTGTGCAGTATGCCGACTTCCAAAATCCTCCTGCCTCTGAGCTTCCACATTTCTCATCTTTTCTTGACATAAGGCTGGCCTCCTTCATTCCTAACTTCACACTCAACTGTGGCTTGTCTCAAGATTCATCTCTGGCTTAATAGCTCAATTCTAATTCCTACCTATTCCCTAGAATTATGGTTTGGTTTGGCATTTTTGGTCCCAAACTGCTTTGATGACCCCACCAACATCATCAAAGCCTATATCCCACAGCATGAAACTGGCACAGGCCAAATCATTTTTTATAAGACATCATCCAATCCTGAAGAAATTGTGATGCTCCCCCGCTGACCCCGGAGGTTCATGAATTGACATATTAACTTTGGTAGTTCAGATTAAGGGAATATCACATATCTAGGAATCTGGGCAATTAAATTCATAGAATTCATCATTCTCTGAAGGGTGTTTCAAGAGTATGCCTCTGTTCATACTACACTCTATAAATAATTTTCTGTAGAAGTTATTGTTGGATATTTAAATTATAGTTCACTTTTATCAGTTAACTAAATTAATACTGTAAAATACTATAATTGACACTTCACTACTTAATCCTAATTGCACACATTATAATGTAGTTTGAAAATTATTTGCTTTACTTTGAGCTTTGCATAACAGCACGTACTCCAGATGAAAAATGAGAGACCTTATAATAATATTAGGTGGACCATTTGCCAATGAGAGTGCTAAAAAATAAAGTGTCATTATATGTCTTAGTATTCAACTGGTAATTACCTTCTATTGTTCAAAAAATGTTTAAAAACCTTCCTTCTGAATACCAAAGAAACCCATATAACCATTTATTAAATGAATGTATTGATCATTTAAATGGAGACTAACAAAGTCTTAGAGTGAGGATAATATATGTTGAATTCCTTCTATCCTATTCACTAGCTTCAAGAACTTGAACAAGATTCATAATCCTGAACTTTTTTTTTTTAAACATCCAAATGGGAAGGTACTAGTCAGGCTTTTTGTTTACAAACAGCAGAGACCAACTCAGACTAATTTAAATAGAAAAGGAATGTATTCAGAGGATGTTGGATTGCTCAAAGCCTGAATAGTAGCCTATTAAAAGGATCAAAAGTTAAGGAGGTAAAACAATATACAGAAACATTCTGCTTAAGGCACCACTGTGACCTGTACCGCAGGCAACTCAGATGCAGTGAATCACTTCAGACAAATCTCCCTCATCTTTGAATCCCTACCCAGGCAGGAATATCTCAAGGACCTTGCTTTCCACCTCCCTTGGGAATCCCTGAAAATAAAAACAACAGCTAATATTTTTACAGCACTTACCTCATGACTGGTACTATTCGGAACCCCATGGACATCATAGCACATTCAATCCCCACAACAACCACATGGGGTTTCTCTTTTAATCAATTAACTAATGAGGCTGTTCATTTTTGTCTTCTAACTATTGAGGTATGGGATAATTATTCCTCATTTCACAGGTTATGAAACTGAGGCACAGAGGTGCCAAGTAACTTGCCAAAGGTCACACAGCTGGTGAGTGGTAATGCTAGAATTCAAACCTGCTCTTTACAGGAATTTGTGTGTCCTCTCTGGTGATTAACATGCTAACCCCACAGATTATCAGGATGCTTGGAACATAATGTATGCTCAGTAATTATGTGATAATTATGTACTTATGTGATTGTGTAATAATTCCCCTCAATCTTCACGAAACAGGGATCACTAATAATGAAATACTTTATAAAAGTTTGCTAAAGTACTTATGTTTTAGGAGGCTGCTTTCCTATACTGAGTCAGTACAGTCTTTGGAGGAAGACACAAATGACAGTACAGAATAATTGTGAAACAGACCAGGATGTTTGTACTGGAGCTGTCCCCAGACCCCCCAAGGTCTCTCCTGAGAACAGAAAATATGGGTTCTTCAGGACACCTAAAATCCATTCCCAGCACATCATTATGAGTGATGAGCGCTGCCCCATCTGCCATAGAGAATGTTCTCAGACGTCAATAATTAATATTTGAGGTTATGTTTTAATGGAATATTCTCTTTTCTCTTTTTTTTTTTACACATAATTTTTTTTTAACATCTTTATTGGGGTATAATTGCTTTACAATGGTGTGTTAGTTTCTGCTTTATAACAAAGTGAATCAGTTATACATATACATATGTTCCCATATCTCTTCCCTTTTGCGTCTCCCTCCCTCCCACCCTCCCTATCCCACCCCTCCAGGTGGTCACAAAGCACCAAGCCAATATCCCTGTGTCACCAAAAATTACTAACCAAACTCAAATCTTCTACTTATCTCATTTGCACAGATCTTCAAATTCATGCAAGCAGTGCTTTCTAATTATGTTATGTAACAAACCTAAACTACTAACACAGAGATTAAAAAGTTTAAAAAACAGAGCTGCTTGGTTACTGCTGATGCTTTGGGTACTTATCTCCGTTGCTGGGTGTCTCCCTGTGCCTCCTGGGAAATGTCTTTACATAGGTGGCAGGGGGGCGGGGCAGGGGGCAGAATTTCACAGAAGGCAGTGTGGGAAATACTGATTTGCATAAAAAAGTCTTCTCTCTTCCCTCCTTCCCTCTACATCCCACTCAAATTAACGTATTTCTACTTCCTCAAATGTGCCATATTTTCCTCACCTCTGGCCTTTGCATATGGCATTCACCTAACCTAAGGTGCCCTCCCTCCTTTTTCCTACCCTTTACCTGGTTAGCAGTCACCTTTCAGCATCAGTTCGGCCTCCCTAGGACGGCCAGAGGCGTCCTTCCTTGTCAGCTCCCATCATGGTACTTCATTCCCTAGCATATTTGTCTGTTTGCTCGGGGGCCACCCTGTAAGCAAAGCAAAAGTAGAGCCGGGGTCTTGTTCACACTACCTGTACCCCTAGCACCAAGCCTTGTATTCAGCACCAAATGCTTATGGTTCTTCTTCCTTCCTAAATGGTTCATTGCTAATTTCGTATCAATTTATGTCACCTGGTATTCCAGGAATTAACCGTGTCCTTTTCTTCTGAGGGACAATTTCCTTTTGCATTAACACCATCAGTGGAGAATAAGGAAGTGTGCTGACACTGCATGGCTTGTTCTTTCTTCACATCTTTGCTCAGAGCTCACCTTCTGGGTGAGAAATTCTATAAACACCATATTTAAAATTGCACCGCCCACAAGAACATCCCTTACTTTTCTCCATAGTACTTATTACTGCCTGAAACATCTTGTCTTATTTATTAATGTATTTATTATCCATTTATGCTCACTGGAATACAAATCCCACAAGGGCAGTATTTTTGTCTGCTTCGTTCACCGCTGTCTCAGAACTTAGAGCTATGCCTGCCCCATAGTAGATGCTCAGTAAACATTTGCTCACTCTCTGAGAACTGAGCAAGCAGGTCCTAAAGATTAACTCCATGTTATTGAGCACACAGTCGGCAGCTGTAAATGGGCATCTGTGTAGATTTCCATGGGATAAACTGATTCTACACAGCAGAGCACCAAAGTGAGAATACAGACTTTTTTTTTTTCGGTACGCGGGCCTCTCACTCTTGTGGCCTCTTCTGTTGTGGAGCACAGGCTCCGGACGCGCAGGCTCAGTGGCCATGGCTCACGGGCCCAGCCGCTCCGCGGCATGTGGGATCTTCCCGGACCGGGGCACGAACCCGCGTCCCCTGCATCGGCAGGCTGACTCTCAACCACCGCGCCACCAGGGAAGCCCCCATTGTGCAATTTTAAGAAGAATCACTGAACCCCTTGAGTCTCAGATTCTTCACGTGAAATGGAATAATGATAATAATAGTAATAATATCTACCTTTCCAGGTGGCTGTCAAGAGCAGAGACAGTGCAGGTGAGCACAGAGGCCAGTATATACACAGTGCTCACTAAATGGTAGCTATTGCAACTATTGTTATCACTGTTATTATTATTTTGGGGGTTGGAGTGAATGAGAATAACTTCTTGACATTGATGGAAACCCATTCTAAACCACCTGGAAACAGAGCAATTGTTCCCCACTTCTTTTGTGTGAGTTGGGAAAATGTCTTCTCTAGAAGAATTTTTGATGTTTTGTGACCCAACAGAAATGTTGAAGGCATGGAGCCAGAAGCACTCTATTTCTATCCTAGGTTCTCTAATCTGAGCAGTGAGGGCAGGAGTGGAGGATCCTTGACAGTTCACAGCTTTCTTTGGTTGCCTGCGTAACCAAAGCCACCTGGGAAACTCACACATGAGAACCTGACCACACGGAGACTCTGGCACCATCCTGCCCACTCCTCCCTGCTGGATATTTAAGGGATCTTTAAGACAGCTGAGGCTTTACTCCGCTGAATGAAGTGGAAGCCAGGAAAACTGTCACAAGCTTTAACAGGATAAACTGCTTTTAGTGAAACTATGGCATGCCAAAATCAAATCATTTTTATAACAGAGTAAAATATTACAAAGACCGAAAAGAAAGCCCGATGGCTTAAAAAAATAAATCTCTTCCATTAGTTTGGATATTTCTGACCAAACATTTAGTTGACCTCTTTTACATACTTCTCTTCATGAAAAACTGTGTGGGGGCTTCCCTGGTGGCGCAGTGGTGGAGAGTCTGCCTGCCGATGCAGGGGACGCGGGTTCGTGCCCCGGTCCGGGAAGATCCCACATGCCGCGGAGCGGCTGGGCCCGTGAGCCATGGCCGCTGAGCCTGCACGTCTGGAGCCTGTAAAGTAAGATCTTTCCTTCCCAAAGTAAGAGAGGATTATTAATAATGCACCAGAAAATGTTCTCGGGACAGTCCGTGTTTTCAAGATAAAGTTCTCTTTACTTGCCTGTGCTTGGAGCACCCTGGATTTACATTTGAGCCCCTGAGCAACCTCAGGCTTCGTGGCAACAAGCACAGCCATGTGTGAGGGAAATTCATCCTCTACTAGAACATAATTGCCAAGAGGGTGAAACTTGCATTTAGTAGGAGAGAAGATGTGAATAAACAATAGTAATTTTGTGCACTGCTGTCATGGTCATTCACGGTTGCACCTTTTCTTACACTCTTAATAGGTGCTTTCATGATTCTACCCTGATCACAAATAATTATTTTAGGAAGAAAATGTGTATTAGCAATGGCAACAAAATTTCAATCCTCAGAACACTCTTTGTTCTGGACGATCTTTATCAAAATCTCTGAATGTCCTGCTCCAAGTTCGCCAGCAGTGTTCCCAATTTTGTCTGAAATCTCACCTAATGCAGCCACAGCCTCTGCCTCCCCTCCCACCCTCTCTGCCCTGGGACTTCTCCCTTCTGGAGTGACCACTGGGCCTTAATATTCCCATCCACACCCCAAGCTGGACACAATGCTGCTCCTACCAGGGCCTCTGCCCTGAGGTGGGTGTGAATGCCTCTCCCCCAGTGTCTGCAGCTTAGCATCCTAGAAAAGCTAGATTTATGATCCAGCCATATTTTCCAAGACAGTTCGTTGTATTCCCCCCTCCCTTTCTACTCTCTGAATACTGCATCCCGAAGCAAATAATCTAGTTGAGATTATTTGTTGTCAAATGAAGCTAGGCATCTTTTGGTTCTACAAGACCCAAGTGGGCCTATCAACAGGTTACATGAGTTTATAGGTTAAACCATATCCCATTTAATAGAGAGATAGACATAGAGGAAAGGGAGAGAGAGTGATAGTGTATGTGACTATGACATAGTGACAGCAATTTACAAACTTCATCAAAACGCATTCTAATTTCTGTGTGTTTCTGTAGATGTCTACATTCCCATACTTCCTCTGTGTATGTGATGTGTATATGTGTATATGTCCATACGTTTGGATACATGGGTACCGTGCTGTGCTCTTCTTACCATAAATTCTCTCTCTGGCAACACCATCCATACTCATGCCCTCCATTACCACCTATAAACGGTGACTCACAGGTGTATATCTCCATCCCAGATATCTCCTAGGCCTGTCTATTTGATATCTTCTCAAGCTGAACACAAAATTTTATCATCTTCCTTCCTCTTCCCTTGGGGAAAGCTGGGATGAAGGGGAGGCTTGGTCCTCTTCCAGTGTTTCTCTCACCCCACCACTCACTGGGGAGTATAAAACATAAATCTGTGTCGCCTTCTTCCCTGTCTTCTCCTTCACCCTCAGTACCCAATCTGTCACCAAGTACTGTGTTATTTTATCATGCCTTTTTCTGGCCTAGCCATCATCTCCACTTCCTTTAACACCGTTATAGCCCAAGCCACACAGGAGTCCAAAAGAGATGGTTCCCATTGTAATAGATCAAAGCAGGAGCTAAAATTGGGAATATAAAGTAAAAATTACCGCACATTCTAAAGATACCAGAAGACGTGAGGTCCAGATAACTCCTCGGGGTTTATTAAGAATTCAGACCTACAGCCATGATCTTAACTGTCTCCCTCCAGTCTACGAAAGCTGACGGCTATGAGGAGGGAGAGGATTCAAGGAGGATAGTATTGAAGAGAAGTCATGATAGAGGAGAGCTCTGCAGTTCGTGAATCACTGACCATCCCCCCAACACCATCACCACCCCCAGAAAGTCAGGTGAATGGATCAGAGGATGGCTTCTTCCTGGCTTCTCTTTTGCTGGTAGACTTGTTTATAGGCTACCTGTGACCATTTGAGTGAAGAGAAAAAAGAATCGGAAAGGGATGTCATTTCAGAGATGCAGCCACACTTGTTTTGAATTCCCACATTTATTAGAGTAAGGATGAGTAAGTGTCCCAGCGTCCAGTAAACACCACGGAAGGTACTTGGGTGTGAGTCATCTAGCCAGCACCTTATGCAGGAGGACCGGCTGCTGGGCAAGGAAAAGCCAGCAGCGCAAAGATGTGAGCGGGACATGAGAGGTGGAAGAAAGAAGAGTGAAGCAGCTAGGTAGCGAGGAGATGCTCAACATACCAAAGGGAGAAGGACTAACAGAAAGGGGAGACGGTGCGAAAGCACAGGAAACCCCCCATCATTACTGAAAGTTCTTCAGGCCAAAGCCTGGGTGGTGCGGAGAGCAAGGGGGTAGGAGAGTTTGAAAGTGACAAGAGATTGAGGTGTTAAACGGGCCCAGCGTGAACTGGACCAAATGACTGAAAAGTGTCCAAAAGGTTTGCATCTGTTCAGATGTCACGAAGGGATGGAAAAACAAGATCTGACAGGGTTTAGTTGAAGAAAGTAACAGGAGAAAGCAAAACTGTTATATTTCATATTTATGCTTAATGGAGCATAGACCTTTTAATAAACTAGATGTGAAAGCTACCAACATCATTCAATTAGACCACTATATTAAATTACTGACAGGCCTACCTGCAACCACTCTGGTCTCCATCAGATGTGATCTGGCAAAAAAATAAAAGTGTATCTAACCACGTCACCCTCCCATGTCTAATTAAAACCCTTCCTTTTTGTTTTTCTTTTTTTTGCGGTACGCGGGCCTCTCACCGTTGTGGCCTCTCCCGCTGCGGAGCACAGCCTCTGGACGCGCAGGCTCAGCGGCCATGGCTCACGGGCCCAGCCGCTCCGCGGCATGTGGGATCCTCCCGGACCGGGGCACGAACCTGTGTCCCCTGCATCGGCAGGCGGACGCTCAACCACTGCGCCACCAGGGAAGCCCAAAACCCTTCCATTTTAATACCCATTATTTTGAAGACCAAGACAAAACGGTTTAGCTTGAACTATGAAGGCCTGTAATATCCAGACCCCATCTAACATGCCTTATTCCAGGCTCTTTTCTGTAGCTATTTATCCCTGCTTTCCTTCGATGCCTTCTACTTGCCATGCTCCCCATGCCACAGGGCCTTTGCACATGTACTTCTCTCTGAATTTGTCCCACATTTTGCCTAGTTAACTCCTAACCTTCCTTCAGATTTCATCATTTTCTCAAAGCATTTTTTCCTGTCCCTGCTAACTAGGTTACAAATACCTCTGGTATTTGTCAGAGGTGCACTTTTATAATAGTTTGTACTTTTTAAAGTTATGTCTCTCTCTGTGCTCTTCATCTACCTTAACCCCCAACATTATGCTGTGATGGCAAAGACCATGTCTGTTAATACTCATTTTGTATCCCCACTGTCTAACACAGTGTTGGACACATAGTATAAAGTTAGTCAAAGTTTAATGAATGAATAAATTATAAAATTTATGTATTATAATCATAAAACATAATAGCTACTAAATTAAAATCCTGGAGTTCATCAGCAGCTTTTCTCTTGGTTAATCTGGATTTTTTTATTGAATATGCCAGTGATTTTCAATATTTTCGCTAATTGGTCCAAAGCCATAATAATAACTTTAAAAGTTGATACTGATACCCCAGATGCAAATAAGATCTCAGGTTTCAAGCCATGTGTCTCAGGTCACAGCAATGCTGCTCCCTGAGCATCCTCAGGTTAGACCCGGGAAGCACTTGGATAAATCCACTGGTGAATGAAAAGTAAAGGCCAGAAAACGAAAATATACAGACCGCCTGACAGGATCTACCTCCCAATATGAAATGGAAGGGAAATTATACCAACAAAAGCACTACAACAGTGAGTACATAGTAAGGCCCCACTAAATGCTAGAGAATTTCTATAATTATTATAGATATATAACACTTTGCCAAGAAATTATGATCAGGCACAAAAGTTAATTGCAATTTTTTTCATGTTTAATTTTTTAAGTATAGTATTGTTTTTACAATTCTGACCAAACTATTTTTTCTATACTTTTAATAGCAAACTTGTCAAAAGGTTCAAATTTTCTTACATTTTAATTTCTATTTTTCTTACATTTTTAAGGAATTCATGGTACACTGTTTGATTAGAATTCAGAGACAGTATTAAACTGACTTAATTCATTTTCTATTTCAATCTGAACAGAGTTGAATCTTACAGACATACAGCAGGCAACCTTCCCAGCACCAGGCATCACATGGAAAACTACTCAGATTTCTCTAAATTGTTGGTTAATAGAAACTGTCATGGCTCGGTAGTACTTTGTGTTTCTGATACTGAAGCAATGTTAGTCCTAGAGGAGGTTATTCTGAGTGTGAAATTGGCTGCCCACCTCTGGGAATACCATTTGACAAATAACCTAATGTTTTTAGGGTTATTCTTAGAGTGATTAAATAATTTCCAAATGCCTCCTCCAGCCTGAAGAATTTTGTTCTTTCTAGAAAAACTTCACCAATTTTCCAACCCCAGTATGTCATCTTTAATCTGCAAAATAGATCATAAACTAAAACATTAAAGTAAAAAGCAAACCTTATATGTCCATCAAAGATTCAGCCTGTGCCAGAGAGTGACAAGCTTTAAAAAGGAAAGAAAGAAGAAAGCCAGCACTCTTTGGAATATAAGTGCTCTAATCCTTCACTAGAAACTCTTTGATTTAAACATGTGGTCTGACCACTGTAGGCCCAGGAGTACCATATAATTAAAAACATATTTAAGGCGAGAGTTTCTAAAAGATATATTTATGTAATCCTCTATCTTACTTAATTTGAAAAGAATGTAGGTAATCTTATTTTATTTATTTCTTTTACTGAAGTATAGTTGGTATACAATATTATAGCAACTTCAGGTGTAATCACGAAAACTACGGCTTAGCTCTGGCAGTGATAGTTTTTCATTAACTTTTGTTGAGACTAGCAAGGTTAATAAATTAGAATTTCATTGAAATGAAAATGGCTCACTGCTTCTCAGTTCTTTTCTTGAATTTCTGGGTAAGCAGTAATCCAAAATGACTATTCCATGCTATTATTCACCATTCTCCTATTTTATGAAGTTATCAGTATCATTTGTGTGTTGCTGTGGTTCCTGCTGTATAAAGCTATTAAATATCAATGCAAGTGAAAAAACATGATAAAAAATGGCATGTTCTCTTTCTGCAAGTGAAGTCTGCAAATGAATCCAAATAATATGAAGAGGGCTGGGACGGAGGGGGGTGGGTAGAGAAGTGGCTGAGACCCCTGCCCTTTGTATGAGAATATGATGTTCATGACTCATTGTCGGGAAACCATGCTCTTTAAATTTCAATAATGGTGATGGGTTTGTCCTGAGTCATCCACACTCTTGCCCAGATGTTTCTGTGACTCAGTGCTTAATTTCTAACAAGTGCCTTCCAGCAAAACAAATAGCACAAGATATTTATATTAATTGATAATGTTGATAAAAATCAACAATATATCAAATTACTATAATTTCTAAACCATCTCCTAGAAATATGTGCAGATTTGCTCCACAAAATGATTGCAGCCATCAGTATTTTTGAGCACTAGTGATTAACCACTCTCCCTCTCTGGCTTCATCTCAGCAGGGACTCTAAGTCACCCAGAGCTACAAGGACAATGTCATAATACCAGTCACTGGGGTCATTTTACCATCGTTCCCAATCCATTTAGGACCACACAGATTTTTTTTTTTTTTTTTTTTTTTTGCGGTACGCGGGCCTCTCACTGTTGTGGCCTCTCCCGTTGCGGAGCACAGGCTCCGGATGCGCAGGCTCAGCGGCCATGGCTCACGGGCCCAGCCGCTCCGCGGCATGTGGGATCTTCCCAGACCGGGGCACGAACCCCTGTTCCCTGCATCAGGCAGGCGGACTCTCAACCACTGCGCCGCCAGGGAAGCCCGGACCACACAGATTTTTTTCCCCCTTCATTTCACAAGACAGGAAACAAAAAGGATTTTGCACCTGGCTGCACACTTAGAGAGAGTGTTGATGTAAGCTAAAGCCTTCTTTACACATTAGGTTGCATGGTTTCCCGTTAAAGGAAACGTGTTCAAGGTTTGGGTCACGATCATGAGTACTTTTTCACTTTTTAGCAGTATGTTCTAACCAATGAAGCCATGAGATGGTGCATTAATTTGAAAAATAATCCCCAAATTACAATCCGTAGCTACAAAAGTCATACATTCTTTTATGAATACAAACTTTATAAATGAAACACTTCCTGAAAACAGACTAGCACTGTTTCCTTAGGTTGATGTGCAAAGGAATACAAACGAAGGCAGCAGAGTCTTTTGGCAGGGGGACGGGGACTGAGGCTTTAGGACAGAGAACAAGTCAGTGCTGTATAATTATGGACACTGAAGCCACAAGCCTAGGCCACATCATTTTTGAAGGACTATTACAACCAAAAAAGGGCTGCCTCTTTTCTGAAATATACCCTGGGGAAACCCTAGCCACAGTCAATCTCTCTACAGATTTCACAGTTAGTGAAGAGAACTGCGGAAACTCCGGAAGGAGAAATAAAAAACCGCAGACATGGAAAACCAAGTGGGTCATCTCTGAAATCATTATGTTGCAAGAAAACTGGTATAAATTTTAGGAACCCTGTTGAAGACCATTCTCTAGAAGGCATAGGGGCATGTGCAAACTGACTTATTTTATTAATATGGAGTCTCTGAAGTCATCACATGAGATTCTCCTAAAATTCAAGAACTTTCTCTTTTTGTCTCGCTCTCTTGACATGGATTGTGCAATAAGCAGAGATGGTATAAGATAAAAATCAAGATATGTTAAGCATAGTTGATCCTAGTAGTGGCTTTGTAGTAACCTGCATGTCCACCTGATTTTTCAATGTAATACCTTAAAATGAGTAAATTTAATTTTGGAAAGAAAGTGGCTTTATTTAGAATGGTAGACACGTCATAGATAGGTAATTCCTATCCCTCCATTTTTTTCCTATTACATAAAACAGAATACACCATTATAGAGATTCATAAAAATAAGTTTAAACAGAGGGCATTATCACGTCTGCATTTTGAAAAATCCTTTGGAGGAGGCAATACTGAATGTGGCTTCAAGATTGAAGAGCACAAAATCAATTAAAAGCCTATTTCAGTGAACTCAGACCAGTAGGAGGCAAAGACTGGAGGCCCAGCTGTTTCATTTGTGCCCTAACCCACCTCCCCTCCTTACCCTTCCACCGCGCTAGACCCTAGCAGCGAGCACTTTTTATCAGGGCCATGAGAATACCCTGACTTCAGCGGTGGGTGGAAAAGAAGCTCTCAAGAAGAGAAGATTTAAAGAAGAGAACTTAGAAAACCATAGTACAGACAAGCATTAATGTGGGCTGAAAGAATCGTTGCCAATCAAGGCAAATTTGAATAACTGATGTACCATTCACTACAAAGCTAAGTATAAGATGGTTCTGCACACAGGCATGGGATGGGAAAGCTGGGTGTCATACTTTTACTTGGCTCCATTATTTATTTACATTCCCAGACTGCCAGACCCACTCATATTCAAAGGGAAATTCAGAAACACAATAGCAAAGATAATTGATTTATGCGTTAACGTCCATTTAGGATTATCTGTCCTATTACCTGCTCCAACTATGCAGATCATTTGAAATAGAGTAAATAGACTAAACTGTCCTTTCAACTCTTTCCAGTTTTTATATTTTGTAAATTTTCAAGTACTCACAAAGTATCAAACGTTTAGGATTTCATTACTACATAAATATTCTTTACTTTTAAAGTTACTAAAACTGGACTTTGTTGATGTAAGTTCTCACCATGATTTCTTCCTGATGTTGTAAGAATAATTTGGAAAGGGCAGGGATCCAGGACACTAAGCACAGCTTTAGGGATACATACTTTCATTTCACGTGAGACTATATTCAGATAGAATCCAGTTAAATATCTCAAAGAAATTTTTATGCTACATGTGAGAGTAGCATAGGAAAACATTATCGTATATAAGGAAGAACAGTATCTTCACAGAATTAAACCTCAAATGGGGTCAACCCTTATTTTTTATCATTACTCTCCCATACTGTTTCCTTCTTTGAGAATGAACAAAAACAATACTCTGATTTAAACGTAAATGTAGCTAATTTATTTTAAATACTTTTATTGTGGTAAAACATATATATAACATAATATTTGCCATGATAACCATTTTTAAATATACAATTCAGAGGCATTAAGTACATTCATAGTGCTGTACCACAATCACCACTCTCAAGTTCCAGAAGGTTTCCATCACACCAAACAGCACTCATTAGACAATAACTCCATTCCCCCCCCTTCCATCCCCTGGTAACCTCTAATCTGCTTTCTGTCTCTATCAAGTTTCCTCATCTAACTATTTCATATGAATGGAATCATACAGTATGTTGTCATTTTGTGTCTGGTTAGTTTCACTTAGCATAATATTTCCAAGGTTCATCCCTGTTGTAGCGTGTGTCAAGATTTCACTCTTTTTTATGGCTGAATAATCCATTATATGTACGTATCATATTGTGTTTATCCATTCATCTGTTGATGGACATTTGGCTTGTTTCCACCTTTGGGCTGCTGTGAACAACGCTGCAGAGAATATTGTCATTCAAGTGTCTGAGTCCCCGTTTTCAAATTTTTGAAAGTGGAGTGGAATTGCTGGGTCATTTGATAAGTCTATGTTTAACTTTCTGAGGAACCATCAAATTTTTCCACAGTGGCGGCATCACTTTACATTCCCACCAACAATGTATGAGGGTTCTAATTTCGTGATAGTCTCACCAACACTTGGTATTTTCTCTTTTTTATTATTATTATTATAGTCATCCTACTAGGTGTGAAGTGATATTCTCATTATGATTTTGATTTGTATTTGCCTTATGACTAATGCCAATTTATTTTTAAATGCCCCATTTAGTAAAATAATTAATATTTATGTTTCTAAATGTTCATTCTGGTATTTTATTTTACAAGGTCGTCTTTAAAACTTTGTATCATTCAATCAATATTTTAAAATGTGTTGTAAAAAAGAGAATAAACGTACTGACATTTCTTTTTTTCTGTTTGTAGTGTAATCTAGTATCAAATTCAGCAATGCTTGGATGGAAAAATATGGTCTTAATTTTTTAAGTACAAACATTCAGGGAGCATTTCAAACAAAACTGATAGCAGCAGAGAACACATTCAATGTCCACATATTTTTAAACCCTTTAATAAACACTTCTTATTCATTTAATTTAAATAATCTATAACACTGTTCTAATTCTATGAGAGACTCTCTAACATATTATGTAAAGGACTTTTTCCTTGTATTATCTTTTTATCAAAGTACATGCCCACTTATTTAAAGATGTAGCTTTGTTTAAAATAACTTCAGAATGTTATCTGATCCACATGACTTTGTAAGATATAAATAAAAATATTTGCCTGTCTTCTTAATCCTCTTTCTAATTCATTCTGGTTTTCATATTCTTATTTTGTTTCTCAAAGTGTAAAAATTGAAATTTATTTTCTAAGTGCAGTTGGATATGACAACATAAGAATTATCATATGGTGATTCTAAAAATAATATAGGTAATTAACCTATAATTTAGATATCGAGTGGTTTTGAGGCATTAAATTCTGTACTCTGTGTAGACTTGCAGAATTTGCTTAATATTAAGTTCTTTCCAAATAATTTTTTTTATTTCACAATTTATCTGCCATAAAAGTATGTATTAATTTGGCATTTCCTTCTCTAATTTCCTAACTCACATGACGGTAGAGAGAAAAATGAGTAATGGATCAATGTACCTATTATGACTAAATTATATTCAATAGTCCAATGACTATTAAACAAATATTTCTCATTTCTAAATAGTATTCCATTAAAAGTTATAAAATAAGGAGTAATAGAAGCTTTTCTATTTTCTCTTTTTAAATGAGAGTCATTTAGGAAAAGGATTGCCAATTTATCTTCTAAGTTTTTTCTCTTATCTGTTTCCAACAAGCCATGCTCACCAACAAATGTCTCCCACTCAAAAGCATTGAAATAGACATGCTGAAAATGTGAGAAGGATACATATCTGTGATATGAAAACAGGAGTGGGTTGCTTCACTTTCATCTCCTTCTGGAGGATTAAGCTGATACTAATCCTGAAAAATACGCAAAGAAAATCTCCTCTCCCAAAACATACGTTCACACGCAAGTCATTCTAGTAATAGGGGGAGGCATTCTAGAACAGCTCTAACTCTGAAAAAGGGGAGAGCAATTTTCAGTTAATAGTTTTTAATTAAAAGCTAAGTTATATTGTTATCTCAATATCAGTATTTAATTTAAAATTAATTAATAACGATTTTCAATTAATAGTTAAGATGATAGTTTAAAGCATAAATGATTATTGATAGGTTGGGAATATTCATTGTCCAGAAAACCCTAATAATGCCCTTTCTTAACAATTTTTTAAATAATAGTAGAAGTAATTGACAGAGCATTTACCAAAAAGACAGAAAATAGGCAGAAATAGCTGGTGGAGAAAACTGACAAGCATTGTACTCTTGTCTCAGCTAGACTTACTGCTACCAAGGAAGAGAAAATATATATGAACAGTATGTAAACTTTTGAGTTCCTGGATAGCATATGTAGTCTTATTAACAACAATAAAAAATAAGCAACAAAAATGTAATCTTAGAGTAACGTTTGTCTTTGATCTTAAAAGAAATGTTTAAGTCATGTCTGAATCTGAGGGACTGAACCCACGAAACGGAATAATGGAACAAAATACTGCCCTACACGCTCCCCTTAGGGCTCTTTTAAGGTCTGAGCGCGTGATGTACTGAGCAGAGTGCCCCCAACCGTGCCCAAGAGAAGTGTAACACCTGACTGACCCCCAACACTCAAGCAGGGGTGTGCTCAGAAAGCGCCATCTCATTTCTTTCTCTTAAGCATGACCACAAGTCCTGTGGAGCAAAAGCAGGAAACTCCCAAACAAGAGCTCTTCACTAATTCACTGCCTCTTAGTTGCAAAGAAAACATCTAAGTGATAAAGGGTCCTGCTCTCAGCTAAGTATGGGGGGCATCTGAGAAATCCTGAGGAATATGTGGGCACACGCACACACACACACACATCTTTCAAAAGCTTATCTGAGAGAAAGTGGCTGCGATAAGGGGTCAGCTCACTAGTAAATATTCAAACTGTTCTCTAACAAAGAGCAGTGCTTGAATTCTTTGATCAATTATAGTACATCACCTGGAGTTTCTCATTTACCATACATAAAGAAAATCAAAATAATGGTGTTTCTAAGCATCAATCATACACAAATACTTCTATCTTCTCTTGATAAATTGACATAGATATCTTGAACAAGAATGTACCTAAATGTATTTTGGGTTTTTAAGGCACAGCAAGGAGGGATATGTCTATTACCTAGGAAATCCTGCTGGGTCCCCCCCAGTGCATCCACATTCAGTGGTACAAGAGCAAGAAATAATTCAGAACCTGACTACAGGCAGGATCATCAAGAGTTCAAACCTCTCAGGAATAAAGTTCAAGTCACCTGTCAGCTAAAGAAACTGTCCAGTGAAGGCAATGGCTAAAAACAAAGGAAATATGAACTCAATAGTTAAGAAAATATTATATATCAAATATGACCTTGTGAACAGCTTTATAAATGAAGATCATAGTGTTGACCCTTAGTTTTTCTTTGTTCTGGTATGTTCTTATTTGCATATGATTTTTTTTCTTTTCCACTCTCACTTTTACCTATGGTACTATACAGGTTGTGCAGGTAATGATATCTCAGTGCAGAGACCACAAGATATCAAGATGCTGCTGAGTTATGAACTAAAAGAGGAATGAACATAAAGCAGAAATTAATGCAGGAACTGATGAGACTTTGTGCCATCACTTTCAGAGAGAAGATTTCTTTTTGTTAGTACAGGAACGAATACATTATGTTAGACAGTAGCAATTTGGAGTTACTATAAGGTTACTTGCAACTTTAAATATTAAAAGATGGGTAGAGGTTGAATGTTGAAAACCAAAGGGGTGTACCGAGCAGAGAATGATGCTCACTCAACACCCATTCCAGTCTCCCTTGATCTTGTCTTCCTGTATTGCAGTGATTGGAAGTAGAATTTGCATATTAACATATCAAAGGAGAAAAGGACATTATTTCAGTAGATGCAGAAATAACATTCTGTAAAAATCAACTTGTATTCATGATTGTTTCAAAGCTCTTAGCCAACAAGAAATAGAAGTTGACTTCCCTAACCTGATAAAAGAATTTGCCAATCACTGCAGGAAAAATCACCTCATGTTGAAATATAGGTGCATTCCTACTATCACTTATGATATTCCAAACTAACACAATATAACAGGAAAAAGAAATGAGATGTAACTATAAAATAAAACAGAAAGGTGTGTCATTATTTGCAGGTGATAAGTTCATCTTCAAAAAAAATAGTAATGAAAACATTTATAATAATAACATTTATTAAGCCCTTTATATACCAGCTACTTTTCTAAGCTGTTTGTTTACATAAAGTATCTTAATAAAGAGACTGCTAACAAAAACTACATGCTTTACCAAAAAAATAGATTTTTTGGATAAAATATTGTAATTTTTTAAAGTCTAGCAAGCAGCTGGATACATGAATAACATACACAATGTACTAATGGTCCTGTAAATACTGAACTCTAAAAAAGAAAACATGGAATTTAAAAGTCTTGTCTCAGATATAAATGTATAAGTAGCCTAGGAACAACCAAATAAATAATATCTACATGGAGAAAACTGGAAAATATTATTAAAAGACATAAAAATATAAATAGATATGCAAATGTCCTAGAAGAGAGGATTCAATATGATGTATATTTCATTTCTCTACAAATTTATCTATAAATCAATGTAATTCAAATCAACATACTAATAGGACTTTTGCTAAAAATTGACAAGCTGATTTCAAAATGCACATGAAAAAGTAAATGTATGAAAAGCAAGAAATCAAAAAATAAACAGCAAAATGAGAAATCAGGACTTATTTTGAAACTATGGAAACTAAACATTTTATTCCACAGGGATAGACAAATATATCAACGGAAATAATTGGAAACAAACAACAAAAAACTGCACATAAGTGAAAACTTGATATATGGCAGAGGTGGCATCACAAATTAGGTCAGATGGAAAAATAAAACAATATATGACCCCAAGTGAATTTAAATAAGCAAGTATTAAAACAAACTAAATAATTTAGAGCTCTTTGAAAGAAACATAGCAGAATATCTTTATGACATCAAGAGAAGAAGAAATTTCTTAAGACGTAGGAAGTGCAAATCACAAAGAAAAATACACTACAAAAGTAATATATCCCATATGACAAAAGTAACCCTAAACAAGATCAAAAAACAAACAATAGACTGAGGGGATGTTTGAAATATATATATAACATGCAATAAATTATTTATCATAGTATATACAGAGTTTCTACACATAAAAATTGAAAAAGTAATAAAGTGTTCAAACAGGATTTCACTAAAAAGAAACTAAAATGGGCAGCAGGTGAATTTTCCAGCTTGTGTGCATTTAAGGTGGGTCCATGTAACAGGTGGATGTGGGCAGAAGTGATGAATGCCACATGTGCTTCTGGGAAAAGAAGAAAATGAAATGGAGGAGGAGAAGGTGGAAGAATAAGAGGAAGAAGACGAGATGGAAGATGAGAAAAAGGAGAAGCAGAAAGAAGTAGAAGAGGAGGAGGGGAGAAGGAGGAAGAGGAAAAGCAGAAGCAGCTGCCTCACCCACTCTGTGAACCTCCAGCTAACTTCCCCCTCCTACAACCAAAGTTAAGTTGGCAGGGCTACAAGAAGAAGGAAGGCCACTTGCTATTATCTTCTTTATTTTTCAAGAAATTGAGAGTTCAGTGTTCACTACTGCAGCATAGCCTAATCTTAACCTATTACGACTCTCAACCCACTTTAGCCGCAGTTTCTACATCCCAGTTAACGACGACTCCATCCCTCAAAATGTTCTACCTCCTTTTTTCCTTAATATCCAACATCCAATCCATCAGTGAATCTTATGGCTCTGCCTTCAGAAAATCTAACTTTGACAGTCATTTTCCAAGCGACCATCATTTATCACTAGGGTTATGCAGTGGTCTAAAAATTACTCTCCCTGCATCCTTATCATTCTCCTGTAGTCTGATCTCAACACAGCAATTGTGATTCTCTTGATATGTATGCCAGAATTTCTTAACATGATGATGTCAGCAATGCAGTTGTTTTAAATCTCCCAACCAGCTCCTGAAAACCAAACAGAAAAACCAGTACAGCTAAAGAGAAAGTAGATAACAGATCAGGAGATATGCTGGTGACAAAGCAGCAACAGGATGTGCACAAGATTAGCAGCTGTGTGACAAGGGGGTAAGAAGTGAAAGACAATGAATCATACCTTAAGCCAAAATTACTATATTTTTTAAATGAGGGGGGCAGGGAATCCCTTTAGTATCCAGACAAAAGTAAATCAACTATACTTCAATAAAGTTAAAAATTTTTTAAAAATCACTCGTAAGTGGACAACTATCAGATTGATATGAGAATTCTCCAAAGCAAAAATTTTATTAGAAAAAGAATGTAAAAAGATTTTAAAGGAAAGACAGTGTGAGATAAGGATTTTATGTACAGCCAAGCTTTTCTTCAAAATAAAAGCCACGGGGCTTCCCTGGTGGCGCAGTGGTTGAGAGTCCGCCTGCCGATGCAGGGGAAACGGGTTCGTGCTCCGGTCTGGGAAGATCCCACATGCCGCGGAGCGGCTGGGCCCATGAGCCATGGCCGCTGAGCCTGCGCGTCCGGAGCCTGTGCTCCGCAACGGGAGAGTCCACAACAGTGAGAGGCCCGCGTACCGCAAAAAAAAAAAAAAGTTTCAACTTTTTCTTCGTTTTCAAGATTGGTTTGTCTAGTTTAGCTCCTTTGTATTTTCCTATGAAGTTTATAAAATTGCATTAGAAATACAATTACTTTTCCAAAAATGGCTTTGTATCCTCAGACCTTGTTAAATACACTTACTAATTTAAATAGCTTTCTTTACATTTTCCTTAAGGTTTACCACGTACACAATCCTGTCCTCTGCATAGAAACGATATTGTTTCTTTCTTTCAAATCCTCATGCCTTTATATCTTTTTCATAACTTATTGCTCTAGGTATAGGCCCTCCAGCACAATATTGAAAAGAACTGGTAATAGTGAATTTCCTTGCCTTTTCCTGATCTTAGGAGGAAAGCTTTTAATATTTCACCATTAAGCATAATATTTGCAGTAAGTTTGTCATAGAATCTCCTATCAAACTGAGGAAATTATATTTTTCTTCTTGGCCAGGAGGTTTGTTTTTTTTTAATGTATTTTTTTAACATCTTTATTGGAGTATAATTGCTTTACCATGGTGTGTTAGTTTCTGCTGTATAACAAAGTGAATCAGTTATACATATACATATATCCCTGTATCTCTTCCCTCTTGCGTCTCCCTCCCACCCTCCCTATCCCACCCCTGTAGGTGGTCACAAAGCACCGAGCTGAACTCCCTGTGCTATGTGGCTGCTTCCCACTAGCTATCTATTTTATATTTGGTAGTGTATATATGCCCATGCCACTTTCTCACTTCGTCCCAGCTTACCCTTCCCCCTCCCCGTGTCCTCAAGTCCATTCTGGCTAAGAGTTTTTATCATGAACAGTGTTGCATTTTGTCAAATATTTTGTCTCAATTTATTTAGATGAGTATTTCTTTGTTCTTTTTTATTCTGTTACTGTGGTGAATTATATCAATTGATTTTTCTAATGTTAAATCAACTTCACATTCCTGAGACAACTTTTGTGATGTGTGTATTCTTTTTATTGATTGGTAAATTAGATATATTAATAACTTTGCTGAGGATTTTTTGTTTATATTTAATGAGTGTTATTGGCATGTAATTGTATTTTTCTTAAATATAATTGTGGTTTTGTATCAAAGTAGGTTTACTTTAGCCAAATAAAATCCAGTTGGAAATAAAGGAAAATCTTCCTTTATTTTCTGAAAGCTTTAATACAAGTTTGGAATTTTTTGTTTCTTAAATATTTGTAAAATTCACCAGTGAAGCCATCTAGGAAGATATTTTTATTGTGGGGAAAATTCTAATTATGAATTAAATTTCTTCATGAATTATAGGAAGGTTCTGATTTTAAATTTCTTCTCATGTATGATTAGATATTTTGTGTCTTTCAAGGATTTTGTCCATTTCATCTAAGCTATCAAATTCATTGGAAAAAAATCATGTATTATATTCCTTCATTATCCTTTTAATTGCTGTGCATCTGAAATGCTATCTCTGCTTTCCCTCTTAATTTTGATAATTGTGTTTTCTCTCATTTTTCATTGGTAAGGCTTGATGGTAGAGGTTAATCAATATTATTGATGAATTCAAATTACTCGTCCTTGCCTTTGAGGGTCTTCTCTATTGTTTGTTTTCTCTTTCTTAGATTTTCTCTCTAGACTTTATTATTTCTTTCCTTTCTACTTTTGGTTTATTTTACTCTTTTTATTTTCTAGCTTTTTAAGTAGAAGCTTATTTCATTGCTTTTACAAATTTTCTTGGTCTGATAATGTTTCCTGACCATATCTACTGATTCCTTAGAAAAGAGAAGTTAGGACTGAAATGCAGAAAGAACACATGCAACTTGGGACATTCTCACAATGCCTAGAACCTTAAGCACTGCAGAAAAGGTAAAAGCATGTCCAACTGACTGCACTACAACAAGATCAGGGAGATTAACCCTTCAGTGCAAGCTAGGGGATGGGCTAATAGGGGATCATTCCAATGTTATTAAAGGTGGTTACCCCCCTCACACACACTTTAGCTTCCAGACATAGGAAAGATCTCTCACTATCTGGAAAATATATCCAAAAAAGGTATAACTTAATCTCCACTATTATTTTATATACTTCTGATATGAAATCAAATATCATGAGACATGCAAAGAAGTAAGGAAAAAGAAGTTACCACATCAAAATATTATATCTAGCAGACAAGGACCTTGAAAATACTAATACAGATCAATTGTAATAAAAGATTGAAAGAATGGGCAAACATATATGGATAATCTTAGCAAATCAATGGAAACTGCAAAAAAAGATACAGTAAAAATCCTGAAGCTGAAAAATACAATATCTGAAATCAAAAAGACATTAGATAAGTTTAACAGCCTACTGAACCCAACAGAAAAAATTAGTAGTGAACCTAAAGACAGGCTAACTGACATAAATTATCCAAAAATAGGGGAAATAAAATAATTGAAGAAACTTAATAGAAAATATAAGCAATGTTCATTAATCTTATATACATTAAATTGAATTTACAGAAGATTGGGGTGGGCAGGGTGAGACTAGTGGGGAGTAAAAGAGTTCAACAAATAGTGGCAGAAGTTTCACAAATTTGATGGTAAAAATCAACGCAGAGATACAACAAGCTCAGTGAAACCTAAATAAAATAAATACAAAGGAAGCTACACTTAGGCACATTATGGTCTGTTTGATTAAAACAAAAAATAAAGAGAAATTCCAGAAAGTAGCCAGAGAACAAAGACACACTACATTCATAATAACAACAACAAAAAATGACCTTCCTAATTTCTTATCATAAGCAAAGAGAGTCAGAAGACAATGAAATGACATTTTTAAAGGCTGGAAGAAAGAAAAAAACTGTAAAAATTCTTTACGAACAAAAGATAATCTTCAAAATATGAGACTAAAATTGAAACATCCTTATATAAATGACAGCTGATAGGCTTTATTAGAAAGCTGAACTACAAGAAATTCTTTCTATATTATACATAACTAGCATATAATATTAATTTATTAATTTATTATATACTGCAACACATTAAGAATATATGTTGTAGTTCCTAGAGAAACCACTGAAAAAATATAGAAATAAAAAATGAAAAGCCAGTAGAAGAAAATGGCAGAGTAAGAAAAAGTGAAAATTTGTCATTTCAAAAATTAACCAAAAAATGACAAAAATTGTCAGAATCAATACTTTCAGAACTTGGTAATTAACCCAAGGCTTACAAAAAGCCAAGGAACACTTATTAAAGAAAAGTGGCTAAATTGGGGTAAGAACAGTGAACTTTCTGACATTTTAACCTACTCTAGTATGATTCCTACTAACCAGTTCAGTGGTAGTCTTAAAAATAACAGTCTTTATTCCCAGAAACAGGGGAAACAGAATAGATCTTGAGTTCTTTCAATGCCTCCTTCCCAAGGGATTGTCATAATTTGACCTGCTTGTTGTTCTCTGGAAAAACCTACTCAAACAGTGTGTTTTGTTTTTGTTTTGTTTTGTTTTGTTTTTGTCTCACCAAATAGAGATTAATGATAAAAGAAATAAACTATAAAAGGATATAAAAAATGAATTATGGAGTTGAAAGTACAATAGCAGTGCAAAACTCAGCACAAAATTTTAACAGGCAGAGGGAAGAGTTAGCAAATTTGAAGATAGAACAAATGAGATTATCTGATATGTGGAAGAAAAAGAAAAAAGAATAAGGACAAGTTGACAGAGCATTAGAAATTTTTGGAACACCATTAAATGTATCAACATACACATAATAAGACTCCAAAAAAGAGAGGAGAGAGGAAAGAGGCAGAAAACAAAGATATGAAAAAATAAAGTCCATTAAAAAAATAATAATAAAATAAATAAAAATAAAGGTCAACATTTTTCAAATTTGAAGAAACCATTGATCTACATTACCAAGAAACTCAACAAACCCAAAGAGATTCACACCTATAACCAAAATGTCAAAAGATAAGACAGAGAAAGATTCTTCAAAGCAGCAAGAGAGAAGTGACTAATCATGCACAAGGGATCCCCAAGAAGACTGTCAGCTGATTTTTTTATCAGAAACAATGAAAACCAGAAGGCAGTGGAGTGAGATATTAAAAATGTTGGGAAGGGAGAGAAAAATCATCAGTGGAGAATTCTATATCTGACCAAATTATCCTTTAAAAATTAAGGAGAAATTAAAACATTCCAAAATAAATAAAACCACAGTTTGTCATTATCTGACCTGTCGTTCAAGAAGTATTTACAGGAATCCCTCAGGCTGAAGTAAAAAAAAAAAAACAAAAAAACAAAGATGGTAACTCAGATCAACATGAAGAAGTAAAGAGCACCAGTAAAGACAACTGCATAACTCAATAGTTATAAATCTATGTTTATAGGCACACTAGTTATAATTATGTAATTTGTGACAATATAGCATAAAGGAAGGGGTGGGTATAAATTATGTAGGAAAGATATTGTATACTTTTGAAATACAATTGAAATTGATATTAATCTGAACTAGATTGTTGTAGTTAAGATGCTAGTGGTAATCTGCAGGGCAATCACCAATAACTCAAAAACCTATAGTAAAAGAAATGAAAAACAAATGGAAATGATACACTAGAAAGTATCTTTAACACAAGATAAAGACAGTAATGGAGAAATTAAGAAACAAAAAAGACATAAGACATGTAGAAAACAAATATATACAATGGAATATTACTTGGCTATAAAAAGGAATGAAATTGTGCCTATTACAGAAATGTGGATCAAACTAGAGACTGTCATACAGAGTGAAGTAAGTCAGAAAGAGAAAAACAAATATTATATAATATCACTTGTATGTGGAATCTAGAAAAATGATACAGATGAACTTATTTGCAAAGCAGAAATAGAGACACAGATGTAGAGAACAAACGTATGGACATCAAGAGAAGAAGGGAGGATGGGGTGAATTGGGAGATCGGGATTGATATATATACACTACTATGTATAAGTAGATAACTAGTGAGAACCTACTGTATAGTACAGAGTACTCTAGTCAATGCTCTATGGTGACCTAAATGGGAAGGAAATCCAAAAAAGAGGGGAGATATATATATATATATATATATATATATATATATATATATATATATACACACATATAGCTGATTCACTTTGCTGTAGAGCAGAAACTAACACAACATTGTAAAGCAACTATACTCCAATAAAAATTAAGTAAAAAAAAGAAAACAAATAGTAAAATGGAAGATGTAAACCCTACCATATCTGTAATTGCTTTAAACGTAAATGCATTAAACTCTCAAATTAAATGTCAGAGGATGGCAGAATAAATTTTTAAAAATAATCCAACTGTATGCTCTCTACAAGAAGCAAAATTTTCAACATAAATAGGTGAAAAGTAAAAGGATGGAAAAATATATACTGTGCAAAGAATAACCAAAGAAACCCCCAAAACCCCACTGGTGTGGCTATAACATGAGAAAAATAGACTTTAAAACAAAACTTGTTACTAGAGACAAAGAAAGACATTTTATAATGATATAATCAATACAGCAGCCTGGATAATATAAATTAGACATTATTTTTAAGAGCTGAAAGCAAAACTGAAAAATATTCAAAAAAGAGAAATAATATAGAAAACATTCTTTTATCATAAGGCAGTAAAGACAAAATTGATAACAATACTAGTAAACAAAAAGTCTTTTTCACCTATAAATTCTTTTTTCCAAGGGGAAATAGAAATTTAAATTACAATTGCTAGAAAAACATTGCATAATATAATGTTTGGGACACCACTTCAGCAATCCTTAATAGAAAATTTATAAGCTCAAATATTTATATTAAAAATGAAAATAATATTGTTCAGATCTTTTCTATAATTGCTTACTTTTTGCTTGATGTAACTTGGACTAAGAGAGGTTAGTTACAATTTCCTATTGTTAATGTGGTTTCTAAAATATTTTTCTTGCATTTTCTATAATTTATATATTATTAAAATTAATATTGTGTTATTTGAACTTGTTATTTTGTTCTTCAGCTTTATAAAGTGCCCTTCTTCGTTTCACTTAATGCATTTTAGCTTGAATTCTATTTTGTCCAATGCCAAGTTTGAGACATCCCCTTTCATTTTAATAAATTTACTGTTACGCATTTCTCATCTTCTTTTTAACGTCTCTGTTTTAGTCATATCTCTAGTATGCAATGCAGATTTTGGGTTTACTACAATCTAACCTGAAAATCTCTTCTTGTGATAAGTGACAATTCAATTTATATGTATTAATATGAAAATCCTTTTGGACCTCAAGTCTACTATATAATGTTGTTTTTCTATTGAGTATACTTATGTGTCTGGACATTAATAAAATTAGAAATATTAAAATTAGCTTCTAGCCTTTCCCTCCTTTTTCTCCTCACCATCTAAATTCACTCATTATCTCTCTTAGTGCTTACTATCGTACTTAAATATGGTCAGGTCTCTGCTACTTAATATGTCACTTTAAATGATATTCTTTCACTCCCTATCATTATTTAGGAAGAATTTTGTGTGTTCACTCCTTTTTCCAACTTCTCTCCCCATTTGGCTCCGCATTTTTGTCAGCTCAGGTGTTTGTATACTGTCAAGGCACACTATACATTTTATTGTTTCATTTATCACCAATTTTTTTAAGTGCTTAAATACATGGTTAAATAAATTCAATGTGCTTCACTTATAATTTTGCCAAAATCTGTCTATTGATTTTTTGGTTGGCTAGATTTTCAAATTTATTTGCATAAACTTGTACAAAGAAATCTTTTGTGATTTGTAAAACTTCCTTTTTCTTTGATGGTTATTTCTGTCTTGTCATTCCTTATTTTGAGTATTTGCACATTATCCATTTTTATTCATTAATTTTGCCCTGATTTTTTATTGATTTTTATCAGGTTTTTATTTATTTGTTTTACTTTTTAATTTATTCTGGCTCAATTATTTCTGCTTACATTTTTTAGTAATTTCTTCCTCTGTTTTTCTTCAGATTACTTTTTTTTTCCCCCTAACATTTTGGAAGAGAAAATTAACACATTTGTTTTCAGCCTTTCTCAGCTCCAAGAATCCAACAAAGTTCAACCATGTAAACAGAAAGAAGTACACACAAAAACTGTAGTAAAATTGTAGGAGAATAAAGGAAAAGAGAAAGTCTTCAAAGAAGCCAGAAAAAAAAGTTGGGTAACATAAAAGAAAAACAATTAATATATTGACGACTGACTTCTCAGGAGCAAATATGAGACAGAGGTATTTGAAATTTCTTCATTTCCACACCTAAATACAACCCTAAAGAAATATGTGCTCACACAAATCAGGGAATATTTATAAGAATATTCATATCAGCAATGTTTTTAATAGCCCCCAACTTAAAAGTACAGCTGGCCCTGTTTATCCACAGTTACACCTCTACAGTTGATTGACTCTGTGAGTGCAAATTTTACAGGCATAACTTGGAGATATTGTGTGTTTCGTTCTAGATTACCATGATAAAGTGAATATAGAAATAAACCGAGTCACATGAATTTTTTGGCTTCCCAGTGCACATAAAAGTTATATTTACATTGTATGTCTAAAAAATAATGTAATACTTTAAAAATACTTCATTGTTAAAAATTTTTAACAATCATTTGAGCCTTCAGCAAGTTGTAAACTTTTTGCTGGTGGAGGGTCTTACCTCGATGTTGTTGACTGATCAGGGTTGTGGTTGTTGAAGTTTGGGTGGCTGTGGAAATTTCTTAAAATAAGACAATTATGAAGTCTGCCACATCAATTGATTCTTTCTATCTGGAACAATTTTCTGTAGCACTCAATGCTGTTTGATAGCTTTTTACTCCTTTCAGAACTTCTTTCAAAATTGGAGTCAATCCTCTAACCCTGCCACTACTTTATCAATTAAGCTTATGTCATCTTCTAAAGTCTGTGATGCCATTTCAATGATCTTCACAACATCTTCACCAGGAGTAGTTTCCATCTCAATAAACCACTTTAATCATCCATAAGAAGAAACTCCATGTCCATTAAAGTTTCACCATGAAATTGCATCAATTCAGTCACATCTTTAGGCTCCACTTCTAATTCTAGTTCTTTGCTATTTCCACCACATTCACAGTTATCTCCTCCACTGAAGTCCTGAACCCTCCAAAGTCACCCAGGAGGGTTGGACTCATCTTCTTCCAAACTACTGTTAATGTTGATATTTTGACCCCTTTCAATGAATCACAAATGTTCTTAATCGTATCTAGAATGGTGAATTCTTTCCAGAAGTTTTCAATTTACTTTGCCCAGATCTATCAGAGGAATCTCTATCCTATGGCAGCTATAGGGTTACAAAAAGTGTTTCTTAAATAATAAGACTTGAAAGTGGAAATTACTCTGATCCATGGGCTGCAGAATGGATATTGTGTTAGCAGGCATGAAAACAACATTGATCTCCTTGTACATCTCCATCAAAACTCTTGGGTGACCAGGTGCTTTGTCAGTGAGCAGCAATATTTTGAAAGTGATCTATTTTTCTGAGCAGTAGTTCTCATCAGTGGGATAAAAATATTCAGTAAACCATGTTGCAAACAGATGTGTTTTCATCCAGGCTTTGTTGTTCCATTTCTAGAGTACAGGCAGAGTAGATTTAGCATAATTTTTAAGGGCCCAAGGAATGGTAAATGGGCACTGGCTTAATTTAAAGTCACCAGCTGCATTAGTCCCTAACAAGAGAGTTAGCCTGTCCTTTAAAGCTTTGAAGCCAGGCATTGATTTCTTGCCTCTAGCTATGAAAGTCCTAGGTGGCATCTTCCGATAGAAGGCCATTTTATCCACATTGAAAATCTCTAATTTAGCGTAGCCTCCTTCATTGACTATCTGAGCTAGATCTTCTGGATAACTTGCTGCAGCTTCTCCATCAGCACTTGCTGCTTCTCCTTGCACTTTGATGTTATGGAGAAGATGGCATCTCTCCTTAAATCTCATGAATCACCTCTGCTAGCTTCACACTTTTCTTCTGCAGCTTCCTCTCCTCTCTCAGCCTTCAGAGAATTGAAGAGACTTAGAGACTTGCTCTGGGTTCAGCTTTGGCTTAAGGGAATGTGGTGACTGGTTTAATTTTCTACCCAGACCACTAAAACTGTCTCCATATCAGCAGTAAAGCTGTTTCACTCTTTTATCATTCGCGTGTTCACTGGAGTAGCACTTTTAATTTCCTCCAAGAACTTTTCCTTTGGATTCATATCTTGGCTTTTTGGCCCAGGAGGACTAGCTTTCAGCCTATCTCAGCATTAAAAATGCTCTCCTCGCTAAACTTATTTCTAGCTTTTGGTTTAAAGCGAGAGGCATGCGACTCTTCCTTTCACTTAAACATTTAGAGGCCATGGTAGGGTTATTAGTTGGCCTAATTTAAATACTGTTCTGTCACAGGGAATAGGGAGGCCTGAGGAGAGGGAGGGAGAAGGGGATGGCTGGTCAGTGGGTCAGTCAGAACACAAACGACACTTACTAAGTTTGTCAGGTTATATGCGCACAGTTTGTGGTGCCCCAAAACAGTTACAACAGTAACACCAAAGATCACTGATCACAGATCACCATGACAAGTATAGTAATAATGAAAATGTTTGATATATTGCAAGAATTACCAAAATGTGACACAGAGACATGAAGTGAGCAAATACTGTTGGAAAAATGACACCGATAGACCTGCTTGATGCAGGGCTGCCACAAACCTTTACTTGTAAAAAAAACGCAACATCTGTGAAGTGCAATGAATTGAAGCACAATAAAAAGAGGTATGCCTGTCTACAAGGAACCTGAGCATCATGGATGTTGCTATCTGTGGGCATCCTGAAATCCATAGCCCCATAGATACTGAGGGATGACTATACTAAAATGTCTATTAGCAGCAGAACAGATACATAAATGGTATATTATATTCATTGTATTACGGCATAGTATATTCTTACAATAGAATACTATATAGTAATGAAAATAGATCTACATCTCATGCGTCAACATGGATAAACTCAAAATCTAATATTAAGTGAAAAAAGCAAGTCACAAAAGAATACACACCGTTTAATTCTGTTTGTATAAAGTGTGAAAACAGGCAAAACTATACAAAATGTTTTTAGCAGTACATATATGTGGTAAGTAGAATAATGCCCCCTCCAAAGATGTCCTCCAAGGATGTAATCCTCCAAAACTGTTCATATATATCTTACTTGGTAAAAGAGACTTGGAGGATGTGGTCAACTTAAGGACCTTGAGATGGGGCGATCATCCGGGTGCGTCCAATCTAATTACATGGATCTTTAAAGGCAGAGAGTCTCTTCCAGCTGTGGTCAGAAGGAGACTAAGGGACAAAGTCACTTAGGGGGAGACTAAGTGTGACCAAGGAAGAAGGGTCAGAGAGATGCAGCATTACTAACTTTAAAGATGGAAGAAGGGGCTTCCCTGGTGGCGCGGTGGTTGAGAGTCCGCCTGCCGATGCAGGGACCGCGGGTTCTTGCCCCGGTCCGGGAGGATCCCACGTGCGCGGAGCGGCTGGGCCCGTGAGCCATGGCTGCTGAGCCTGCGCTTCCGGAGCCTGTGCTCCGCAGCGGGAGAGTCCACAGCAGTGAGAGGCCCACGCACCGCAAAAAAAAAAAAAAAAGATGTAAGAAGACGACGAGCCAAGGAATGTGGAAGCGTAATAGGGGCGGGGACCCTGGTGCAGCAGTTGGAGGTCCCTCCCTGTCAACTGTCAGCCTTGCAGGGGTCCTCATGGCAGACAGTGTGGTGAGAGGCGGATCGGGGTTCCCCCCGGGGCCCTCCAGGCCCTCTGGCCTCAGGTTGGCGGGCGAGCTGGGGGACCCCGGGGACAGGCGGGAGGCTGTGTCCTGCAGGGCTCTGGAGGCCTGGCCACAGCAATCCACGGGCCGGGCCCAGGCCTTGAAGCAGCAGCGAACCTCTCCCCCAGCCCCAGCTCTGTGACCTGATGGTAGTGGCCGTCTCCATGGGTCTCAGTCCGTGCAACCCAGCCTGCATCTGGGCTACCCGAGAAGCCTGAGGGCCGGCGGGGTCCTGGGCGCCTGGCTCCCTCAGTGATGATGGCTGGGCAGGGTCTGGGGACCTGGCCCTGAGGGAGCCGGCCACTGAGATCTGCCTCTTCAGCTGGGCCTCAGCACTGGCGAGAGGATGCAGACTGGGTGCTGGATGACCGCTCCCGGGCAGGGTAACCGGCCCTTGCAGGGACCCCCTCTTCTTAGCCAGGACCTGGACCTTGGAGGGCGACAGTTGAGCCTTGGGACCTTGCCCTTTTTGTCAGGACAGAGAATAACATTTGTTTTGGTGGAGGTTTACAGGAACATCATGACTTGACCTTGACCTGACCTCAAGAACAAAGGGTCTGACACCAAGGAGTCTGCAACAACTAACCACGCCCCTTCCTCACCTTTCCTGCAAAAGAGCTTTGCTGAAAGCTTTCGGGGAGTTCAGGGTTTCTAAGGCATGAGCCACTGTCTCCTTGCACGGCCCTGCAATAAACCTTTCTCTGCTCCAAACTCCCACGTTTTGGTTTCTTTGGCCTCACTGTGCGCTGGGCCCATGGACGTGCGTTCTGTAACAGGTGGTCTCTAGAAACTAGGCAAGAGAATGGACTCTCCCCTAGAGCGTCTAGAAAGAAATGCAGCCCTATTAAAACTTTGATTTTAGAGTCAGTGAAATCCATGTCAGAACCCAAACCTACAGAATTGTAAGATAATGTATTCGTATTTTTTAAGCCACGAGTTTGTGGTAATTTACTATGTCAGCAATAGAAAATGAACGCAATATACAGGTGCTAGGAATTTCTTTTAATATATAAGGATGCATTAACACAAAATCCAGAATCAGAGAGCATACTCAGGGGCAGCTGAGGTACTGGGAAATGTTTTAATTCTCAAAATGGTAAATGCGCGGCAGTTACTTTTATTATTGTTCATTAAATTGTGCATATACGTTATTATGAATGATATATTTTATGTATAAAAATATTTTTAAAGGCAAAGCCATAGACTAAGGGTGCTGCTCTAGGAGGAGCATCACCTTAGTACCCTGACTGGACATCTGCTAAGGTTGTAGATTTGCTCATCAACCCCATGACTAGGTGGATGACAGAGAGTACGAGTGACAGGATACCTCTCTGCACTCTCTACCCTTGGGGATAACAATATTGTGTGAATTTCTCATGATCGTGTGGACATCGTGAAACTTACCTATGTTGGAGCCAACTTGCTGGCATCCCAGCCAAGAGGACTTCCACTCAGTGAGAAGATTCCAGCCACAAGGGTCTGTGGGGAGACCATCAGTGGCAGGGCCTGGTGTGAGAGGGGTTGTGGAAGTGCTGGAAGAGATAGAAGGGAACTGTACATTGGGTGTCCCTGCACGGCCCTCCTAAGAACCCACACGTGCTCACAGACAGCAGCATCTGGACCTGTGCACCCAAATGAAAATGCCAGCCCATTCGTGTCTGTCTCCAAAGCACATACACCAACAAGGAGAGCACAGCAGCCAAGACCAGTTAAGTAAAGAGATGTTTGCCCTTTTCTCTACACTTCTCCTCCCTGACTCCTTCCAACCCGGTGGCTCCTAGAAAGAGGAGGTTGGGGACAGAGTGACAGAGCAGACTGTGCCCAGTCTTCATTCCAAGTCTCTGGTGCCAAGAGCCTGTCCTGCCTGGGAAGAAAAAGGGTTTTGAAAAAGCGAAAAACTTAAACTGGGCTGGGTGAGTTTAATCATGGAAAGTGACCAGGTAATTATGGAATCTGCCCAAGATATCATCAAGGAATGGTAAAAAGGGATTTGACACAGAAAGGTCAAATAAAAAACTGTCAACCTAGTATTCTACCAAACTGATACTGCTTAAAAAAAAAAAAAAAAGTAGATAGTGAAGTGTAGTGTTCAAGTTCAAAGCCAGTGGGGATTATACACCCTGCATCAAGTGCAATAGCTCAGCCACTCTTTGACCCTAGATAATTTATCTAGGCTTCTTTTTTTTTTTTTTACTTATCTGAAAATGTAGACTAAATCCCCCCAAAAGTATATCAGTTTTCTCAATTTCTAAAAAAAGATAATAGCACCTATTTTATAGAGTTTTGAGGGTTACATCAAATTATAGACATAAAGTAAACACCAGGGTGCTTGACACACAGTGGGCACTCATTGAATGTGAACTCAGATGACTGCCTGAGAGTTAGGGGACTCAGAACTCGGGAAGACTTTCTGGAAAGGGTGACTTCTGGGCTACAGGATGAGTAATAGCCTGCAGAGAGGGGGCCCTGGGGGCCCTGGGTGGTTGCTGGTGAACAAGGGGAAGTGAGAACCACATAAGCCAAGCAACAAAGCAGGAAGCAGAAGCACTGTGATGTTCGAGGGGTGGGGAAGGGATGGTGTACAAACATTTTCGTGTTCCTGGAGCATAAACTGTCAGTCAAGGAGAAAAGGCTGAAAAAGAGAAGTAAGGACAAGATCATGAAAGCCTCAAGGGCCCCACTTCTTATCCTCCCATGCTCTGCATCCCATAAAAAAGTCCAAACGTTTCAGTCATTATACATACAAGGTCCTTTGGGATCTGGCTCTGCCCACTTTTCAAAATTCAAAGGCTTATGCCGTGCACAGATAGACAGAGATTCCCCCACACCTAAGATTCCCTGAATGCATTGGAGGTGCCCTGTCACAGAGCTCTGTTCACATTATTCTCAATGCTTGAAACAGTCTTATTCCTCTTTCATGTGGTAAATTCCTTCTTTCAAATTTAATGCAGTTGGCACCACCAATGGGAAGCCTTGTCATCCTTTTTGGGTTTTTTTGCGGTACGCGGGCCTCTCACCGTTGTGGCCTCTCCCGTTGCGGAGCACAGGCTCCGGACGCGCAGGCTCAGCGGCCATGGCTCACGGGCCCAGCCGCTCCGCGGCATGTGGGATCTTCCCGGACCGGGGCACGAACCCGTGTCCCCTGCATCGGCAGGCGGACTCTCAACCACTGCGCCACCAAGGAAGCCCCATCCTTTTGTTTTAATTCAACAAATATTTACCGGTACTTCTTCATATGTGGCACTGAGCAAGATGATGAGGAAGTCAAGTCCTTGCCCACAAGAAACGAAAGGCTCATGAGGGAGATGACCAAATAAATAGACAATGACTAAACAATATTATGACTCAGATCAGTACAGGGCGCTTGGAGAGTCCTAGACATCTAACCCAAGCCCCTGAGATCAGAGAATGTCTCCCTCATGCCAAGGATTCTCTCCCTGGTTCCTATCACTGCCACTTAGACTGCTAGGAGATGTAGGAGGGGGAAGAGAAGAAAGTGAAGGCGTGATAAAACTGATTGTGCTTTCGTATGTGTCAGAAGCTATGATAAAGCACTTTCCATGAACGTCTTATGTAATCCTCGCAACAATCCTATAAAACGTCTAGCTATTGTTCCCATTTCAAAGATGAATACACTCAAGCCACAGAGGTAAATCAACTTGCCAGTGTCACCCAGCTAGTGAAGGGGAGAGCTGAACCTCTAGCCTCCATCAGATTAATTCCAATTCCCGGCCGTAAAACACTGCACCGTGCTCTTTGTATAGCAGCAAAATGTCTCCGTTTTTAAAAGATGATTGTAGATGGAGGGCGATGATCGCAATTCACTGTAAATATGGTTTACGTGTCTGCCTTCCTCATTAGGCCACATCCTTCTAGACTCTGGGAGATTCTCTAGGACATAGGAAATAGAGCTTATGTATTATTCACCTATTACCTATGGTCTCCAACAGGTAGAGGACTCAGAATTAGCCCTCAGTAAATGTTAATTTAATGCATGAATGCAGATATGAATGAATGAATCCTTAAATGAATGAATTATCTTAAGAGCTGGAAAGACGTGAACACATGGGAAAAGCCACAGAGCTTTAGGGGATGGTCACAGCAGGGAACAGGCAAGGGTCCAGGCCAAGATGGCAAGTTGCTAGCGTCAGAGAGGTCCAATGGTAGGCAACAGGCAGATGTCCTGGCTCCTAGGCAGATCTCGGTGTCAAGAACTTGGCAATAGGAAATAGATGGGCAAGCAGACGGGCAGGTGGTTGGCAGCAAGGGCTTTGGAAGCAGGTAGCAGGTAGTGCAGCACGAAAGCAGGACCTCATTTCTTTTAAGAACTTGAGTAATAGAGTGGCACTCCTATTCTAGACCGCCAAAGTAGGCATTCAGAGGCAAAAGGAGCAGAAACAAAAGGAGACGATCTGAAGCCAGGATTCAAGGTCAGAGCTGCACCAAGAGAGGCTATAGATGCAGATCCAGCAGGCTCTGCCTGCAGGTCTCTCGGTATTGCCTCTTTCTGGAAACCTCTTGCTCTTTGGACCAAGAGGCCCTGTTGGATAAGCCTGTTTATAGTAATTTATTGGTCTGAGCTGTGGGGATAGGCGGGCTGTGGAAGAAGGACGTCCAGCACATCATTATTAAAGGAAAGTTTCAGTGATCAGGCCAAAACTAGTGGGGTCATCCTTGATTCCTCAAATTCTTTTACACCACACATCCAACCAGTCAGCAAATCCTGTAAACTCCACTTCGAAAGTGTATCAAGCATCTGACTGCTCCTGAAGACTTCCACTGGTACGACTCTGGTCCACACCACCATCATTCCCCATGGAGTCAACTGCAATAGTCCCCTAACCCCACTGCTGGCTTCTGTTCTTGCCCTCGTCCCCCAGGCCATAGCCAGAGTGGTCCTATTCTCATTTTGCCCCATTTTCTATTTGGTTGTTGTCTTTTTCTTATTGATAATTAGTAGTTTTTTAGGAAATTGTGTTATATACACATTGCAAATAATCTTCTCAGAGGCTATGGCTTCCTTCGTGGCACTCCTTTATTCAGAACCCTCTGATAGCTCTCCAATTCTCCAAAAGTATAAGCCAACATCCTGAGCTACGAGGCAGTACATGATTACCTTCTCTTTCTCTTTCTAACCTCATCTCATACAACTCCCCCCATGTGTTCATTGCTGTTGTGACTATGACAGACAAACTCTCACCTCAGGGCCTTTGCACTGGCTGATACCTCTGCTGGAATGTTCTTTCTCCAGGTATCCACTAACTCAATTTCTTGCTTCCTTTGTATCTTTTCTCAAATATCACCTTCTCAGTGAGGCCTTTTTGCTACCCTATGTACAATTTCAGAATCCTTTCCAACTCACATGCCCACACACAGTCCTCTTTTACTGATTTACTTTTCCCCCATATCACTTTTAATTATCTAACTTACTATACATTTTATGTATTTACCTTGATTTGTGCTTGTCTCTATTACTAGAATATAAGCTCCATATGGTTAGGGATTCCTATTTGTTTTGCTCCTTGCTTCGGAACTTGTCAAGGAGCTTTTCAGAGCCTTTAATATGCATTTATCAAATCCCAAGAAAGAAATTCAGAGGTCAATTTGCATTATCCCAGCTTATTTATCAAGTGAATTTATTGTTTCCAGAGTACTGACTTTAAAGGGAAAACAACAGTTTGAGAGTTCTTCGAGAACTATTGTCCTGAATATAGACAGTTCCCCCTTTTTCAAATTCCTTTGACTCCTAATTGACTAGAAGAGAAATTTCAAATACTAGACAAATATAACATATCAGCTATTGCTAATTATCACCATCATATTTCTTCCTTAATCTTAGATGTGGCCTCAGAATTCTACTCAACACAGTACTAGTCGTAGTTAGTTAGAGTTGGTGTGGAGATGAAATGAATTTGTCATATCTGAGATTTTAACTCCTCTCCCACCACAGTGTAGCCTCAACTGACATTTAAAACTTTATTACGTTATATAACTAAGCCATACTAATCAAGTTTTCCTATACATATCCTGTAATTCTCACTGAACCAACACACAATCTTGATACCACATTGTGGTTTCCAACCCAAATGCCGTTCTGCACATCTCAGCATATACAATTGGTCTCTATTCTTTGCTGGTCACTCAGAGGGCCACAGTCACTCATAAGCACATGAGCATGATCTCTCTGGACTCTATGCTACTCACCACTTCATTTCTTATGTTCTGATTCGTCTACGCAACCCTCACAGAGCCCTGCATAATGCCTTGCACATTGAAGGTGCTTAATATTTTCTAAGTAGCCGTCAACCAAAAGTATAACCAGTAACTTTCTATTTAAATATGTTATATGCTCAATCTCTCCTCTGAATCCTTATTGCAAATCTGCAAGCCATTCTAAACCAGTCCCGTGCAATACAAAGAAAGTTTTACGTGTGCAATTCCATGGGCTGCTTTGATCCTGTATCATTTCTATGCTGTGCAGTTAAGAGTTCTGACTGTAAAACATACAATTTCCTTTTTCATCATTCTCTGGCCGACCTCCTGGAAAGAAAAGATAAAAGCGCATTATCTTAAGTGTTCTCATTGATTTCCTCTGGCAACTTCATGTATGTAAAGCCTATCTCACTTGATTATAAATTCTCAATGAAAGGTACTATATTTTCCACTGCATTTCTATTCCCCAGAATGTCAATACAGATGCTTTCTAAGAGCTTTGTAAGTGAATGGGTGAATGAATGAATGAAGAGATGGAAGAGACTCGAATAGGCAATCATTCAGGATTAGGTAAATGCTACTAATATTCAAATGTGAAGACAGGTGGGACTGTAAAGTATTTTCATATCATATTTTAACATATTCACGCTGTAAAACTAGTTCACAGAAAATCAAGAAATCATGGAGACATTAAGAAGCCTTTTGCAATGGGAGTATAGATTTTTCTGATCTGCAACTTATGTATATTTCAACATGGAACTAAAAATTAGTCACCTGGGCCCTTCTGGATACTAGATATCTTTAGCAAACTGTCCCTCTCCATATATACAAAGATCTGTGTTGACTTTATGCACCTCTGACTTCATACTTGCTCTGTCATGAACCAAAACATAGTAAAGATGGTGAGAAATTAAACCACTGCCTGTCTCCCCTCTTCCTTCCATCCAGCTCTGGAAGTAGGTCTGACAAAGCAGAAGCCTATTCCATAATCCCACAACCGTCATCTACGGGCCTTTAACAATCTCAAAATAACACAACATGGACCATTAAGTTCTGGAACTTTTCTCCATCCACAAAGAATCTGACTGTAATCATTGATCATCATCATATTCTCTAAGTGAGATAAACATTTCACTCTTTTTCCATGGAGGAGCAGAGGACTGTTGTCCAACATTGCATGATAGATCTGTTGTACCAAACAGAGCGTGAGTATGCAGAGTTCATCTACTGAGAAATTCTATAAAGTACTTAGTGTGACTCAAAAACAGCTCTACCTTGTCAAGGCATTGTGGGAATGGCTTGACGATATAGAATTTATGGTGTACAAAATTGGGCATAACTGATAAAAATCACATGAAGGTGTTTATATCTACTTCAGTGGACTCATTCAATTGAAATGTGAAAAATGCCAATTACCCTATAAAATCACTAATGCTATTCTGAAAGAATAATATTGAGCCCTTTAAGTTCAATGATGGTCAGTTAAACAATTAAGGAGACATTAATAACTAATGATTTATTTAAAAATAAAGTATATATAAAATATGTAACCCTAATTATATCTCATTTTATATATTTGGGAGGCAGACTGCCTTGTCTTTCTTTCCTTTCTCTCACCTTCTTCAAATGTTAATGAAGAAATACAAGTATTTGTTTTTTTGTCTCCTCTGATTCTGCACACTTCTTTTTTTTATCACTTTTTAAAAATTGAAGTATAGTTGATTTACAATGTTGTGTTAGTGTCAGGTGTACAGCAAAGTGACTTAGTTTCCATCTAAATAATTTCCCTGAGAAGAGCCTGTTTTCAAAGTTTGAATGAAACTAGCCGAAGAAACATGAGGAGCCCCACTTACTAAAAATAAAGAAAAAGCATGTGTAAGCGGTCATATTTTAGCTATCCTTCCACACGTCACTCTGGAGAAGTCTGCCCAGATGGTGCAGTCAGGGTTTCCTAGATTCAAACGAACTTCTTCCTTTTCCCTCCACTTTTCAAAGGTAAAGCAGATGTTTTTAAATAAATGAGCATGTGGGAAAAGAGAGAATAAAATGTAAAGATGTTACATAATTTCCTTCTGAAATAACCTTTGGAGGATACCAAACTAACTGAGGTAGATTCCATGTCTCCTAATGATGACAAATACCCTTAATTATGAGTAAATGTGCTATAAATATTATGATGCTCTGTGTTTTTCCAGTATCTCGTCTGCACATACTTTGTCTTCAAACCTTCTGTCTGCCTCCTATAGCAAAATCTGCTGCTGCATCCAGATTCTCTCTACTTGAAAAACACACTCGTAATATCATGGAAATATTCATGATCAAATGCTGCTTTTCATATCTACCACACAGCTGTTTAGTGATGAGCTCTGAAATTCTGTATAAAGAGAAGAGAAGGCATCCCCATGGCCAAAATAAACTGAAATCCGTTTCTGAGTCACTTATAATCATTTTATATAACATTTACATTTTTTGCAAAAAACTTGAAGACATAATGCCAGGCTGTAGTAGACATTAATAAAGTTTATTTAGTTGAATTATTGACCTATCCATCATTTGATATCATTGGAACTCCAGATATTTCCTAAGACCCAGATATACACACGGAGGCTGCAAGTGATGAAGGTCATTAAAGCAGTGGCTGGTTCCACCCATCTCTCTAACACTCAGAACATGGCGACGTGTCCAGTTCCTAGAGTGCTATCACTGAAGATTCTGGCTAATACACAAAGGATTACACAACAAGCTACAATCAGGAAAGAAAGTCACCAAGAGGTTGCATTTGAATTCAGCAAGTAAATGAGTAGCAGAACAGCCAAGTTGTCATAGGTGCAAACAATTGCCCCAACAGCCATTATTACAACTTAGGGAAGTTCACAGAAGCAAGATGTCTTTCTTATCAGGTATGTTTGTTTTAAAGTTGGTTCTAGGAACACTACTTTGGCATCTAGTTGAGATGTGTATCATTCCATGGAGCCGTTTTTGACAGGATGGACAGGGGAAACAATATGGTCTACCTGCGCACTTCTGGGAACCAACAGATTCTGACAGGCAGTAGTGAGGTCCAAGAAGAAGTGTCAGGAAAAATAAAGAAAACTTTTTAAGTGTGTTATTTATTCATTCAGTCATGCATTCATTCACTAAATACTTACTGAGTATGCACGATGTGTCAAATCCCATTCTGGGCATTAGAGATAAAACAATGAAAAATGTAGGGAACCCTCTTGAGAGACTCTATCGTAGAGGGGGATGAGGAGATAATAAACAAGTAAACAAATGCAAGCTGATTCAGATAGTGAAAAATGTCTGGAAGAAAATAAAGCAAGGCGATCCGACAGAGAAGAACACTGGAGCAGATTACATTGGGTGGTTGGTTAGATAAGGCCTATCTGAGTAGGTGATATCTGAGCGGAGACCTGTGGGATATTTAGGAACCTACTATGGGGGAGGGGGGGCGAGTAGAGGATTCCAGACAAAAAGAACAGCAAGTACTGTAAGTTAGACTTATTCAAGAAACAGGCCGATGTGGCTATAGAACACGTAGACTGGGACAATATTAAATAGATACTTCTATGCTGTGCTAAGGATTAGGGTTTGTACTTAAAGTGCCATGAAATCTCATTGGGGAGTTGAAAGCTGAAGCATGACGTGATCTGGTTATGTTTGCAAAAGATCACGCAGCTATTGTTTGGAGAACGTGTTGACAGAGGCTTAGACTAAGGTTATACCAATGGGAAGGGAGAAAAGTAGGTGAATTGGGGCTACATTTTGGAGACAACATGACATGCTAATTAATTGGATGTATGGGTGAAAGAGACAAAGCAAGGATAACTTCTAAATTTTTGTCTGGAGTGACTGTGTGGAAACAGAAGAGAAATGGGTTTGGAGGGGTTAGATATTTGGAGTTCTGCCTTTGAGGTGCCTGTTAAACATAATAATACTATCTATCTTGTAGAGAAAACAAGAAATCTATGTGAAACATTTACATCAGAACTTGGCACACAGTAATTGTTCAGTAAAAGCTATTATAATTATCTTCAAGTGAAGATGTAAAAGTAGTTGACATAAAAGAGCTCTGGAAGAGGTCAGATGGAGATATAAATCTGGGAGTTATACAGAATTCAGTGATGCTCACACCACTTTTTTTTTTTTTTTTTTTTTTTTGCTGTACGCGGGCCTCTCACCGTTGTGGCCTCTCGCGTTGCGGAGCACAGGCTCCGAACGCGCAGGCTCAGCGGCCATGGCTCACGGGCCCAGCCGCTCCGCGGCATGTGGGATCTTCCCTGACCGGGGCACGAACTCGTGTCCCCTGCATCGGCAGGCGGACTCTCAAGCACTGCGCCACCAGCGAAGCCCCTCAAACCATTTTTGATGAAGGACTTTTTTATTTTCAATGCACCGTGCGTGGACCAATACTTTTGTAAAATCCAACAAAAATGAGTTACTTTACAAATAAAATAAAACATACAAAGTCCAACTAGCTAATGTGCTTGGATGCCAAGGCAACGCCAAACTGCTATAAAAGTTTCTAAGTCTTCTTCTCAATTTCTAAACATATCGCTCATTAGAGAGCAATAAAGAACAATTTGCAGACCAGCACAAGCCCAGCACAAGCACTTTGAAGATCACTAGTACTCAGAAGCAGGGTGTAGCTAGAGAGGAAGGTCCTAGAGCAAGCCGAGACACAGTGCAGTCAAGTAGGGGTGGAGGTGGGGGAAGTCTAGGAGGGTGTTCAGTAAAGGAGCGTGAAATAATAACGCTGTTTGAATGCATAAGCACACAAGCATTGGGAAACCATATACACTTACAAGTAATCAGTTTTAAATAGGTATAAGAAAAAAAGCCTAATCATTCCTGCCAGGAACTCTCTCCTCTTCCCACAGATGCCACATCTGAAGAGAAAGACACCCGGTTCCCTAATTCATCCTCACACACACTTCAATCTAATCATCGGAGGTGCAATCTAGCGCTGAGGATGCATTAAGTATCCAAAGCTCCTTCACTACCAAGCTGGGCTCCGCTTGGGAGCAGCACAATTATCAGACCTGATCGCTATGGAGCTGTCCGCGAAGGATGCTTCAGGCCCCAAGCATCAACATCTCTGTTAGTAAGTCACTACTCTTGCCCTGTCATCAGCATCTCTCACTCAAAACTCTGGCTCCAGGGGTCCTGACGTCTGAGACAGAACATATGCCCCAGATCCGAGAGCATCTGTGATCATTCTTAGGGAAAAGGGTCAGATTCTGGCTGAGGACTTCAATAAAGTAAAGAACCCTTGATAAAGTCGAGTCTTCTGGTAAGCAACTTTTGCTTAACTTCCTACTTCTTTGAACCCTCACGCAGGGACTGCCTCCACTGGGACCCCGCCGCTGCACCTGTTTTGTTCCTTAAAGACAGGATTCTGGTTTCAAACATTCGCCTGAAGCGCAGGGAAAAATAACGCGGGCTGCGGGTGAACGTGAAGTTGAATGAGCCTGGGCGCGAGAGACTCTCTCATCAAGGGAGGTTCCCAGGTCTCCAAGGTGCCCGCGAAGCCGCGGACCCCCGGCGCCGGAGCCCGGAGCTGCAACCAAGCCCCTCCGCGCCGTGGGCGCCGAGCCGAGGCGAGCGCGCTTGGGCCTGGCGGCCAGGGAGGGGCGGAGGCGCGCCGTGACTCAAGCGGTCGCACCCCCAGGGAAGAAGCGGCACCTCTGGCCGAGCCGGGCGAGGGGCTGCGCCCGCCCGCGGGGCGCATGCGCGCTGCCGAGAGGCTCCCGCTCCCTCCCCGCCCACCTCTCCCTCCTCCCCCTCCCCCACCACTCCCTCCTCGCCTCTCTTCCCTTCTCCTCGCCAGCGGGGAGCTGAAGTTGGGCGGATGGCAGCAAACCGGCTCCGCTAGAGGACCGAGCAGCTCAGCCTCGCGCCCCCGGACCCATCGGTGCGCTGCCCACACCTCCAGGCGACTGGGTAAGATGTTGCCTCTGATACCGAGCGGTGCTAAGTAAATGACATCAAAATGTCTGCTCTGCACCGATGGATGAATCTTTTAAAGGTGTGTGGGGGGGTGCGGAGGTGAAGGAAAGAGGGGGTGGAGAGTGCAACTGCCTGTGCCCGGGCGGGGCAGTCAGCCGGCGCGGGGGTCTCGGCGCTGCCCGCGGCGCCGCGGGAGGAAGCCCGGGCCGCGCCGCTGCTTTGGGAAGTTGGATCCCGCGTTGCAGCCTCTGCGCGGTCCGCTCGTCGCCCTCCGGCTGCTGCGGACCGGCTGGGCGAGTGTCCTGCCGGCCCAGGGAACCTTCAGTCGGGTCCCCGGCGGAGAGCTGGGCGCCTTGGGGATCCAGCAACGAGGGCCGGGAGCGGCGGGAGACCCCGCGGGGCGCGAGGACCTGCCGATTGGGGTGGCTGTTTGTTAGAAAACCGAATGTGAAATTAACAGTGTCCAATCGACCGATCACCTCGGGGTGGTATTTTCTCTTGCTTCACCTTTGGGAAAATGCAAGTGGTGAAGGTGTGAGCCAAAGGGGGTGCAAAAATGCATACCTTGAGCATCGATAAAATATCGGAGGTGTGTGGGTAGGGGGCGGGGGCCTCTTTTGTTCTTTCCCCTCCCTCTGGTCGGAGGGAAGGGAGTTCTAGTGTGCACGGCTTGAGGTGGGTTTCACAGCCTTCGAGGGGGCGAGGAGGTGGAACGCCTGCCAACCCCCTAGCCGCTGCCCGGGTGGGTGTATCCGAGGCTCTCTTGCTAGAGGTGATGATGATTCTTTTCATTATCGATAGAATTACAGTTTAACAGCGGCTTACCCGCCAGCCTTCCTCCTCTCCCTCTTCTCGTGCTGCGGCAGAGGCTGGGTGCAGACACTCGGCCGTTTCCTCTACTCCCTACCTCCCTTTCTCTGTGAAAAATGTCGGAGGACTTGAGGATGGCGGAGAGACAGAGCTGGCCTCGGCAGCCGCGGAGGGGAGATGCTCCTCGCGAGCGGGAGGCTGCTGGCAGGGCGTCCCGGGCAGCCCGCGCAGCCTCAGGAGTCGCTGGGCTCCTGGAGACAGAGCAAGGGTCGCCCGGCCAAACAGATGCCAGCCGTGCGGGGACCCGCCCTGCGCCCCGGGGCACCCACTCACCTGGGACAATCTCGGTCGCTCCGGCAAGACTGATCCTGGCTCCTGGCATAGTAGTTTTCCTAACCACTCTGACCCTTCGATAAACGTTTCCTTACTTAAAAGAGTCACTTGAAGGTTTGTCTAGAGAACTTTGCAATCTTCCCACAGTTGTTTCTTTTTCTTTTGAAAAATCGTTTTACAGCCAGACTATTTCCATCATGGGGTGGCTATCACAGACAATAGAGAGAAATCTTGTAGTTGGATTCCCATTTAGCATAAGCGTTTCTGAGACTGCCATCTGCATTTCCGGCGTTCATACATACTGGTTTTCCTGGTGATGAACCCTCTGAAAATCATTTAATTGGAGAAATGAGAAACAATTTTCACCCCTGTAATGAAAAATAATGTTTTTCTCTCGGTTTCATAGCTGCTAGACATTATGTGTGTTTAATACTTTTGAAAGCTGTGGAACACTTTGGGTAAATTGTATTTGTTTCTAAAATCCTTTGTGGCAACAATAGCAGGTATCTATGAAATATACACTTTGCACTGATATCTAATGAAAAGGTGGTTTGTACTCATAAATTCAAATGAATGAGCAGTTTGACCTCCTCCAGTTAAGTTACTATTATTAAGCTGTTTCTTCTGTTAACAAGAGCTAAAACAGTAATTAGCACACTCATGGGAGAGGAGACTTATTCACTGTTTTAATAATCTTAAAAACTATATTTAAAGACCTCATGGTAGGGTAGTTTATTTACAATTTTTAGAAATGAGAAAACAAGTGTTTATCACTACAAAGGATTAGATGGTATCATTTATTAAATAAGATGAATCACCATGGCAATGGCACCTGATCTCAAGAGCCGTGGGCACTCATCCTTCCTCCTGAATTTGTAGTCTGAAAGATTAAGAGAACCACCTAATTTACAGAACAAACAACATAAGGTGTCTGTTGTGGCAGATTCTACCCTTTTTGCTCTGGTTCCTCAACTACTCCTTGGTGTTCAGTGGCCACAGGAGGGAATTAACAAGGAGGTTAATTTGCTCTTCCTGTCAGGTTAATAAGGCGTCCATTTTCCTGCTCACATAGATATCTCTCTGCTTTTAGGGATCTTCCTACAGGGTCCTAATTTATTTGAACTCATAATGTTGAAAGTCTAAGTCATTATCATTTCTATGAACTTTGTATAATTTTTAATAATAATAATTAAAAAAAAACAAAACAAAACATTTCTTAACGTTTCTTACCACTAGGGCTAGGAGCTTTGAAGAAAAGGAGACATGTACATATCCTCACCCACATGACATTATTATAACAGCCAAATCTAAAACTAAATTGATAAAAATTCTGGTTGACTCACAGACTAAAAAGCAAGAAAGCATTTACCTGTTAACTTACAGTTGTAGAGATAGTGGCCTTCATAGTAGAAGCCCATTTGCTGCAAGGCATGGGCTTTTCTGGAAAAGTGAAAGGTGGACATGGATAAGGAAATGTGGAGCGAAGATGGACGGGAACACATCCAACGGCATTTCTGCTGAGAAGCCTTTTCCTGATAGTGCATCTCTGCTTACTTAACAAGGAAAATATTGCACCACCCAGAAGGGCAAATGCAAGGACCACTGTATACCCAGTGGATGAGAATAATTCTATGTGATGTTAAAAAGCATTTTATTTCATCTGATTACTACAGGTAGAGTATAAGCATGAATTCATTGTAGAGGCTTAAAACTGTATGACATTTCCAGGGGGTGTCCTGGATCCTCGGAAATATTATACGTTTTCATGGAAGGCTTAAAGAAATAAAAGTGTCCTTAGATGTAAGTAACTAGGTCGTTGCTTTTTGTTTGTTTGTTTTTGTTTTGTTTTGTTTTGCGGTACGCGGACCTCTCACTGTTGTGGCCTCTCCCGTTGCGGAGCACAGGCTCCGGACGCGCAGGCTCAGCGGCCATTGTTCACGGGCCCAGCTGCTCCACAGGCATGTGGGATCTTCCCGGGCCGGGGCATGAACCCGTGTCCCCTGCCTCGGCAGGCGGACTCTCAACCACTGCGCCACCAGGGAAGCCCTGCCAGGACGTTTGATATTAGATTGATAGATACTCTCACCCTCACTATCTCTTCCCATCTCCACTTACCCCCCAGAGACTTCCCTAATATCCAAAGAAATTCCTTTATACTGTTATTCCTGCTGTGGTGCCGATACCTAGCACAATATCCGGCAAAAGGCAAGTGTTAAATAAGAACTTATTCAATTAATAAATTTTGCAGAACTGGCATGGTTCACAGAAGACTTCCAAGATTTTTACTGTTTTTTTTTAGAAGCGTGATCATATTCATTACCAAATGTACTACATCTTTGGAGGAAACCATTTTGAGAATTGTCACTTTGTGAATATGCATGTTTTTCCTATAATATTTCTATTGTTGATCTGTTTCCAAACAAAGTTTAAATTACCTGTGGGCAGGCATGGACATGATGAACATGAGCTTTGGGTCAAGTTGACCTTAGCTTTTGTCCTGGCTCCTCCATTGAATGGCTCTGTCGCCATGGTCAAGTTACTTACCAGCTCTGAGCCTCAGTTTCTTCAGATATAACAGCAGGGATAGAGACCCACTTCCTAAGATGTTTGCAAGCATAAATGTGATGCAATGTGTATAAAGTGCTGAACATGTGCCTCGCATGTTTCCCAATATCTAAAGAACCGCTATTGAACATATGGGGAAATTTACCACAGGTTCGTTTCCTATGAATAAGTGGGACATTTTTTAAAGAATTAGAATCATATTGTAGAGCTTCATACTTACTTTTTTAAACAATTGACATTACTTTGTTGACGTTTCCCAAGAAATTGGAATTTTTAATATAATTTAGTGACTGCAAAATAATTCACCTTATAGCTGTCAATTTATTTGGCTATTCTTTCTTTTTTGAATGTTGACATTATTTACAATATTTCACTGTTTTAACTGATGTGCATCCTAAGGTGTAGGCTTTGTCTGCATACCTATGGCATTTTTTCCTTTAGGCTTGCTACTTAGAACATCTAGTTCTCACCAACAAAATATCATCTTTTAAAAACTCTTTGCTGGGCTTCCCTGGTGGCGCAGTGGTTGAGAGTCCGCCTGCTGATGCAGGGCACACGGGTTCGTGCCCCGGTCCGAGAAGATCCCACATGTCGTGGAGTGGCTGGGCCCGTGAGCCATGGCCGCTGAGCCTGCGCGTCCGGAGCCTGTGCTCCGCAATGGGAGAGGCCACAACAGTGAGAGGCCCACATACCGCAAAAAAAAAGAACAAAAAACACACAAAAAACCTCTTTGCTAAATCTAAATGCCCATGGACAGATGAATGGACAAAGAAGATATGGTACATATATATAATGGAATATTACTCAGCCATAAAAAGAAATGAAATTGGGTCATTGGTAGAGATGTGGATGGACCTAGAGTCTGTCATGCAGCGTGAAGTAAGTCAGAAAGAGAAAAACAAATATTGTATATTAACACATATATTGGAATGTAGAAAGATGAACCTATTTGCAGGGAAGGAATAGATACGCAGACATAGAGAACAGACATGTGGACATGGGTGTGGGGGAAGGGGAGTGTGGGATGAATTGGGAGAATAGGTTTGACATAAATACACTACCATGTGTAAAATAGATAGCTAGTGGGAACCTGCAGTATAACACAGGGAGCTCAGCTCCGTGCTCTGTGATGACCTAGATGGGTGGGATGGGGGGGAAGGGAGGGAGGTCCAAGAGGGAGGGGATATAGGTATACATATAGCTGATTCACTTCATTGTACAGCAGAAACTAACACAACATTGTAAAGCAATTATATGCCAATAAAAAACAAATAAAAATTTAAAAATTGTGCTAACTTGATAGATGAAAATGATATTTTTCAAACTTTTAATTCCTTGGTTACTAAGAATGCTGATAACTTTTTTGACATGCTTATAGCCATTTTTTTTTTGTCTCGAAGATCGCTTGTTCAAGTCTTCTGCCCATTTTTCCATTGTATTCTGAATGATTTTATTATTTGAGTGCGAATGTTAATTTTAAAAGACAAGGGAAAAGCAAAGAAAGGAAATGCTTAGTGACAAAGAAGACACGTGGCAAAGACTACAGAGATCTTTGTGGTTGAATGGCTCTAGCTCAAATGGAGTGGCACAAACATTACCAAAGGCTGGAGACGGACCAGCCACAGCATTAGGGCTGCTATGTTGTCCATAACATACTGCCACCTGCCACCATGCTGGGGCCTTCCAAAGTGCACAGTTCCTTTTACTAGTTGAGGTCTGTCATTTTTCTGTTTGGGTACTATGCACACACACTCACACCTTATTAACAAGAAGCAGGTACATCACATGACAAGCTCTCAGATTTTCATTGATTGTTTCTGCCAGTTTTGAGTTTTCCTGAGATAAATGAGATTGAAAGGAAATATGGGAGTAGATGGAGGTCCTCTAGAGCATTCATTGAAGTTTCTCCTCAGAATGAAATCAATTAAGCTTCATCATAAGGCCATGTCATATTAGAATCCTGTCATCTCGTTTTTAAACTGGAGGTGAAATTTAAATATTTAAAAGTTGAGACTAATCTAGTACCTTAATGAGCTCTCTATCTGTAGTGTTTCACACGATTCAGTGCTCTGATAAGTTCCCGGTTTTGAATTTTTAAATTCTGTGACTATTGACAAATTTGGTTTCAGAAGCTTAAATATTTAGCTTGGAAAATCTATAAAGTCCCTTAGATATTAAACTACCTAGAAAGGATAAAATTTTATAATTTTTGCTGGTTCCAGTTTATCAAATATAGTAAAGCCTCAGTAATTCAGAATCAGCGAACCTGGAATCTATAATGAACAGGAGGCCCCTGTAGGAGGAGCAGTGAGCTTTGGTGGAAGAGAAAAGCTCGTTTCAAATAGAACTGGATTTGAGTTCTTGCCCTACTGTTTTCTAGATGTGCAGGCTTTTTCATTGAATTATATAAATGCTTTATACTTGAAATTCTAGAATGAGTAATAAACATCTAAAATCTCTCTGAATTCCTTAAACTTTGTATTTGATATTTTTCAAAAAAAATCTCTGTGTCAGTAAATATAACTTTATTATAAACAATGAATGTGGTTACAAAGCAAATATTTACTTCCTTGGATGAGGTCACAGCCTTTTCACAGCACTTCTGATTGGCTATTGAAATACAAAGGTTTTAATTCAAGAGCCATGGCATTAAAAGAAAACAGACACAACCCAGGGGAAATTATGACATAAATGAAACAAGCAGGTAAGTGTTTATTTCATTTCTTTAATTATCTCGGGTCTTCCCAATGGCATCGTGAGTTAAATCCAGTGAGAACCTTTTGTGAAAGTTGACAACACTGTCTGTATCTCTAGTATCAATAAATGGTAGGGGCTTGTTTTTTTGGTATATTATGACAGGCTATCTAGAGATTTTAGGAGTCCATTTTGTTTCTAGGAAAACTACCCCATGTCTCCACCCTGTTTCCCTCAACCCTTCTACTTTTTTCAGGCTTCAATGAATCAAAATCAACAAATATTTGAAAGTCCACTATAAGAAAAGTAGCAAGCTATGCGATTTAATTTAGAGGGTGTGAAAAAGCATATGGAAAATTGCCCTTGAAAAAAAGAGACTTTAGAAGCAGCTTATGCAATTTGGTAGAAAGAGTGCAAATTTTGGATTCAAATAACCAGAGATTTGGCCTTAACTGTGTTGAGCCTTAGTGTCATTATCTGTAAATTAAAGACTGATTGTACATACCTTAAAAATGTTGAGGGAGTAAGTGAAATTATGTCCATAATTTGTCATGTATTGACAATCACTATGCAACTGTTATATACTGTACTAGAATTAAATAATGAAAAATAAACCCAAGAATAATTAAAATAATAAATAAAATAATTAAAATAAACCCAAGAAACATCCTGTAGATGAGTGCTTGAAGGAATGTTCATTTCTTACCAGTATTTGTCTTAACTAATGGGTCCTTATTCATGTTGAGGCTGCTCTCCATGTGTCTGCTGTGTAATTCTTTCCTGACCAACTTGTTTAACCAACCTGTTAAGTGAACATTCATTCATTCATAAAATTCTTGAGCACCTACTATGTGCCAGGCTCTGCGATATGATTTTGGATGCAGAAAAATGATTACACATGGCCCCTTTCCACAAGTTCACATAGACGCTTCTTCGACTTAGTATTATTTTGCTTTCATCGGGTGAGCCCTGGTCATTCTAAGTTTACAAGTCATAACTAGATACGACATGGAAGGAATGAGCAAGGATCTCCTTCGGATTTAGGAATTTTAGGACCGTTGACCTCAAAGTGTAGAAATATCTGCTCCTTCTACACTTGGAGGTCAGTGAGCCTAAAAGCTGCTAAGCAGAGGCTCAGATAAGGGGAAGGGAGAACAGGAAGTGGCTCTGCTGGGGGATGATTTACCATCCACCACCATGTCCAAACAACAGAAGGCTCGAGGCTCAGCCCTCCCCAACTCCCAATCCTCCCTCATTAAAGTGAACAAATTGTCTGCATATATGTGTACTGTGCCATTTTCCCCCTCACTTAAAGGCTACCCTGGGTAATCATCATCATATAATTTCAGGTATGTTAAGATGTTGGGTGAGGGGGTGAGCAAAGGGAGACAGCGAAAGTGATAGCCCCACCCTTCCTAAGGATCTGCATTTCCCATACAATAAAAATATTATAATTTTTTATCCCGATATTATTGCAGTTCTTTCACTGATAATCTTTTTGTAATATAGTAAGTTGACCAGAAATCCAGAATAATCTTTTCAGATATGAAAAGAAAAACTACATTTGATTTTGAAGAAAACCATCTTCAGCACCTACTTGTTGAAATCACTAGAGTGATCTCGAAATCCAGCAACTGGATTTATCCTGATCTAGGATGATTTGATACCATTTATAAAGTCAAAGTAAAGACTTCAAGTCCTTCCTAGCAAAATGTTGTGAACATACAGTTAAATTGCCTGTATATGGTGATGAAAGATATTGACATTATGAATGAATTAACTTGAAAGTAAGCTAAACCCTCATTTCAGCCACCAAATTTAACTCGCTAATCATTAAACCTTTAATTAGGCTGTCAATAAGTAACTATATGTGCTAATTTGGGGTCTCAACCTATTTCTTTCTCAATTTATTTCACTCAGCACCACCATACAGCATTTTGCTGGTGACCTATGAGTTTAGCATGGTCAAGACTCACTAGAGGGCTTCCCTGGTGGCGCAGTGGTTGAGAGTCCGCCTGCCGATGCAGGGGACACGGGTTCGTGCCCTTGTCTGGGAAGATCCCACATGCCGCGGAGCGGCTGGGCCCGTGAGCCATGGCCGCTGAGCCTGTGCGTCCTTGAGCCATGGCCGGTGAGCCTGTGCGTCCGGAGCCTGTGCTCCTCAACGGGAGAGACCGCAGCAGTGAGAGGCTCGCGTACCAAAAAAAAAAAAAAAAAAAAAAAAGAAGACTCACTAGATAAAAGCACAGGAAAAATGAATATCTTTTTTGAAGGCACTAAGGCATGGTTATGCTATAAAGCAATATAATAACCAATATAACTTATAAACTGTTATGACTAACTGAATGCTGCATTTTGAATTAGAGTATTAAATACTTTAATGTAAATTAGAGTACTAAATACTCCTGTGTAAATTGAAATATAAAATTTTTCCTTCCCTACTGTTTGGGTGGAGTGTAACATTTCACTCCCCCATTTCTCTCTTACAGTGTTACTAGCAGCAGTAGTAGTAATAGTAGTAGAGATATTTCTACAGAGATAAATTGAAGAGGAAGGAATATAAATTCTTTTTGTACATCAAACACTTTACAGAAAAATAGGTGTTTATGTTATTTTATATAATTTTTAGGATAGTCACACAATTTTGTGCCTGAAATTTAAAACGTATCAAGAACTCAAATGTTAAATCTGTCAGGGAAAAACACAAAAACAAAAAAAAACCCTGCTGTTTTATTTCATTCTGCTGATCAAGAATAAACTAGCCTACTGTTCCTATATTAATTCACTTGCTTCTCAGAATAATCCTATGAAGTAGGTTCTGTCATGTTGGTCTGTCTCTCTTCATTTTATAAACAAGGAAACTGAAGCAAAGAAAAGTTAAATAACTTGCCCAGAATTAGTCGCTATTAAGTGGCAGCCTGTGTCTTTAACTTCATTTCTGTGGATTCTAAGACTTGATCCTCAAGACCAGGGGTTGGCAAATCACAGCCAATGGGCAAACATCTGGCCCACTGCCTATTTTTGTTAATAAAGTTTTATCAGAACAGACACACACACACACACAAGAATAAACTGGCCTGATTGTCATATCTCTGCTAGTTTATGAATAAATGATGTTGGCAATTTTGATTCAAGCTATTAGAGCCCATGTTTTCTTCATCAGCTCATGTCCAGTAATCTGAATTTTTGCTGCTGAAGAAATATTTCAGACTAAATTACTTTTAGTAAATCCAGTGTATAATGACCCACCTATATTTATATAAATGATGGATTTAGTTGAAGGATATATTTATGTATAATTTTTAATGCTGAAAACCAAGGGCTAGAGAAATCCTTGTATACTGGAATTGTTGCAAAATTTAATATTTTGAAAAGACGTTTTATGTGTCAATGTTTGAGAATATGGGTGTGTTTTCCCTTTTTGTTTATGGGTTGAGAGCAGGAAATAACTGACCTGATGCCTGTGCAAGCGCTGGGGAGGGGATGATACATACTTGAGAATCCAAGAGGAGACACCAGTGATGTAAGAAAGAAAGTCAAGTAAAAAGCAGGAAGGCTGGACTCAGAAAACGAGACTATTAGCTAAAATCTTATTACATCTTAAGGTATAATATCACTCAGTCATTATTATGTAACTCTGCTGTATTATGTAACCACCTCCAGTTTCATAAATTCGCGTGACCTAATCTTAAGATGGTAATTTTTTCCATTAATTCAGTAATTTCATTGACTGAACATCTGAGTAATACAAGCGGTGTTTCGTGAGGTAGAATTTCATTAAATAAATGTTCATTCCAGGAAGGAAAAAATGTACAGAACTTTTCTTGACCTGACATAGATTATGTTGAATAGTTACAAAATTCTTGTAGGTGATACCCCAATTCAACCACATTGATAAAAAAAAGCTGCTCCAAATTTTCTATTTAAGTGGAACTACTCCTAAATCCATCTTCTATAAAGTTAACTTTATTTTTGTGACATAAAGGGATCTTTACACTTTGCTTTTTAATACCAGCAATGAATAAATGCACCTGTGAAGCTTTGCTTTATTGAGCAGTGGGCAGTACAATGACTTAATATCTAAACTATTTATTAAGACTTCGGGGGAGTGACAAGAGTGCTTGAAGGAGATTATTTTTAAGGACATGTGGATTTATGGCTTAGTAGGAACACTGAAAATACTTATTTAGTGAAGCTGCTTATTATAGCCAAAATCAGCGTTGGCACTGAGTGTACTAGCCTCTGACCACTAGCCCCAGGAAAGTCCCAGTCTGGTTAGATCTCAGGAAAAAAGAGGGAGGTCATGTGCTTGAAAGTAGAGCTCCCAATCTAAAAAATTAAATTATGAACAGGCAGAAATGATGGAAAGAGAGAGTAGTCTTTTGGTGCACCTATAAATATGCCTGCGTGGGTCTGATTTTCCAAGTGTTTGCGTTCGATTCACAACTTGCCTTCACGTTCAGCTACTTATTCCTTTCACCCTTTTTGTTTCCTGCCTCCTTATTCACAATTAATGCAACTAACTAGAGCCTTACTCCGGAATTGGGAATAGTATAATTAAATAAATCATAGCCAAGGCTAAAGGAAACTAAAGACTAGTTGAAGAAAGAATATATGTATGTAAATTGGGATTACTGTTATATTCTAGGAGTGAAATAAAATGCTGTGAGGAACTTTAGATTCATTTTAAATGGCCAGGCCAGGACCTGGCAAAAGTTTTTTTGAGGTGGTAATATTTTCTCAAACTATTGAAAGTCGGAAATTTTTTTAACATCTTTATTGAAGTATAATTGCTTTACGATGGTGTGTCAGTTTCTGCTGTATAACAAAGTGAATTAGCTATACATATTGTATATATGTGCCACATCTTCTTTATCCATTCATCTGTTGATGGACACTTAGGTTGTGAAAGATGGAAATTTGACAGGCAAAGAATGGCCTTCCAGGCTCAAAGATAATGTAAAGAAAAAAAAGCACAGGACTAGGAAAAGTTGAAAAATACTTTGTGGCACAGTTTTCTAAAAATATATAGTACATGCAGGAAATCACAGGATAAAGCCAAGAAGGAGACAGATACTGGCAGGTGTTAATATCCAAGTGAAAAGCTAGCATTGTCCTTGACAGACCCAGAGCGCCATGGGCACCATATGAGTAGAGGATTACAGGGTGAGGATTGTGCATGTTAGGTCTGGGCAGTGGGGAGGAGAAAGGCAGCAGGAAGACGGGTTCAGCTGTCCAAGCGAGAGAAGATGAGGCCTGAACTGGGAAAGAGCCAAAGGCCAACCCAAGGCAGTAGGAAGATGATGTCATGAAATCACGTTCCACTCAGAGCCTTCAGGATTTGGTCGCCAATGAGATTTAGAAGATGTGAAAAGACCCTTAAAGCTGATATAGAAGATTTGAGCCTGTGTATCTAGGTAATACAGATGCCATTAAGACCTGGAGAAACCAAACTGATGAAGAGGTTAGGGAGGAAACAAGCTGAGTTCAGCTTGGGGAAGGGTTTGCCACACCCATCAGAGTTCTAGCAGATGTTTCCCAGGCTGTGGATTAAAAGCCTGCTTGATTCAGTAGGAAGCAACAGGTCTGCTCTTAAGCTATGTCAATAGAGGCACAGAGTGTCTAGAATGAAGTTGATGACACTTCTGCAGTATTCTGCATTTTTCAAACCATAACTAGAATACTGTTGTGAACTTCTTTCCTCTGGACACCGTGGTTAGAGGTTTGCAATACAAAAGCCAGTAATTCATGTGAGAAGTGATTATTGGAGGCATTTGTACTTTCTTAAGCTGGAATAGAGTGGTCCCCCTAGAGAATATGTGTGTTTCTCCATTTGGAGAAGAGCCATGTGAAATGATTAGACTCATTTTAAATTGCCCCAGTGACATAACGGGAATAATAAAACCATATGGCAGAGTTGTAAGCAGATAATACGGGCAATGCCCTGGCACACATTTGGCATTTAATGTATCTTAGCTCCTACTGCTCCTCTTAAAAATAGCATTAGAACCAGTGGGCACATGTCACTGAGATAGATTTTGCCATCCTGTTAGGAATAACTTTTTAAAAGTCAAGGCTGGCTTGGTAGAGGGGCTGCCTTGAGAAGTGGTAAGTTTACTGTCAAATGCTCAGTGGACAAAACTGGCAGAGATGTTACAGAGGAGCGTTAAGGGGTTAGGAGGGGAAAACTGCAAAAGGCTTCATCCTGACTCCAAGGTGCAAATCGCTCCAGGGAATTTGGAATGCAAACTCAGGAGAGAGGCTAGAGCTAGAAATAAACCTTGAACATCTTTTCCTTAGAGGTGACAGTAGTAAGTGATTGCCAAAGGAAAACGTGTAGAGAGCAGTGAGAGCTTAGAATAGAATCCTGGAGGATATCTACATTGAATGAGCATGTGGTAAAAGAAGGAAACTAAAATACATACACACATATATATATACATTCATACATAAGATGGTCAGAGTGAAAAAAGAAGTGTTAAAAAGAGAATGAAGACACTGTAGTATACCACGAAACCAAGGAAGTGGAATTGTTTTTAACCAATTTTCTTCATATTTATAGTAATCTTCTAAAAAGATCGGAAAAAGGAGACAGTTTAAAGAAGGAAGAGCAGCTGAGTTATGTCATGTGGCAGAAAGGGTAAGTTCAGGACCAAGGCAACACGTTAGATTTTGCAACGAGGAAGTTACTTGTGATTGTCTAGAAAGCACTTGTGATTAATGATTTATACACTTTCTATTTCCCAAAGGTTTGAGGCAGCTTAAATAAAAGCACTTGCACAGAGGGCGATGAAAATTAAACAAAACAAAGATAAGAAGCCACAAAGAGAAATAAATGGGGGGAGAGGGTGAACGGCCACAAGACATGGGTAGGATTGTCATCATAACAGGAGCGCTACATTTCAGCTCTGAGGTTCCAGCAGCCAAAATAAAAGGGTTTACAGGACAGGTTACCTAGAACCCGTTAATGAAAGAAAACAGTTTTTCAGGAGTTTTGGGTTCTTTTTCCCCCGGCACTAAGTTTTGTGAATTGTATATTCTATGGATTCTTAGATAAGGAACAGTGACATATTAGACAGTGGGGTCAACAGTGGTTCTGCTGAATCAGGTACAGGCTTGCTTTGAATTGCTGTTTCTTTTTTAAGCCCTTGAAGGTCAAGTATATAGTATTAAGATGAAGTCTGTAAAAGCCAGTAAGGCACTGATCATTTTAGACGAGCCGGACATCTGGATACTCCTGAGTCTGAAAAATCACATATAAAATAGCATTAGAGATGAGGGCATCCTACACAGGAGATGAGGACAGTTCCAGGTACGTGGGGGAGAGAGGGCCTTGCGACCTCAGGTCCTTTGCACATCCCACCCCCTCTACCTAAACAACTGTCCTCCTGATCGTTCTCATCACCCACATTTCAGTTCAAATGTCACCTCTTTAAAGAGACCTTTTCTGTACTCTCTAATGTTGGCCCTTTTTTATTCCTTCCTTCATCTGTCACTTTTTAATAATAACCTGCTTTATTTAATTCATAGCACTTACTGCACTGTTAAGTTATTTTATTTATTACCAGTCTCCCTCCTTCCAACAGAGAGGATGTAAATCAGTACACCAGACAATGCCAGGAACAGAGTAGGTGCAGCATATGTGGAAGGAAGGAATGTTCTGTGGATGGGGGGGCGGGGAACTCAGTTCAGTATCGATGTGATAAACTAAATGGATGGTAGTTCTGGCAGCGGAGTAAATTCTCCCTGAAGTGCGAGCTGAGAGGAGGAAGATGATTATGATCGTGACACATTTCGTACTGGGAATTTTAAGAACACTGGGGCTTGGAAGAAGAGCACAGATTCTCCGTACATTTTCCTTTCCACTCACGAAGCAGGGGTACTGATATGAATGGTATGTTCATGAACATTCATTCATTGATCAGGGTTCTAAGGGGAGGAGCTTAGGGAAGCATGCAAAGGGCAAATTCCCTTTTCTTCTACTTTTGGATAAGACTGTTTAACATTATCCACTTAACTTTTTTTTTTTTTTTTTTTCCGCGGGCCTCTCACTGTTGTGGCCTCTCCCGCTGCGGAGCACAGGCTCCGGACGCGCAGGCTCAGCGGCCATGGCTCACGGGCCCAGCCGCTCCGCGGCATGTGGGATCTTCCCTGACCGGGGCACGAACTCGTGTCCCCTGCATCGGCAGGCGGACTCTCAACCACTGCGCCACCAGGGAAGCCCCCCAGTTAACTTTTGAAGAACATCTTTCAAAAATATCTTATGCTATTTTAGCATAAATAACAGTTGCAGGACTCTTTCTAAAAGTAAATAGCTATTAGGTGCCTCTCCTGTTATGATCCCTCCCGGCAACGAATAATAAAACCCCTATTATGTTAAGGAGTGTCATTGTTGGGGGAGGGGGCACGTGTATGTTGGCAGCCCAAGGAATGCATCAAAAGGTAAGGTAGATAGCTAGTGGGAAACAGCCACATAGCACAGGGAGATCAGCTCGGTGCTTTGTGACCACCTAGAGGGGTGGGATAGGGAGGGTGGGAGGGAGGGAGACGCAAGAGGGAAGAGATATGGGAACATATGTATATGTATAACTGATTCACTTTGTTATAAAGCAGAAACTAACACACCATTGTAAAGCAATTATACTCCAATAAAGATGTAAAAAAATATATATATGGCCTCAAGTATAAATCAAGTCGCTGACATACAAATAGGAAAGCAGAGGTGCCCGTTGAGAGAAGCTCCTGCATACTGGAGAGGAAACCGGACCCAACTGATGCAAGACTGAGGCCAGAAAAGGAGGTGAGCCTGAGAACACATGGAGCATAGACTAGTTATTTGAACGAACTAGGGAGAGGAGAGGACTAAATAGAGAAGAGGTCATGGCAGCTTGAGGTGGGCAGCAGAACCCAGGAAAACTTGTTTTCAATATTTATTTTAGGTTTGGAAAGGACTAGGGTTGTTGGCAGTGAGAAGCAAAATTATCAATGGAGAAGGTTTGGGGAGAATGGCATGACATTTCTTGGAGCACCGATTTTATTCATTCCTGAGAAATGTAAAATGTTTCTATGTCAAAATAAAAACAAATATTAGGAAACAGCATATAATATTTATCATTCATTCATTCATTTAATGTTAGACCTAATGCTTAGAAGGAATTTTGATTATTTGAGCCCTATTTTGGGCTTTGCTTCCAGACTCTAAGGTACAAGTCTGGCATTTTAGAGGTAGTGGAATTTCCCCAAAGTTATGGACAGGCAAGGGATTTTAGAATCATAGAGCATAATAAGCTCAAAAGGCACCTTGAAACTATCTGAGTCCACAAAAATAATGGGTTCTTTTTTTCCATCATCTCCTCATCTCAAATATTTTAACTCATAGGCAGAAGAAAGATGTCGTGGGACAAATATTACAAATTGTTTTTTTTTCCTAATGGCTTTACTGGAAGCATCCAAAATGACAAAAAGTGTTTTCAGCTTAGAAGAAGGCAGAATAAAAAAAATAATCTAGTTTTCCTTGCATACTGAATGAGGAATTTTGATCATATTAACTATATTACTTAGTCATTGACCAAATGTTTGGCTGTTAAAATAAACAAGTAAACAAAGAATTTCCTACTTATAGTTTGTTAAATTGTTCCACAAGGGGATGTTGATCTAACAAGTGTTGCCTTTGTGTAATGAGCAAAAGTAAATTACTGTAGTTTTGACCAGGTATAAATCCAAGTTTCAGAATGAAAATGAGTGTCAAAAGATGTCACAAATTCATTGGGAAAGCAGCTTTTTGAATGCAATATGAAATAAGGTTGATTTTCATATACGTTCATTCTCTTATTTGAAGGCAGAGTAGTGAACTGTCATTCAAAAGTAGAGAGATAAACAGGAAATTGAAGTTCAGATAATAGAAATTAAAGGAAGAAATCAGTGTTTAACTGCAGCTCTTTCAGAAACCAAATTTGCCTTCTGTAATGTTTTGTGGTTGGTTGTTTCTAATGTCCCACTCCATTTGGCTTCTATAGGAAAATCTGGGAAGGAAGAACAAGTGATTCTGGAAAAAAGTTGTAAAGTAAAAGGAATTGATGCTGAATAAGAGGCAGAATTTTTACATATGGTTCATCCAGTGAAGTTTCTCTTTTAACAAATGCTTATTGAGCATCTACTATGTGCCAGGCTCTGTTCTTGGAGATTCAGATTTATTAGAGGAAAAAACAGACAAAAATGCCTGCTTCCATGAAGCGTATATGTTTGATCTTTGATTTTTTTAATTGACTGATAGAGGGAATCCTTTGTAAAAGCATTCAGGGTCCTTTGTGAAGCTGGGTTATCAAATATATGTACAGACAATGTATTACTAATAGTATATAGTATATGCATATGTTATATATATATTTTTTCTTTTACTCCTCCATTAATTGCAAATAAATGAGGCTAAATGAGAGAGTACCAAAGGCATAGTGGCTGTATCAGACTGAAATATAATGGGAATTTTCTACATTTAATTCTTTAAGAAACTGACATGACATCAGTCCATTTCGAATCAATATATTGTACTACTCCAAATATATTAATTGCAGTTCAGAAGATACCAGAATGAGAGGTCAGAGGAAGGAGAGTCCACTATCCTGCCTTCTCTCATTCAAGGAAATATAGAGCTGATAACATCGCAAGTTCTGGGCACCAGGGGGAGAAGTGAGCTCATTTTTCTTAGCCTAGAAATCTGACTTCCCTCCAGGAATTTCCCAGGAGTGAGCTGCCTATTTCATCCTTATCCCTTAGCTGTTTCTTGCATTTGCCTGCCAAACTTGTTTCCTAGTGTTCTGGGCTCTGAGGTATATTTCAGAGAATTTAGAGCACAATTCACTAATGTAGAATTTTGAGGAACATCAGAAAATTTAGATCACATTTAACAGAGGTAGAAAACCAAAAGGAATATGTTCCTGAAATGTCTATTTAGGCAATAAGATACGAATGCAGTTTTACTGTGTCTGAGCTCTCAGAAAAAATTATATATGGAAGCAGCATAATGTGCAGAGCCAGAATGGGAGTGAAATGAATGAAAATGAATAAAGTTGTAAAAGAGAAGAGGCAGCTTAAACTTATGAGGAAGGATGTAGTCCTTTTCTTTTTCTTTTTTTTTTTTTTTGACAGGTGTTTAGCAGATTGCCCTATAACTGAGTTTCCAATTATGTTATAGGAGAAACAATATTTTCTAAAAGAACTCACATGAAGCAATCTGACCTCCCCTTTTACCTGTGATTTGTTTTAGTTCATAATGACATATGCAGAATCACAGAATGGCTTTGTTTTCAAGGATGGCATTGAAGCAAGAACTGATGAACTATCAAGAGCTGTTAGGGATTTGATCACTACCAAGGGGAAATGATGGAAAGATGTTAGGGATTTGATCGCTACCAAGAGGAAATGATGGAAAGATGTTAGGGATTTGATCGCTACCAAGGGGAAATGACGGAAAGATGTTAGGGATTTGATCGTTACCAAGGGGAAATGACGGAAAGATGTTAGGGATTTGATCGCTACCAAGAGGAAATGATGGAAAGATGTTAGGGATTTGATCGCTACCAAGGGGAAATGATGGAAAGATGTTAGGGATTTGATCGCCACCAAGGGGAAATGAGGGAAAGAAATCTGAATGTATTCCAAGAAAATAAGCACCTCATGCTCTGGTTGGTGTTGTATTTGTTTTGCAATGATGGGCTTTACAAATTTACAAGTATTCCACCTCCACTTGCGATAATTTAAGGCTGAACACAGCAAGTGATATTTTTACAGCTGAAACTTTTAAATAATAATTTTTAAATTTATGTAATTTTGGATGGCATTAAAATTTAAGTATCATAGTGCCTGATATGATAGAAAATATAGTATAGACTTTAAGAAGTTTATTTTTACTAGTGATTGTTTTATACAATGTGAAAATTTTATTACAGAATTTATTTAGTTTAACTTAAAATAACAATTAAAGACTTCATAGTGAGATGAAATCAATTGAAAGTGTTAAACTTGTGTTGAACTTGTTTTTTGACACTTTACATATAACTGTAATATTAGATGTTTGCAAAAACCTTGGTGCGCCAGTGGTTCTGAGTATACTGCTAAAATGATGTTTAATCTTGAGATGGGATTTAGGAGAACCGAGTTCTGGCTATAGCTGTAAAGCTGCTCAGTGGACCCATGAATCCTGGCATGACAAAGAACTGTAATATTCAGACAAGATCACTGTCAATGTCATCATATTTATGGTGCCTCTCACTAGTCATCTGGGATTGCTGATCAACAGTGGACCCTGATGCTTCACGAAGTAGTGAATTCTCTCTCCTAAAGGAAGATTTCAGATGCAGACTCTATATTGTTTGAGGATGAACCTCTCCATTCCCTTTCTTCCACCACTGTCCTACTTGCAAAGACTAATATACATACTTACCTCCAGAAAATGGTTCTACTATGCCACTTCTGTGCCTTTGCTCAGACATTTTTTGCCTAGGATGCTGTACATGTGTCCCTTCACTTTTCTAAATCCGACCATCTTTAAAGGTCTAAGCTCAAGTCCTGAGACCTTCATAAATCCTTGTCTGGCCACCTCCAAGTGGCCTCTCCCTCTATGGAAACTTTCTACATCATAACAATGACACCTGTATTCTTATCTTCTCCATGAGCAAACCCTTTCCCTTCCCATATTCTTATCAAAAGGTGGCACCTACACAGTCACCCACGCTGGAACACCAACAGTCAACCTTGACTGCCCCCCCCACACCCTGCTCATATCTAACCTATCCCTAACCTAGGCTTAGTCTACCTCTTGGTTACTTCTTACCTCTGTCCCATTCTCCACTTTTGCTCTTCCAGTTCACCATCAGCATCTTGCCTGGACTACTGCAACAACCTCCTTGCCAACATTCTCACTTCTCTCCACCTGTCCTTCACACTGGCACCAGAATGACCAAACATGTCACTCCTGATGCTGCCTTATACTTAGGAAGCATGCACTGTCTCCCCATCATCTGTAGATAAAATTCAAATACTTTGCATGGCTCTGTTCCTGATTCCTCCCTCCCTGTCTGCCCCATTGCTCTTTTTTTTTTTTTTTTTTTTTTTTTTTTGCGGTACGCAGGCCTCTTACTGTTGTGGCCTCTCCCGTTGCAGAGCACAGGCTCCGGACGCGCAGGCTCAGCGGCCATGGCTCACGGGCCCAGCTGCTCCGCGGCATGGGGGATCTTCCTGGACTGGGGCACGAATCTGTGTCCCCTACATCGGCAGGCAGACTCTCAACCACTGAGCCACCAGGGAAGCCCCCCCATTGCTCTTTTATTCTCAGGCACCCAATACCCCAGTCACATTGAATGAATAAATGAATCTATCTTTAAAAGGTAGGCCAAGCTATTGTAAGTCTCCTGGTTTTTGCTCATGTTGTTACGTCTAGATGGAATGTTTTACCTGCCTTTATGTACTTGGAAAATCTCACCTTACATATTGCTTTCAATAGAACTACCTCTGGCTACTGCAGGCATAAATCTGTGCTTAGTCCTCCACAAGTGAAAACTTGATACAGACTTTTATGATCTCACAGCCAAGTCATAAGCTTATCGAGAGTAGGGATCATTTTTTTGGAGGGTTGCAGAAGCTTTTCTTAAAAAGCCCCACACAAATAATAGGTCTCTAATAAGTATTTATGTGTTAGTTCTCTGTGAAGCTGGAAGCTGACCTGTCAGCACTCTTTGAAATGTCATGCTTTATAACCCAGCAACAAAGGAGACACAAAGTAACATCTGTTTGCCAGGTAGTCCAAGAGTAAATCAGCCTGATGCAGTAGGCATACCTGGGATGCCTAGGACGGAGTCACTGAAATTGACCAGGTTCCAAATTCCATGAGGCTACTCTGCCTAAGGTTATGATCTTGCTTTGAATGAATCCCCAAATCCTCACGCTGGCCTGCAAGGCCCCGTGTGATCTGTCCACACCTCCCTCTCCAACCTTCTACGCCTACCCCATACCTCTCTGGATCCATCACTTTCCATTCTCCCCACTTGCTACTTGGCCCAGACATACAGCTTCTTATCCGTTCATGCAGTGGGCCAGAGTATTCCCAACTCAGACCTTTTGTTCCTCCTGCCTGGAATGTTCTTCCCACAGACATCCATGTGGCTCACTCCCTTACCTCCTTTATCTTTCTTTGTTCAAATGTCACCTTTCAGGGACACCTTCCTTGACCACTGTTTACAATTGCAAGCTGCTCCTCTCTTTTACCTTGTTTCTCTCAATAGTACTCAGAAGTTCTGTGTGATTGTTATGTCTTTTATTCACTACTGTATCCCAGGTACCAAACAGAGTCTAGCTCAAAGTAGCCATTCAATAAATATTGGTTTAATAAATCAATGAATCCATGTGACATTTGCAACAGCTCTTCCTATATATCCAACAGATATATTTCTCTTTGAATAAACTTTATGTCCATGATCCAATTTCAGGCCTGGTAGTTAGTTAATGTCTGACCTTAGTCAAACATGGTTTGGATTAAGAGTCATTTATCTTGGGTTTCACTCCTGGCTCTGTCACTTTCTAATTATGTGACGTTGAACAAGTCATTCCATCTTCCTGGGTACGGTTTGTCTCATTTTTAAAACAGGGCTAATAATACCTAATGAATGACTAGGAATAGGACGAACTATAAACTTCTGTAAGCATGTTAGTTGGTAACTATTTTTATTTATTATCTGTGGGAGGAGCTGAAGAGGCAACATGGCATAATGAAGAGTTTGAACATAATAATCAAACAGATATGGATTTGAATTCTGTCTCCAGCACTTATTAACTGTATGACTCTGAGAAAATTTGCCTCCTTTTCTATAAATAGGGAAGATATTTTATTCATTTCAGAACGGATTGAAATACCAAATGAAGTAACATAGTATACCATGTTTCAACAGTTCTAAGATGCACATTTTTTCACATTTTAACATTTCAGAAATCAGTATGCACTTTACAACTGATGCTGTCTTCAGTTCAGTGATGTGTGGTATGTACTTCAAAACTTTCATATGTGAAGCATGATGGTAATTATAGCTCAGAATCTTTCAGGTCACTGACAATTTTAAGATATTTTCCTCTCTTCCTTTATTGGGAAAAAGTGGCCTTCAATGAATAATGATAAAATGGTCAATTTTGTCTTAAAATATTTAATAGCCATTATTTTGACAGGTTGTCTTTAAACTTTGTTTTTCTGATTTTAGCCAAAAGAAAAGAAATTATAAATTAACTTAAAGTATTAACCACTAAGTAATTTGCTCAGTTTATTTCCTCTTAATAAGAGGAAGGCACTTTGTTTTTCCGTGTCCCTCTCCCTGTGTCTTCACCTCTAGTTTGGTTTACGCTTTCTCTCCCCTTCAGTTTGGTCATGAAGGGCAAGAATAGAAGAATATCCTGGCAACCCAGCGCCACACTGTAACATAATACGGTTGCTAGGAGAAGAGAGTAGCAGCTGCACTTGAAAAGAACACGTGGCTCTCTCATCCCAGAGGAGCCTGTGGGCTGTGGCTGAGACCCACAGATCGAGGCAGCGTTCTCCACCCCGCCTTCTGCAGAAGGGCATGGAAATATAACTCTCCTATCATGCCCTACATAAACGGCAGGAATATTTTATACCCCATTTTAAATCAAGTATAAACACGAAGGGAATAAAAAAGTTACTACTAACGATGTCATCATAAAGCTATGTAACATTTCAGCCCATTATTCCTTATACACTCTTCTCTTAAACTGAAATGACTAATCCAGTTTTCTAGTCTAGCAGTAGGTCATTACTCAATGTTATATCATCCTATATACCTTGTGGCTTGTGTAGTGTCCTGGTTTTCAGTTAACAGAATTAGAAAAGAATGAAGGGTGCTATATGGGTTATTGCAAGAAATTCTGCACACATTAGCCATATTCTTTGTTCACTAAACTATATAAATTCTGAGATGGATGTAGTAAATTTCCATAATGACTTTCAATCGAGAAAGCTCATTGCACAATTCATTTTACTCATTCAGCAATTATGGTTGAAATTCTACCAAGTACCAGCCAGCAAGTGTCAGGGCTGCGGCTAAAATTAAATATTTTAGGATAGAACGCATAAAACAAGACACATACATGATGAAATTGAATGCCTAATGTTTGCATTGTACTTTTCCTTTATGTGAGGAGGGCACCAAAATGTTTTGGGCTTATCCCTCATTAGCATTTGAAAGAAAGTTAATATTCAGAAAAATAAATATTTTGGGAACAATCCATTAAGCCAGCCCGCAGGTGGCAACTGTGATTAGATTCCTTCACATGCACAGAGGCCCTGGAGGGACTCTAAGGGGCACTGCTGTCTGTGACATTGGGTCACAGCCACAGGAGTGAGATGGGCTAAAGAAAGCCAATGAACTATCCCTGAATCATTTCAAGGAAACTTGGATAGTTGTCCATCGTAATGTTTTCATTATGTGCTTAATGGGCTCTGGACAAAGTCCAGACTCAAGTGTACATCTATTAGATTCTATATCTAGATTTTTGAGACTCAGGAACATCTGATTCTGTTCATCTATCTGCATGGCCTTTATAATTCAGCTATTCATTTTTCCTTTCTCTGAAGAATTTGTTAACCAGATCAACATATAGGAAACCCTTCTAACTCATGAGCCGACGCCAACTGATTCTTTGATTCTTTTTTTCCCTTTGATCCGAACATTAAAAAATGAGAGCATTAGCTTCCATTTGGGTATGCTTCCATCCAAAATAAAAACAGAAATAGGTTACAGAGTGATTGGGATATGACTTCAGTATGGAAACTAAAGACATTTTTTTTCTTTGATTAGGAAAGACTAAAGATTTATCCAATAATATCCAATAAAAAGTTCCAGTACAGCTCATTATCCTACTCCTTCAGAGCCCAAATCATATTTCTAGGAATGTAACAACTCTAGAACTGGTCTTTCTGTGTGTTCACATATGTTTGTACACACACACATTGTATTTGTAATTCTACTTAACTTGAGAGATGTCTGAGTTTTGCCAGTTTTACCCCTAGAGAAAATGACGGAGTGCGTCTCTGGTGTATTGCATTTCCTATCCTCCCTACTGGTGTCCCATCGGACCTTTCACAGCGTCATCTCGTGTCTACTGTTGGGACTTAATGAAGGACTTAGGTGATAAGTCTTATCACTTCCCGTAATAGAAGGCTGCAAAGGAGCAAAATGTCTTCAAAGTACAAAGACAGGTCACTGCGTTGATGGAGAGCCAGACAACGAATTTGATCTTTCACTGGTAGTTACCACTTCACAACCACCCAACATATATAATCACCAAGGGAGGCATATACTATTAACTGCTAAGGTCAATCCTACCCGTTCCCATTTCCATTTTATGAAGGGATTCTGCTGTATACAGCAATGACATCTGCCATTACTTTTTTTTTTTTTGCGGTACGCGGGCCTCTTACCGCTGTGGCCTCTCCCGCTGCGGAGCACAGGCTCCGGACGCGCAGGCTCAGCGGCCATGGCTCACGGGCCCAGCCGCTCCGCGGCATGTGGGATCCTCCCAGACCGGGGCACGAACCCGCGTCCCCTGCATCGGTAGGCGGACTCTCAACCACTGGGCCACCAGGGAAGCCCTGCCATTACTTTTAAATCAATAGCATACAATATAGTCACGAATAGAGTAGAATAAGCATGAACTTTGAAATCTATAAGACTAGGTTCAAATATGAATTCCCGTGTTTAGAGCATGGGCAAATTTGCTTAGATTTTCTGAAGCTCAAATTTTCATTTGTAAAGTGGAGAGAATATGTACCTGATAGAATTATAAGGAATAAATTAGGTAAATTAAAACATTGAGCAATAACGTCCCATATGTATTAGTACTTAAACTATTGTTTCTAGAGAAACATTGATATGGAGAATTACATTAGAATATAAACAAGAAAGGACAGATAAACTGTGACAAATAGGAGCTTATTATTGCCTCTTAGAGAAAAAAAATAAAGTAAAATGTATACAATGTGGCAGTGTATGACACACAAATAAAAATACTGTCTTTAAATACATAAATTGTCTGATACTACTTTCACATAAAATTTTGATTAATTAGAACACTCAGGAGACAGGAGCCTCTAGGTAAATGATCTGCCAGGTTAATTAAGGCTCAACAAGTTTCCTTTAATTTCATGGGGAAAAGTCCTGTCAAACTGAAAATGTGTTTGTTCACTTTTCTGCCCCCTCAAGGAGACTGTCCTGAATGTAGACTGAGTTGGGGGCTGGTAGCATCTCGAAAATACCATTATTAAAACTAGTTCTTGTTTAACGGGTTATAGATTTAAAGAGAAGAAGCTGAAGGTGGAGTAGTCAAGTAACATTTGAGGAATGAAGGGCCAAGTGCTATGACAAGTCCTTTCGTGAATATTTTCTCCTTGAATCCTCATAATAATACTCCGAGAGTATTATTCTCCTTGTGGAGTAATAACTGGACAGATGAGGAAACTGAAGTGTAGAGAATTTAGGTAATATGCTTACAGTTATTGAAGTAATGAGTGGTGTAAGCAGAAGTTGAATCCAGGACTTCTGGTTCAAAAGCCTCATCTCTTTTTTTCCACCCAATCCATTCTTTACTTTTCTTTATAAAGCTACTCATAAAATACAAAATCACTTGGATTCCAGCAAGAGAGAAACTAGATGTGGGCAGAATGCATATTTCCTCTAAGGACAGATACAGCTATTCTTTTTTATTTATAAATAAATTTTAGAAGAGTTTTTCTCATAATTATGCTTCTCTAATAATAGGGTAGAACCATAATTCAAATTAAGTCAGGATTATACTTATTTTAACTTCATCCCTCCCCACAGGTACTTAAAATTTAGTCCAAATCTTCTCCACTAACTGTTTAAAAAAATTAATTAAAAGTTCTGAAAGTACCTAAATGTAAATCAATAAATATTAAATATAAAGACAAAGTCACTTTTCACTAAACTCTGCTAGAAGAAAAGGAGAATGAAAGGTATAAAAGCCATGGCTTCATTTAAAAAGTGTGTACAAGGGAAAGGGTGGACTCAACTTCTTTCAGTTAAATGTCATGTGGATGTGTGTGTGTGTTCATCTTCATTCTGCAATCTACTATGTCTCGATCATATCATAAAATTTATCATCCAACTCAGTTTCACTCTAGAAAGGCTGTCACCTTGAGCTAAGACATGTGAATATGGACAGTTCCACACAAATCAGAATGAATAGGTCCCCTAACAGTGACCCTAAGAATCTTCCACTGTGGTATTTTTGGCCTTTCTTTCTCTCACCCCCTTGGTGCACCTCCTTATAACTCTTCCTAGGAACATTATGCCTAGGTCATCCTTCTTGCTCACCATTGCCCCTTCCAGACCAGTCTCTCCCCGTCCTCCTCCCTAAAAATCTCCAAATTTGAACCTCATGTAATCAGATAATATCACCCTATACCACTCATTATTGCTGTCATCCACATAATTCCTGTGTCACTCCCCCTCATTTCTCACCAATTTTCACTCTTGGCGTACTGTCACTCTCACAGCCTTACTTCTAATCTTAATAATTTTAGAGATTCGTCCTAGGGTTCCTTGCCCTCCTTTTTTCCTGGTGATCCTGTTCTCCATCCTGTGCTAGACACTCACTCCCTTGTCATGCCTCCTTAAACTGACGCATGGCAACTTTCTGCAACTCCCCCATCCTCTCAATATTGGGGATCAACTTCTCTGACCCCCCGCCTACATTACTCGCTCATCCTTCTCCCAGATTTCAGCAATCTCTTGACCAAAACTTGGTTAATTCATCATCCTTCATCCCCTTGATGTCTCTCACTCCTGGCTGCTGAAGCTTATTAAAAATTCATCTCTGGATCACTATTGTCTAAGCCCTACTAAATGCATAATAGTTGTTCGATAAACATCTGTTGAATTAAAGAAGAAGAAATGTGTGTAATGAACATTTAAACCCGCAGATCATTTTCCTTTGCTTCTGTTCTTAAGAAACGTTTGACCATTCTCTCATGCAGTTACAATGCATATTTTATCAAAATCCACAAATTACAGCTGACTTGTTCACTGCTTTTTCCATGATTTGCCAAAGGAAAAAATAAGTCTAAGTGCCCGTTAAGCTATTACATTTCATTCTTAAGTTACAATCTGACAAGATACTGAGTTGAAACAGCCACAAAACAAACAGATTCTAGATGGTTCTCCTATCACCATTGTTATATCTAAGGAGACTCTCATAAAGGGACAGTCTATACATTTGGCCATGTTTTTCAGATGTTTTCTATCATCTTTCTGAAATCCTTCCAGAAAAGTGAATTTATCTGAACTAAACATGAAAATCAGAGGTTGTCAGTTTTAGTCATTCAGACTGAAGACATGAAGGCCAATTTTTTAATCTGTCAAATTTGAATGTCAAAATTTTATAAAGGAAATTTTCCTTATAGAAACAATGTTTTAAGTTTTAGGTGTTAAATGAACTATTATTTACATGGCAGTGGCCATAGAGCTATGGTAACCTGTGACGTGGGAGAGACTAGAGGTCAATGTCTATCATCCAGTTTGATCCTTCTCCTGTTAAAGAAAAGGAAGGGGAAACCCAATGAGATTAAATGGCCGACTTACTGTGATAAGGAAATGAACCCAGGTTGACAGCCAGGATCTCCTGTTCGCAGCTGCCAAAGCTTATTGAGCGTGTAAGTGGGGAGCAAACACTTTGCCAGCATTTTACATGCATCACAAGATCCTCACAATAAGGTAGTGAGGTAAGTCTTATTATCGTCAACTCTGTTTTTCAAAGGAGGAGACAGCCCAGAGAGGCTAAATAACATTTCGGTATTACACAGCAAGTGAGATTCAGCCTCACTGAACTCTTGTTTCCCTAACACTTTATGTCTTTCGTAACCCTGTGCCTTTGCATATGATGTTTCTTCTGCCTGGCAGTCCTGTTGGGTTAGCTCTATTTCCTCCATCCTTATCACCCAACTGAGATGTCTCTACTTTCACAATCCACTCCAGCCCTCTCCTCTGGGTTCCAGTAACACTTTGTTCACACCTCTATCAAAGCCCTTATTTTGTAGCATTATGAATGATCTATTCATGCATCTTTCTTCTCACAAGACTATTAGCTCCTTAAAGACCCTGTCTTATTTTTCTCTTAGATTTCTTGGACTTAACAGTTATCTAAGACATAGAAAATGTCTAACAAGCGTTGGTTGGATGACTAAATTCTACGACAAACTATGTGTTTTAGAGACCTGAACTGATATATTAAAATTTTCAGGGCTGAAAGCAGTTTGGATTTTAAGTATTGTTTGTAGTTATTTGCAAACCAAGCTACAAATATTTCTCATAGACTAAATAATCAAGTGCCTTCCCATATGGAGAGTCATGCATTTCCTTTCATGACTCAGCAAATATGACTAATATATAATTAGATCATTTTTCATAATCTTCCAATAAAATTGGAGAAATGGCATTCTGGTAAAACCAATTTGAGATTCTTTCTCTTAAAATACTTATTTCAAAGAATCACTTGGAGTAGTTTTAGAAATTCAATTCTGCATATCTGTAGAATAGTGTGTATAACTCAAAAGCCTGCTGTACTACAGATTCAGTTATTAAGTAGATAGATTTTCCTAGAGTAAATACATCTTATATTCAATTTCAAAATCATTTATTAAATGGCAGCATTTTTCCAGAACACAAAGTAGAAATATTTAAAATTATTACTATCACGATACCATTTCAGAAATGTGAACTATTTCTCCTGTTTTATTCATGTCTTTTTTTGCTGCTTCTCTCTTGTTGTTGTTGTTTTGTAAGTATCACATGGTGGCCAAGATATACCCCCTTAAATTCCTTTTAATAGACTCTTTAATATCAAAATATATTTCATTATCAAACATGATGATTTTCTCTCTCTGCTACTCAGGATCTCTAAATAATTTGCCAGTAATTGAACAAAACTGAATTTCATAAATATTGTTTTCCCTCAGAGAATAAGTCAATTAAATTTCTATTTTCCCCAAATTATTTTAATTTTTTTTCTTAAAAAATACAATAATTACTAGTAGTCAAAATTATAGAGGCAGAAAGTAAAATGGTATTTGCCAGGGGATGGGGGAATGAGACAATGGAGAATAATTATTTAGGCACAGAGTTGCAGGTTTTCAAGATGAAAGAGTTCTGAAGGAGAATGGTGGTGAGGGCAGCACATTATGAATATATTTAATACCACTGAACTGTACACTTGAAAATGGTTAAGATGGTAAATTTTATGTTTGTATATTTTACCACAATTTAAAAAATTGGGGAAAAAGATAAAGTTGTAATAGTCACCTGAAAGTTTGTTCACTTTGGAAAAAGTGTTAACATGAAATAAGAGTTGCTCAATGATATTTCCCCAAAATTTTGTCAGAACTTCATTGAAAACAATTCAAGATTATGGTGCTCTACTTTCAACCCTGTCATCATTAACTCAGTTTATTTATTGAATGCCCACCATATGTCCCGCTTTCTGCTTAGATTATAGTTTAATCAAAAAACATGTTAATTACCTCATTGACTTCACATTCCGTGACAGACATATTACTAAGGACATAGGAAAGCATAAACAAAAATAAGTAGCGTATCCATGATGGATTAATAAAAATGATATGCATATTTTAAAAAATACAATGACTCTAAGAAATTCCCACAAAAACATACCTAACAAGTATCAAACTATTCATGAACACATCTGAGATACTGCATTATTATTAAAATTGTTATTTTTGGAGATATTTATTGTATTTCTTTTATTTATATAGATTATGTTAACCACAAAATTATATTCATCTGTGAATGTGGTAATTATTAAAAAGGTTAGAATTTTTTTTAATTGAACATCCTAATTCAAAAATATTTAACAGAGCTTTAACTGATAACACAACTGGATATTCTATTTGGGAGAAGGTATAAAAGTCCTCCACTAAAAATATATGACTGTGAGTAGATAAAGAATGGGAAAAGAAAAAAAGAAGCCAGAAGATTATTTTGAGACTTCTGCCCTTCTCTCATAGATTGCTTATACAATTTTTAAGTTACCAATATACTGAAAACACCTCAAAGAGCTACAAAAAATATCTGACAAAGAATTAAAGTAATTAATTTGAAGCTCATCTGTATTCTAGTAACACAGAGCCAGGCTTCCTAACTGTGTTCAGTGCTCTGAATTTTCTATATTTCATTTTCAAAGAATGAGTATCATGATGAAAACATGGAAATTAAGGTACAGAAACGCAGAGAACTCAGAGTTGTTCCTAATACAATGGGGATTTTCCCCTCTAGTCATCAACTTTAAATGGGTATCACATAGATGGTTCAACATACCTACCTTAATTCATGAGTGTGTATAAGATTGTGGAAGAGCACATACAGGGAACCTCACCCCTTGATGAAACCAGATATAACATAATCATATTTATATAATGCATTTTCATACACATTGTGACATCTGGGCCTGAGAACAACCCTTCAGGTACTAGAGGATTTTGTTCTTGTTTCACAGATGGAGAAACTAAGGCTTAGCCACATTAAGTGACTTGTCAAATGTTACCCAGTGATTTAGTATAGGTAGGGCTGAAGCTCAAGGCTTCTGGTTCCAAGACCAATGATCTTTTTCTAGACCACTGTGAGTCCCCAGAAAGCTATAAATTGAAATTTGTTGTATATTTATCCCCTTATCTACTAAGTCAAGACTGCATTGGGTAGGTGCCCTTCTGGGTGCCTCTCTGTTCTCCGCATCTCTATAGTCTCTGTAAAGTATATGCACCATGTACCCTACCCTTTGATGACCTTCTCACAATGTGTGCCAGTGTCCCCACCACTTGTCCGCTTGTTTACCCCTCATCCTTGGAAAAAGCTGAGGAATGGTCATAATCAGGAGTAGGTAGTTAAGGAGTTTGTGGAAGATAAAGTGAGCTTTCTCCTGGGAGAGAAAGAAAGATGAGCAAAACAAATACTTGAATCACGCATGCTTTATTAACTTAGAAAAAGAATCACCATACTGTGTATCAGTGAGAAGACATCCCTGGAGAACAGTGAGTTTCAGAGATACAGAAGGAATCAGGTCAGATTACCCTGGTAATCTAAAATGCAGTTCATCTGCCTGTAGATAGCGTGAGCATACCATAAAAATATCCAGTGTTGAAGGACACCAACCTCAAATCTGGAATCAAATGAGACACTACATGTGCAATAGTTTTAAAACTAAAAAGAAAAAAAATGTCTCAAGAACATAGAACCTGGTAAGACTAATTAATTACTGTTGATAATAACATTTCCTAAGTAACATCTTCACATTTCTTCATTCCCCCGTGTTATCTGTTGTCATCTGTAGGGCTCTCTCCCCCGATAAAAGGAGAGAGGAAATTTAGTACTCTGAAGCCCTGATAATGTCAGGAGTTAGCCAGTCCATTTCCCCCCCTTTTACTGGTTTTCAGATGAAAGCAAATCATACAGGGGAAATTGAAACCATAACTGCTTCTGTAACACTCTGTTCCTCAGGGGGTACTTGGACTAAAAGGAATGCACACCAGCAAAACACATTTAAGGTACAAGTTATGTGAGTCATCAGATGCAGTTTGTATAATTCCAAAACATTCAGGAGCTAAATTGTACTGGGATAATTTGTGAGCAATGTTCTGACCTCTAGCATTTCCAAGTCTCACTTGACTTTGTAGCTTAGCGGTATTTTTTTTTAAGAGGACTGCGTCACTTTAATTTTGTGATATCCCAAGCCCATTCTGCTCCAAGTCTTGTATAATTGTACATTTTTTATTCAAAAGGCAGAATGAGTAAAGATGGGGTTGAAGGTGAGTGAAGACAAGGAACACTTTATGACAAAACAACCAAACTAATGGGGCATTACTTTAGAATACTGACACCAAAATACTGTAATTTCTTGGAGAGATCTTAATAAAACAGAAATTGATAAAAGCCTCATTGTCAAAAACCAAACAGCAAGACCCCTTTTAGCCGTCCTATAGAAATGTTACCTAACTCTTCAACTAGTGCCATGAAAATCATAAAGTTAAAAATTGCACTTTAATGTTTAGCTGTAACAACAAGGCAGCATTTTCTTCAAACAAAGAAGAATTCTCCAAAGTGAATAATCATATACCATGGGTTAAAAGAAGATGAATTGTGTCTGGACTTTTTAAAAGAAAAATATACAAAAAGTAAATCCAGTAAATTTTTGAAAAGTTTTTAATGATTGGCTTAAATTAAGACTTTCTGTACGGTACTAGTAAATGTCAGTCTTAGGATATTTCCAGCTGAATTGGACATTATATTTCGACCAGTTTCTCTGACACACTCTTTTTCGTCTAAAACTCTCATAGCCTGATCTAAAAGAGTGTCTCGTCAAATACTGATTGAAAATTGATTTTCATTATTTTAATTGCCCCAAATTTACAGAATATTATTATTCCATGGAAACAGCATTTTGAACTCAAATATTTGCATTAGAATCATTATACTTAATGTGTTGATTTTAAGTGTTGTGTCTTTGCATAATATGTAATTATGGGGATATTCACTCAACAACTATTAATAAAGATATTTTTCTCTGAAAATATTCATAGATTTACACTGGATAAAATCATATAAGACAGTTCTCCAGCTTTATTGAAGTGTAACTGATATATCAAAAAAGTACATTTCATGCATACAATTGGATGAGTTTGGATATATGCATATACTTGTGATATCATCACCTCAATCAAGGTTATCAAGCATGTCCATAACCTCCAAAAGTTTCCTGTGCCACTTTTTTAAAATTAACTTTTATTGGAGTATAGTTGCTTTACAATGCTGTGTTAGTTTCTACTGTACAGCAAAGTGAATCAGCCATACGTATACATCTATCTCCTATTTTTTGGATTTCCTTCCCATTTAGGTCACCACAGATCACTGAGTAGAGTTCTCTGAGCTATAGAGTAGGTTCTCATTTGTTATCTATTTTATACATAGTATCAATAGTGTATATATGTCAATCCCAATCTCCCAATTGATCCTACCCCTCCTTCTCCCCGTTGGTGTCCATACGTTTGTTCTCTACATCTGTGTCTCTATTTCTGCTCTGCAAATAAGATCATCTATACCAATTTTTTAGATTCCACATATATGCATTAATATACGATATTTGTTTTTCTCTTTCTGACTTACTTCACTCTGTATGACAGTCTCTAGGTCCATCCACGTCTCTACAAATGACCTAATTTTGTTTCTTCTTATGGCTGAATAATATTCCATTGTATGTATGTACCATATCTTTATCCATTCATCTGTTGATGGGCATTTAGGTTGCTTCCATGTCCTGGCTATTGTAAATAGTGCTGCAATGAACATTGTGGTACATGACTCTTTTTGAATTATGGTTTTCTCAGGGTATATGCCCAGTAGTGGGATTGCTGGGTCGTATGGTAGTTGTATTTTTAGTATTTTAAGGAACATCCATACTGTTCTCCATAGTGGCTGTAACAATTTACATTCCCACCAACAGTGCAAGAGAGTTCCCTTTTCTCCACACCCTCTCCAGCATTTATTGTTTGTAGATTTTTTGATGATGGCCATTCTGACCGGTATGAGATGATACCTCATTGTAGTTTTGATTTGCATTTCTCTAATGATTACTGATGTTGAGCATCCTTTCATGTGTTTGTTGGCAACCTGTATATCTTCTTTGGAGAAATGTCTATTTAGGTCTTCTGCCCATTTTTGGATTGGGTTGTTTGTTTTCTGATATTGAGCTGCATGAGGTGCTTGTAAATTTTGGAGATTAATCCTTTGTCAGTTGCTTCATTTGCCAATATTTTCTCCCATTCTGAGGGTTGTCTTTTTATCTTGTTTATAGTTTCCTTTGCTGTGCAAAAGCTTTTAAGTTTCATTAGGTCCCATTTGTTTATTTTTGTTTTTATTTCCATTTCTCTAGGAAGTGGGTCAAAAAGGATCTTGCTGTTATTTATGTCATAGAGTGCTCTGCCTGTGTTTTCCTCTAAGAGTTTTATAGAGTCTGGCCTTACATTTAGGTACGTAATCCATTTTGAGTTTATTTTTGTGTATGATGTTAGGGAGTGTTCTAATTTCATTCTTTTACATGTAGCAGTCCAGTTTTCCCAGCACCACTTACTGAAGAGGCTGTCTTTTCTCCATTGTATATTCTTGCCACCTTTATCAAAAATAAGGTGACCATAGGTGCGTGGGTTTATCTCTGGGCTTTCAATCCTGTTCCATTGATCTATATTTGTGTTTTTTTCCAGTACCATACTATCTTGATTACTGTAGCTTTGTAGTATAGTCTGAAATCAGGGAGCCTGATTCCTCCAGCTGTTTCTCTTTCTGAAGATTGCTTTGGCTATCTGGGGTCTTTTGTGTTTCCATATAAACTGTGGAATTTTTTGTTCTAGTTCTGTCAAAAATGCCATTGGTAGTTTGATAGGGATTGCATTGAATCTGTAGATTGCTTTGGGTAATATAGTCATTTTCACAATGTTGATTCTTCCAATCGAAGAACATGGTATATCTCTCCATCTGTTTGTATCATCTTTAATTTTTTTCATCAGTGTCTTATAGTTTTCTGCATACAGGTCTTTTGTCTCCTGAGGTAGGTTTATTCCTAGGTTTTTTGTTGCAATGGTAAATGGGAGTGTTTCCTTAATTTCTCTTTCAGATTTTTCATCATTAGTATGTAGGAATGCAAGAGATTTCTGTGCATTAATTTTGTATCCTGCTACTTTACCAAATTCATTCATTAGCTCTAGAAGTTTTCTGGTAGCATCTTTAGGATTCTCTATGTATAGTATCATGTCATCTGCAAACAGTGACAGCTTTACTTCTTCTTTTCTGATTTGGATTCCTTTTATTTCTTTTTCTTCTCTGATTTCTGTGGCTAAAACTTCCAAAACTATGTTGAATAATAGTGGTGAGAGTGGACAATCTTGTCTTGTGCCTGATCTTAGAGGAAATGGTTTCAGTTTTTCATCATTGTGAACGATGTTGGCTGTTGGCTTGTCATATATGACCTTTATTATGTTGAGGTAAGTTCCCTCTATGCCTACTTTCTGCAGGGTTTTTATCATAAATGGGTGTTGAAGTTTGTTGAAAGCTTTTCCTGCATCTATTGAGATGATCATATGGTTTTTCTCCTTCAATTTGTTAACATTGTGTATCACGTTGATTGATTTGTGTATATTGAAGAATCCTTTCATTCCTGGGGTAAACCCCACTTGATCATGGTGTATGATCCTTTTAATGTGCTGATGGATTCTGTTTGCTAGTATTTTGTTGAGGATTTTTGCATCTATGTTCATCAGTGATATTGGCCTGTAGTTTTCTTTCTTTGTGACATCTTTTTCTGGTTTTGCTATCAGGGTGATGGTGGCCTCATAGAGTGAGTTTGGGAGTGTTCCTCCCTCTGCTATACTTTGGAGGAGTTTGAGAAGAATAAGTGTTAGCTCCTTCTGTAAATGTTTGATAGAATTCCCCTGTGAAACCATCTGGTCCTGGGCTTTTGTTTGTTGGAAGAGTTTTAATCGAAGTCTCAATTTCAGTGCTTGTGACTGGTCTGTTTATATTTTCTATTTCTTCCTGGTTAAGTCTCAGAAGTTTGTGCTTTTCTAAGAATGTGTCCATTTCTTCCAGGTTGTCCATTTTATTGGCATATAGTTGCTTGTAGTAATCTCTCATGATCCTTTGTATTTCTGCAGTGTCAGTTGTTACTTCTCCTTTTTCATTTCTGATTCTATTGATTTGAGTCTTCTCCCTTTTTTTCTTGATGAGTCTAGCTAATGGTTTATCAATTTTGTTTACTTCTCCAAGAACCAACTTTTAGTTTTATTGATCTTTGCTATTGTTTCCTTTGTTTCTTTTTCATTAATTTCTGATCTGATCTTTATGATTTCTTTCCTTCTGCTAACTTTGGCGTTTTTTTGCTCTTCTTTCTCTAATTGCTTTAAGTGTAAGGTTAGGTTGTTTATCTGAGCTGTTTCTTGTTTCTTGAGGTAGGATTGTGTTGCTATAAACTTCCCTCTTAGAACTGCTTTTGCTGCATCCCATAGGTTTTGGGCCATTGTGTTTTCATTGTCATTTGTTTCTAGGTATTTTTAAATTTCCTCTTTGATTTCTTCAGTGAGCTCTTGGTTATTTAGTAGTGTATTGTTTAGCCTCCATGTGTTTGTAGTTTTTACAGATTTTTTCTTGTAATTGATATTTAGTCTCATAGCATTGTGGTTGGAAAAGACACTTGATATGATTTCAAGTTTCTTAAATTTACCAAGGCTTGATTTGTGACCCAAGGTATGATCTATCCTGGAGAATGTTCCATGAGCACTTGAGAAGAAAGTGTATTCTTTTTTTTTTTTTGGATGGAATATCCTATAAATATCAATTCAGTCCATCTTGTTTAATGCATCATTTAAAGCTTGTGTTTCCTTATTAATTTCATTTTGGATGATCTGTCCATTGGTGAAAGTGGGGTGTTAAAGTCCCCTACTATGATTGTGTTATTGTCGATTTCCCCTTTTATGGCTGTTAGCATTTGCCTTATGTATTGAGGTGCTCCTATGTTGGGTGCATAAATATTTACAGTTGTTATATCTTCTTCTTGGACTGATCCCTTGATCATTATGTAGTGTCCTTCTTTGTCTCCTGTAATAGTCTTTATTTTTAAAGTCTAATTTGTCTGATATGAGAATTGGTACTCCAGCTTTCTTTTGATTTCCATTTGCATGGAATATCTTTTTCCATCCCCTCTCTTTCAGTCTGTATGTGTCCCTAGGTCTGAAGTGGGTCTCTTGTAAATAGCATATATACAGATCTTGGTTTTGTATCCATTAATCCACTCTGTGTCTTTGGTTGGAGCATTTAATCCATTCACATTTAAGATAATTATCAATATATATATTCCTATTACCATTTTCGTAATTGTTTTGGGTTTGTTATTGTAGGTCTTTTCCTTCTCTTGTGTTTCCTGCCTAGAGAAGTTCCTTTAGCATTTGCTGTAAAGCTGGTTTGGTGGTGCTGAATTCTCTTAGCTTTTGCTTGTCTGTAAAGGTTTTAATTTCTCCATGGAATCTGAATGAGATCCTTGCTGGGTAGAGTAAACTTGGTTGTAGGTTTTTCCCTTTCATCACTTTAAATATGTCCTGCCACTCCCTCATTTTCTTCTTTTTAAAAGAGCTTTTTATTTATCTGGAAACTAATCCTTTAAGCTATAAATTAAAATATTTTCTCCCACTTTGTCATTTGTCCATTGATTATGCTTACGATGGTGGTCTTTTTGTTTTGTTTTGTTTTTTGGCTTCGCAAAGTCTCTTATTTTTTCTTAAATTTGATCATGGTTTGTAAGACTTTCCCTTCTCCCATGTCATAAAGGAATTCACCTATGTTTTCTTGTAATACTTGTATATTTTCAATTTTTGCATTTATGTCTGGAATATATTTAGAGTAGATTCTGATATGTAGTTTGAAGATTTAATTCATTTTATCTCTTTCCAAATGGTGATTCATTTCTTCTAATACTATTTAAAAGAATCCTTTTCACTTTTATTCTATATTAAATTTCAAAATTTTTCTCTTTAAATGGGATCAATGTTGACTTGCTCTACCTGTGAATGCCAAATAAGAATGAACTTTTACAAAATCACAAGTCAAATTATTTTCAGTTTATTTAAAGCTAAGTTACCTAATTTGATTTATGTAAACCTTTGTAAATACAGCACAGCATAAAATGTGTGAATTTATTTATATTGCTACTTACTCATCATTTTGTAAGTTCATCTAGTTGAAATAATCAGCCCAGTTTTGCTCTCTATTCTGATCAGCATCCAGGGAGGGCTGCTCATGGTTTCATGCTGAATTGCACTAACAGGGAAGCAGATGATGGTCTCTGCCTCAGGAAGCTTTTGTTCTTAATAGTGTATTTCAAAAGTAAATCTCAAAGAATAGATTTTAGTTCCTTTCCCAACCTGAGGTTTCCATACGAAAGGCAATCAATCAGTCAATGAACAATCTATCTTTGATACAAACAATGGATGGCTGTATGTACAAAAATCCTTTTTAAAATACTACCAATACAATTAATGATGAGACTAAAGATTGCTGACGATATCCAATTAACTAAGCCTAAGGGGGAATTTCTAATAAACTGCATCGTGTTTATAACATCTATATACCTGGCAACTAGGAAGGCAGCCTTTTTCCTGACAATTACAGAATTAAGGAGACATTTTTTTTTTCATTCTACTCCACAGCCATTTCAGTATTGTTACTAGAGAACTTCAAATATTTCTGATATCCGTTCTGCTTAAACGGGGAGTTTTATTGTGAGGAAGCTGTTGAAAATGAACAGTGTTCTTAACATATTTTATGTTACTAGTTGAAAAAAAAGGCACAGAGCTGAACACAATGAAAGGGATGTATTATTAGGAGAAATGCTACTCATGTTGAATTAATTTTGTCTATGTGTTAAAACCAGAAACACTGACTTGGGAGCAACAGAACACTGCTGACTTTTGGCTGTGCTGGCTGTGTGTGAATGAACAGCCAGGAGTAAATTGTTACACAATAAGCCACAGAAAATACTATCAGTTTTGGAAATGTAAGGAATTGTGTAAATTTGTCTTATACATAGAGGCAGCTCTTTTCTTGAGGATAGCAGAGTTCATTTCCTCCTCAAAAGTTTTTTTAATGCTGAAAAAAATGCCTTCTTTGTATATTTCAAGAATGACATGAAACACTTATCTTAATAGTAGCAAAATACATCTGAATTCTAGCACACCTCTTAAGGTATATCCAAGTTTCGTTCCCATCTTATATTAGGTCAGGGTATCATACTTAGCAACAATAAGTAAAGATAAGAACTGCTTTCAGTACATTCTGTCATCAGTCAATCAGTACACAGAATACACATGAAAATGGGCCAACAGAGCAATCCTCACCGCTGGATAGCCATCATTTGCCCAATATCATCTCCCAACAAAGCTAGTTTTGACATTTGGTACAGACAGTAAGTGACAGAACATCACTACCCAATGTGTGGCCACATGCAATCCACGTGCTGATTTGCAAAACATTTCTTACTGGTTCACAACAAAGTAAGTAATGAAATGGAGAGGAAGCATCTAGAAATGTTCACAGCAATTTGAAAGAGTAATTTTATGTCTATTAAATCTAATAGTAAAAACTAATTGGGGCTTGTACATTGCTTTTTTAAAATTTATTATTTATTTTTATTATATTTGACCAAAGTATTGCTCCAAGGCTGACTGGAAATTTAAAAATGAAGAACAAACAAAAAAACACCCTGGTCCTTTACCATCAAGTGTGAGAGTCACTATTCTAAACCAGAGGATTAGTGAGCTGGGAAAGTGTCATAGATGAAGTAGGAATTATGATGGCAATCTGGCTAGCTAATGATACTTGACTACCTACTATTGTGTCTATCATTGTGCTTAGTTTCTTTCTCTCTCTCTCTCTCTCCCCCTATATATGTATATATGTATCAATGTACATATGTGAATACATTTTACATACGTATACATATACTATATAATGTACATATGTGATATACAAGTATATATATCTATATACAGCACCATATATATACACATATATGTATATATCTGTGTATAGAGTATTTAATATCTTCACAATAACCCTGAACTTTGAAGTCAATATATATCGTGCCCATTTGACCTGATTATGTCCTGGATATTACTGCCAATGTCCACTTCTCCCCCTAGAGTTATTCTTTGTTAAAAATTAAACCAATAGAGTTTCTTTCATTACCAACATTCTTCCACGAATTTATGAGGATGGAGAATAATCATGGTTCCCCACCCCCTCACCCCCCCCCCCAAAAAAAACCTGTTATTTCCTATCTCTTTTCTGTATTTCAGAGGGTACTTGGTGGGCAGCTGGGAATAGCTGTGTCAGTGGCTCCTGGGGAGAGCCTTTATTCCTTCATCATTGTACTCAGCCTTTCTAATAGCTGCTGCCCACTCTTCCTGGAATGAGTAAAAATGTTTTCCTGTGTGAATGAAGAGAGCTGATTGAATTGATTCCATCACTGGTGCACTTCCTGGAGATTGGTGTGTTTATTTAAAAAAAAAAAAAAGGCTGAACTGGTATGAATTTTATAACAGGCACCAGTTTGCTGAGTGAAGGGAAGTAATTATTTTGATTAAAAAGATATAATGTGCTGAAGGGAAAGATGACCATAACCCTCTGACAAATTTTCACCTTGAGTAGAACAAGGGCTTTTGAACGGTTTACTGGTTCCCTGATTGTCTCTTTAAATGTTCTTTTAAAGATGTCTATGAGTATAAGACAAAATATACAGAATGTAGCTTTGGAAAGAATAGGTAATATACTACCTCATATGCTGAATATGTCTGAGGAGTTGGCAAAGTAGAGCTATAGTTCCATATAGACGTGTTATGAAATGCAACAGAGAATCAGAGATAACCCACACTGGCTTAGTCGTAGAAAAAGATTTGAATAACACACAGGGATACGACATTAAACAGAAACATAAATGGGATATATTTTGTATGTTTTAGATCCTTTTGCGGATGCTTCCACATGGCATTATTCTCTTTATTCCCATTTAACGTGTTTATATAAACAGTGCTCTATGTTGAATTTCCATAGCAATTATCCCTGCTCGTGTAACTATCTTAAATAATTACATGAATAATTACTATTAGGAGAAACAGTCTCTGGCACACCCTTTTTCCAAATGTTGTGATTTTGGTTTCTCTACTGAATTCTTTTTCTTTTCACATTTTAAGTCTTTTTTTTTTCTTTCCTTATGTTAACTTGCTTATCTTCTTTATGTGAATTGAAATAATGAGCACGTCTGCTCTCTGCAAACCAGTTTGATGAATCTCAAAATGAGTATGTCACAGAGAAGAAAATGCTATCAGTACTTTCCTAAGTAAACACATTATGACTGCATATTAATCACTGGTATATTCTAGAATGGCACAATGACAGTAATAGACCATGCTAAGGAGTCTCATTGTCACCAGGCAGTGTTTATGACAAAATTGCCCTTACTGTAATGTAGTTTTGGTCCCATTTCTGAAACATTTACCTTAAGCTAATGCTACTGTTCTAAACTAAAGCAAAGCCTGAATGAATGAGGCAAAGATTGGATTTTTTTTTTTCTGGTACGCGGGCCTCTCACTGTTGTGGCGTCTCCTGTTGCGGAGCACAGGCTCGGGACGCGCAGGCTCAGTGGCCATGGCTCACGGGACCCAGCCTCTCTGTGCACGCGCGGCACGTGGACTCTTCCCGGACCGGGACACGAACCCGTGTCCCCTGCGTCAGCAGGCGGACTCTTAACCACTGCGCCACCAGGGAAGCCCAAGATTGGATTTTTAAAAGTGCTACTTTATCTGTATTGGTCTTCTAGACTTTCTGAAATTACCAAGTAATTGAATAACCTTCCCCTTCATTTTAACTGTGCAACTCTGGCCTCTGTCAGAGAATCTATCTACTCTCTCATGCTAGAAAAGCCTTCTCTTTCTCTGTTTCACTCATTTAACAAGCGTTGACTGACCTCACTGGTTCTCAAGGTTATGTATGTGGTGAAATTCCTGGAAAATATGGTGCTTTTTACCACCTATCATTTTGATGATATTAGCATCAAAATAGCTAAATTTTACATTTATGTATGGAATTAAGTACTGGCTTATATTAGATTCCAAAATACACGAACATGAGTAGGTACCAACATTTTAAGAAGAAACAAAAGGGGGATAAACTTTATGAGAGAAATTTCTCCTCATTAAATTAACACTTTCCCTCGGAGCAAAATAGAGGGTTGTTTCTATGACCTGCTCCAGCTCGCAAAGTATCAGTTCTTAGTGGAATCTTAACTGAAACACATAAGTATTATTTCATGTGTATCAAAAATACGAAGGTAAATGGCCCAGACTCTGCCCTCAAAGAGCTCACAGTCTTGTAGGAAAAACTCACAAATGGCAAAGCTATAAAACAATATGGAATTACAGGTCAGAGAAGGTCAAGCAGTGCTGGGCACCTTCCCACAGGCTGGAAGGGTCTGCAAAGATTGCCGTGAGGTAGCATCTCACGGTAGCTGCTGGGGACACCAAAACAGGCGAGACTCTTTACGATGTCAGAGTCCGGTTCTAATATAAACAGGCTTGTACACAATCACAGCTCAAAGTGGAAGGCACACAGTACTGTGTGACAGTGAGTGGGGAGAAAGGAAACAGAGGGAGGACGGCAAGTGAATGAACCTGACGGGGGAGCAGTTCAGCAAGCCTTCTGTGGTCTTTCCTTCCACCAGGTGCTTCCCTAGAATACACGATGTCTTTCCAACTCTCATGAATATACCTCCTCTACACACTGATCACGATGCCTCAAGTTCACAACTTAGCGTGCCCTGAACTGGCTTTAATGTATGTACATCACTTGTAAGTCCGTATTGTTCTGTATTGTTAAAATGCAAAATCAGATCCAGTACATCTGAGGTGGGACTTGACATCCTCATTCCTATGAAGCTCCCAGGGAATGTGATGCTTCTGGCCCACAGCCCACACTTTGAATGGCAAGGGCCCAAGTTTTAACTCTTCATATGAGAACCTTGGCAACTGCCAAGTAAATCTATCATCTTTGCTGTTATATTTAAAAACGCATCATACAAGTTTGAAGAAAATCATCAGGTATTTTTTGGTAAATAAATATGAAGACAGGGGCTTCCCTGGTGGCGCAGTGGTTGAGAGTCCACCTGCCGATGTAGGGGACACGGGTTCGTGCCCCGGTCCGGGAAGATCCCACGTGCTGTGGAGCGGCTGGGCCTGTGAGCCATGGCCGCTGAGCCTGCGCGTCCGGAGCCTGTGCTCCGCAACGGGAGAGGCCACAACAGTGAGAGGCCCGCGTACCACAAAAAAAAAAAATATATATATATATATGAAGACAGGTCTAGAGGTAATAATAATAGGAACAATGATTGTGATTACAGATTATTGAGTGCTGTTTCCCTGGCACACTGCTAAAGTCAGTAGTTATAATAGCAATATATATGTTTTCTATCCTTACAACTACTGAGTGAAGTAAGTATCACTCCCCATTTTACAAACTGAGGCAGACGTTAGGTAACTTAATGCCTTGTGGCCAGTACAAGGCAGCCCTTTGTGACTCCAGTCCAGATGTCTCTTACTGCAACACTCTAAAAAGCATGGTCAAAAGAAGAAAATAGGAAGTTGATAGAAGTGCAGAATCACAAGAGTAGAAATTGTGATGTTCTGTGGTATGGAAATGGCTGAATCTTCTGGGGACAAAACTTAGCAGCTGAGCTGCACAAGGTGCTCTTTGCAAACAGCCCTGTCAAACAATGCTTTTCAGCATGTCCGATAGACGCTCAGGAGCCAAAACGGGAAGAGGACTGACGTGGCTCTGATTCTGTACTTTAATGACAGAGGAAAGCACAGGAGGAACGAATTTTTAGTCTTTTTATATATTTATATGTTATGATACATATTTATGTGTTTATAAATATGTATGAAAGGATCATGAACATGGAGAATTGCTGACTCAACATAACGTGGCATTTTTAGCAAGCTTCATGGATAACCAAGGGAAAGGAACTGCATGGATGTATTCACTGATGGAACCAGATTCTAACCACCAAAAGAGCGGACCAAGTCCTATTTTTAGTAATTCTTTTCTCTTCATGCACGAAGAGTTTACTTCTTGAATTTTTCAGAGTTTAATGCAATCATAAAATGGTGATTTTTGAAAACAGCACACTAAAAATTATCCCTCTCCGCGCCCCGCCCCCCGGCAAAAAAAAAGGAAAACTGGTTTGGATGCCACTCTTTTTAGATGAACAAGTCATGGGACAGGAAGTGATGCTGAAAGCTTGCTGCGTGACATAGATATATGCTGGCTTAGCTGAAGCAGGGTAGCTATCAGACATTTTAAATTGAGGAGTGGGTTGTTTTCCTTCACAGGGAAAATACATCACAACTAAGAATAAATATCAGTACGTGGTGAATTGCTTCCTTGTCCATCCCAGTGCTAAAAAGGGCCTCACAAATTTGGCTTATCTAGCAAATACCTTTTGGGGGCTAAACACTGAATCAACAACTATATGACAACACTGAATGCTTTCATTAAACATGACAAAATGGCTACAATTATCATGAAGTGTGATTGTGGGGTAGGAGTTGATTGTGGATACCGTGAGTCACTGGAGACTCAGTTCATTTACATGTGATAAAAATGACAGTGTTAGTGGTGAAATGGAAATCCAACCATTTTTCTTCACTGAATAAGCCTTTGTGTAGATCCCTGAGCTAGGAAGAGTCTAACCAATGGACACAAAAACTGTACAAGCCACCCTATAAGAAGTGAAATGAGCTCTCAGCAGGAAGAAAGTGTGGAAATCTTCAACATCTGTAGCCTGAAAACATTGTACCACACCAACTTTTGGGTGACATCATGAACAATGCTCTCCAGCATTACCTTGAGAGAGCTGTCACTATTAAGTACTTACTGTAGGTACAAGGATTTTTTCCAAGTATTTTACATGTTCAATCCACTTAACCCTTATAGTAGTAATGGTGTACTGATGTGTCCTATTACAATCAATAATTATCTGCAGATAAGGACACTGGGACACAAAGAGATTAAATAACTAACCAAAGGGCATCCAGTTGATGATAGAGGCAAGATCTGGACACAGCCCAACTCCAGAAGTTGTTTAATCACCGTATTGTAGTGCAGCTTGGCGGTGGGGATGGAGGATATTGTCATCGGTGTATTTCTAAGTTTGAGTTCTAGAAATATTGTTACACCAAGAGTGAGATGATAAATCACTAATATTGAGTGCAGAGTCAGTTCTTTTCCAATTCAGCCTAATTTTCCAAAATTGGTAATCTCACAGCAGCAGCATCTTGACCATTAAGAAAGATGTAGGAATATCCTTTTTCTTCTAAAGTTAGGATATGTAAAATAATTAGTCTTATGTTTATGCATTAATATATCAAAATACCAAGCAAATTTTCTGTGGGTCTCTTAAGATAAAGTATGAATGTTTCATCTAAGATAAAATGTAAATGTTCACATTACAGTGGGCCATTCAGGCTTCAATTCTCTAGACTTCCTGAATATGAGTTTACTCCCATCCTCTGTGAAGGATGATTTGGGAGAGGACATGGAGTCCTGTTGAAACTTAATAATGTGTCTTAGAGCTATAAGAATTTGTATGCAAATCTTCCATATTTCTGCCTTAGGTAACTTCCAAAACTTCCCAAATTTCTGCCTTGGGAAAATAGATATTTTTAATAATCAGAGAAATCATTCGTACTCACCATCATCAATACTCAAAATTTATTGTGCATCTAATATTTTGTATCGAGGTATAGTTGATGTACAATATCATGAGCATCTATTGACAGAAAACATTGCTAAATTCCAGGAAAACCAATATATGAGAAATATATTTTTTCTCTCCTTCCCCATTAGAGTTTTACAACCCACTTGGGAAACAATACGTAAACAAAAAAGATGAAGAAATACCAGGAAATACTCGAGGATTGACAAGACGATCGACAAGAGTACAAATTGAAAAAATAACAGGGGTTCCTCATCTCCCTCCCAACTGTATTTTGAAGAGAGTTCTCAGCTTGGGCGGCCCATTTTAAGAACAGTAACTTCAGAACTAAGAACAGTTCTCTCAGTCTAACCATTCATGTAAATTTAAGACCCCTGTAGATCAACCTCTTTCCGAATGTCCAGCCTTGGCTTGAATGTTCAAGAAAGCTTGACTTGATACTAACCTCACAGGTAAATTAAGATCTTACCTGAGTATCAGACAGACTTTCTATTTGTGAAAGCAAAACTCTCTCAGTTGCTTCTGTTTATAAATCCATCTTCTAACATTTGGGATCTTACAAAGCAGACTGACATTGTCTTCTACTTGGTATCACTTCAAATGCTAGATAATTATGATTCTGATTATATGAATCTCCTTTAAACACTTTTGTTCTAAGAGTAGTATTCTTATGAGATTTTCTTTTTAGTTTTGTTTTTTTTTAACTCTCCTCCTAGTTTTCTAAGCAAATTTCATTTTCGTTCTTAAATTATGGGGGCCAAAATTGAACATAATAATTTAACCAGCCCAGAGAAGACTTATCACCAGTTTGTTTTAGAAAACATGTTTTTATTAATGCATTCTAAATTTCCATTAACTATTTTGTTTACATCATACTGTTGATTAATACTGAATTTATTGTCCAGTAAATCACCTAGATGTGCTCCTATTAAGCCATGTTTCTCCCATCTTAGTCTTCTGCAGTTTTTTTAAATCTAAGTTCATATCCTTATATTTATCCTTTTGAATTTCATCTTGTTTTATTTGGCTCATTGCTCAAACTGTAAAGATTTTTTTAATTGAGATATAATTGACGTATAACATTGTAAATTTAAGGTGTACAGTGTGTTGATCGGATACATTTATATGTTGCAATATGATTACCTCCGTAGTGTTAGCTGACACCTCTGTCCCATCACATAATTATCATTTCTTTTTTTGTGGTGAGAAAATTTAAGATCAAGTCTCTTAGCAACTTCAAGATATACAATACAGTGGTGTTAACTACAATCACAACGCCATGCATTGCTCTCCAGAACTTATTCATCCTCTTACTTCAAGTTTGTACCCTTTGACCAACATCCCCCCAATCCACCCACCCCCCATTTTCTGGTAACTATGATTCTACTCTCTGTTTTTATGAATTCAGCTTTTTTGGATTCTACATATAAGTGGTATCATACAGTATTTGTCTTTCTCTGTCTGCCTTATCACATTTGACATAATGCCCTCAAGGTTCACCCATGTTGTCGAAAATGGCAAGAAGTCCTTCTTTCTCATGGCTGAATAATATTCCAGTGTGTGTGTGTGTGTGTGTGTGTGTGTGTGTGTGTGTGTGAGACACCTTCTTTATCCATACATCCATTGATAGACATCTAGGTTGTTTCCATATCCTGGCTTTTGTGAATAATGCTGCAATAAACATAGGAGTACAAATATCTTTTTCTTTTTTTTAACATCTTTATTGGAGTATAATTGCTTTACAATGTGGTGTTAGTTTCTGCTGTATAACAAAGTGAATTAGATATACATATACATGTATCCCTATATGCCCTCCCTGTTGTGTCTCCCTCCCACCCTCCCTATCCCACCCCTCTAAGTGGTCACAAAGCAACGAAGTGAGGGAGTGGTATTGACATATGTACACTACCAAATATCTTTTTGATATCATGTTTTCATTTCCTTTGGACATATACTTAGAGGTGAGATTGCTGGATCATATGGTAGTTATATTTTTAATTTTTTGAAGAACCTCCATACTGTTTTCTATAGTGGCTGAGCCAATTTACATTCCTACCAATACTGCACAGTCGTTCCCTTTTCTCCACATTTTTGGACAACACGTTATCTCTCATCTTTTTTTTATGACAGCCATTCTAACAAGTGTGAGGTGATATCTCATTATGGTTTAGATTTGCATTTCCCTGATGATCAGTGATGTTGAGCATCTTTCCATCTGTTTGGTGGACATTTATGTGTCTTCTTTGGAAAAATGTCTCTTCAGTTCATCTGCTCATTTTTTAGCCAGATTGTTTGTCTTTTTGTTATTCAGTGGTATGAGCTCTTTGTGTATTTTGGAAATTAACCTCTTATCCATATATGGTTTGCAAATATTTCCCCCATTCTGTAGATTGACTTTTCATTTTGTCTATTTTTTTCTTTTGATGTGCAGAAGCTTTTTAGTTTGATGTAGTTCTGCGTGTTGATTCTTGCTTTTATTGCATAAAGATGGTTTTGATCATTGCATCCAATCCTGAAAAAAGGGAAGAAGCAACGTGGGGTAAAATGGTGCACAACCGGAAGTGAGATCAGAATTTTCTCTTCATTTCTTGGAAGATACAATTACTTCACAACAGAAGGAAAGCCCTCTCTGATCACTGTCTCATATAAAGCTATATTGTATGTGTGTGTGTGTGCGTGTGTGTGTGTGTAGAAAAATATATATATAAGTACAAAAGACAATAAAAAAATACTCCTGCATCCAATACCCCAATTTAACAAATATTAGTATTTTGTTTTGCCTCAGATTTTTAAAAAGATTATCAGATAAAGTTAAAATCCTGTCTCCTCCAATCACATTCCCATCATAATTCTCCAATATCAACCAAAGTCATGGATCTT